>NC_080186.1:174882429-175188910 GCF_030028045.1 Hippopotamus amphibius kiboko | reverse complement strand
GTTAGGACCTTGAGTACAGTGTTGAAGACGAGTGATGATGGTATTTTTGTGTATATCCTGACTTGAGTGGGAAAGCTTTTAATAATTTACCATCAAATATTTTGCTTACTATAGGTTTCTGGTAGACAGCTGTTGTCAGTTTTAGGAAATGTGTTTTTCTCCTTAGGAGATATTTTTTAATTAAAAAATTAAAGCTAAATTTTATCAAATGGAGTTTTTTAGGCATCTATTTCATTGATCATATGGATTTCACAGTTAATCTATTTAATTTACTAATTGGTGAATTGCATCTACAGAAATCCTGATGTGAAACCATCCTTACAGTCCTGATATACAATTTATTTGGCTACGATGTGATTCTTATTTCCATTTACTAAAAATTTATTTAGGTATTTGCATCTTTGTAAGTGAGATTGGCCTAAAGAGTGTGTGCATGTAACATTAGCCTCATAGACAGGGTTCAGAAGCATTCCTGCAGTTTCTATGCCATGGAAGATTTTATGTAACAGAGAAACATTCAGTGACTTGACTGTTAACCATAACTTATCTAAATAACCATCTGAGTTTCGTATCTTTCCTAGTGTTAACATCCATATGACCATGGTATATTTGTTACAAACTATGAGGTTAACATTGGCACAATACTATTAACTACACTACAGGCTCTATTTTTAAAATATATGATTAAACGAATTTTACAAATAGCAGCTAACATCAGTTTTTATATTATTTTCCTCCTACCTCTTACATTTCGACTCAATTCTTTATGGCTAGCCTTATTTCTAACATATCATTGCAAAATTCTGTACCAACGCTGCATCACAGAGACACTCCAAAACACTTGTTCTAACTATCAGTTTCTCTGGAAGGGCCCCTTCAGCCTTGGTCTATTGCTCTATCTCTCTGCACAAGGTGCTCTCTGTTCTGAAAAGCCAACAAGTGGTTTGGAGGAGGAAAGAAGAGATGGGAGGAAAAGACTGATTCAAAAATCAACCATACTAAATGCAATGTGGATCCAGGAACAAAAAGAAGAACGTTAGTGGAAAAACTGGTGAAATCCAAATGAAACCTGTAGTTTAGTTAATAGTATTGTACCAATGTTAATTTCTTAGTTTTAACAAATATACCATGGCTATATAGATGTTATTACCACTAGGAGAACCTGGGTGAAGGGTGTAATACACGAAAAATCTTTGTACTCTCTTTGCTACTTTTCCATATATCTAAAATGATTCCAAAAATAGTTTCAGCCACAGATTTTGAAAAGAAAAGACCAACTTTTAAGCTCACAGAACTGAAAAAGGTTCTGGTGCAAAGTAGTCATTAATGCTTCGTCAGCTCCTCTGTCATCCACCATCCCACATCCTCCCCCACCAGGAGCCCAAGGTTGTACTGTTTAATCACTTTGTGCCTAGATATGAATTTTCCAACTAATAGAAGAGGTTATCAGTTTGTGTGTGTGTGTGTGTGTGTACATGCACACAGGCATGTGTGAGTGGCTCTGCAGATAGCTGTTTAGACATGAAGCTACAGAAATAAGTGAGGGTAATGAAGACTATTAGCTACCATGTACTCTGCATTGCTGACAACTTTCCATACATTATCTCATCCCATGCTCACAACAAACCTATAAATTAGGCTTAGTAGCTGTATTTAAAAGTGAGGAAACAGACTCAGAAAAATAGGTCACTTGCCCAAATGCACCCTGTCAGTAAGCTCCATGGTTCAAACACAGACCTCCTTTTCTGACTTCAGAGATTATGTTTTAAAATGCCACTCAATTATGTTATTTACTTATGATAATAACAGTGTGGTTGAAACTTAATTTTAGAAAAACATGAAGACTAACATTTGACTTAATACACTGGTTATCTTGGGTCATAAAATTCCAACACCATCATTAAGTAACTAGGTGACTCTAGGGAAGTCACTATCTCTATAGTTCTCATTTTTTTAATCTGTAAGATGGGTATAATACGTGTTATTTTACTAGATGGTGATAAGGATTAAATAAAACAATGTAAATGACCTAACACAATTCCTGATATGTGGTAGGAACTCAATGAACATGAGTTACTTTCCTGTAGCCCCATGTCATCATTGTTTCATTGGTAGTCTAGAAACAGTGACACCTCCTCATCCTATATTTCTGTTTTTAGCTATACTTCAGAAGCTAACAGAAACTATATATTTAATAATAATAATAATTAACATTTATATAATATTTATAGACCAGTAGTCACTATTCTAATACAGATATACAAATTCAGACCTATGTAAATATATAATATATTACACAGTATTACATATGTAATGTAAAAACACATATTACATCTGTATATAGTATATATTATGTAATGTATACATATATGTAAACATATACAACAACATATATATATTCACATAATCCTCACAACAACCTGAAGAAGTGGGTATTATGCAATTTTACCAATGAGGAATTTAGGTCAAAAGAGTTAAATAACAGGCTCCAAAATTAAAAGCTAATAAGCAGTAGGTCTAGGATTTGAACTCGATCAGGTGGGCTGTAGAGTTCATGCTTACAGCCACCATTCACTGTTTTTAAATAAGCTGTCTTGATGATGATATTTGCTATTGACTTTAATAGCTATAACATTAGTACATGTAAGATACTGTAGTGCTGTGTGACAGAAAGGGAAGCCAGAAACTTAAAGATCAGAAACTTCCAAACTGCATTTCCAATCAGATGCATAGTTTTCTGCTGAACTCAAGCTGAGAATACTTGGAATATCTTATTACTTTTAAAAGGTGGGCTCCTTTCTTTAATTAATGAAAGAAAAGTTATCTGTGTCCTTACTGATATAATGCCACTGTAAGTCATTATTGGCTAGAGCAATGACATTGTTCAGTGATGGTTACAAAATCAGATGATGTCACCTAGCCTTGCACTTGCTTGAAATGACAGATGTAAAAATGACATTATTCTGACTGCTCTGGGACATGCATCTGAAAGAGGTCAGGAGTGCAGACAATTTTACCTTAGGTCATCATTAACTCAAGTTCACAGAGATACTTTCAGACATAATCAAAAGAGGTAACATGGTTTTGGCTGAGTTCCCTCAACTTTAGATTATATTACCTTTTTTTTTTTTTTTTTTTTTTGGTCTTTTGCCAGAAGATGGAAAGGATAGTAGGGGTGGGAGTGGAGGATATAATTCCAGATGCAGGTACAAAATATTTGGGATAAATCTTTACCTTGGAAAGTGGCAAGGTGATTTTTGTGCAGTCCAAGTTAGCACCTTAACCAGATTACATTCTAACCATTTTACAGTTTCTTTTTTAATTCAAGTGCACAGGATGGATAATTATCATTCTTTTTTTTTTTGATAATTATCATTCTTAACTCACAATATATTCTTACTATCCAAGCATGGCCATGATTGGCTTTACTGATTTAATTGGTTATTCATTTATTTTTAATAACAAAATAAGCACCTTTAACTCCACTATTCAAAACAAAAGCTACGGTCTTAATAATAACCAAAAAGTAGCTATGTGATCTCCCATCCCATCCCCCCAGCTCCCTGAAACTACAGCTTTAATTCATTGATCATCAGCCTGTCACTTTTCCTTTATGTGGTTTTTATTCCATCCTCATTCCTAAAAAAAACATTTTTATATTATTGTTTTTCACTTTATGAAAAGGTATCATCATGTATGTAATTTGTACTTAATTGATTACTAAGACGTATATATTTTTTGCATGGCACTGCACTGCGTGTCTTTTTGAGTTGCTATATAGTTCTATAATCAAAGTTTTTTCATCCACTCTTCTCCTGACAGGAGGTAGGTGGTTTCCAGGTTGTTTTAAACCCCTATCATGAACAGTAATGCTGCAAATATTATCCTGTTCTATATATGCAAGTGTTTTTCTGGAGCATATTTCTAGGTGTGGAATTGCCAGCTTATAAGTGATGAGTGTTCAACTTTAGAAGAAATATATTTTCTATAGTGGCTGCACCAGTTCTTATATCCACTCATAATGTATGAAAGATCCAGTTGTTCCAAACCATCCAAACACTTGGTATTATCAGATATTTAAATTCTGCCAACTGATTGGGTAAAAATTGTCTCTTTTATTAAACTTAAGTATTTTCCCCAATGATCAGCAATGATGAACACCTGTTCACAACGAAAGAAGTCACTTCTATGTGAGAGGAGTAGCAAGTCTAGGAATTGTAATTTTTTTTTTAACAGATAGACCTCAGTTTATTATGACCTAACTATAAATGGAGATTTGGTACCCTGGGACAAGGGTGAGGAGAAGGCAGGATGATTTATATCTTATTGACAGGTCAATCACAGAAAATAAATGAAGGTTCATAGAAACTTCTCTGCTAGATAAAACCTTTTCTGAGTTCTCTAACTTGCAGCATAAAAGGTCAGCAGTTTTTCGGTTGTATCTTGTTTTTTCTGCAAGTACCTTGATTTATACATATATATAAAGAATTCTGAGACAGGTTGCGAATGAGGGTCTCTACAGTTGTCTCAAGTCCCCAGATAGAGTTTTGAGGCTCTTACATTGAGAGATCTCCTAAAGCAATATCATTGCTCTGGGAATATTTTTCTCAACGTTTTCCTAACCCATAAATTTACTGTACTACAGAACTACTTCTATGGACTTTATTAATTTTGATCAAGGGCCAGCAAAATTTTCTGTAGAATAGTGAACATTTTAGTCTGTGCATGCCAGATGGTCTCTGTTACAACTACTCAGATCTTTCTTTTCACAAAAAAGTAGCCATAGGAACCCTTTAAACAAATGGGTGTGGTGATGTGCCAATAAAACTTTATTGGTTACCAAGGGGTAAGGGGAAGAGAGATAAACTGGAAGACTGGGATCAACCTATACATACTACTATATTTTTAAATAGATAGCTAATAAGGACCTACTGCATAGCACAGGGAACTCTACTCAATACCCTGTAATGGCCTATATGGGAAAAGAATCTAAAAGAGAGTGGATATATGTATAACTGATTCACTTTGCTGTACACCTGAAACTAACACAACATTGTAAATCAATTATACTCCAATAAAATTTTTTATAAATAAATAAAAAATAAAAAAACAAGTAGTGGGCCAGATTCAGTCTATGGGCCATAGTTTGCTGACTCTAGGTTTAAATCACCAGAGACCTCCATTGCCCTGTAGATGACAGATATGTTACTAGTGTACCTACAATTGATTCTTTTTTTTGTTTTGTTTTGTTTTGTTTTTTGTTTTTATTTTTCTTTAAACAATTGCCAAGACTGGAATCAAAGATAAATAGAAGGCACAGCAGTTTTGCTCTGGTTTTGTGTTATTCAGATTTTGAAAATTTTTTTGTTTTTTTCCTTTTTTTACAAATACAAACTAAACATGAAAAAACTCTACTTCAAAAAAAATCTAACAGTTCAAGAAAAGCTTATCAGCTGCATTCTAGACATTTAAAACCTATCTCACAATTTCAGTGGTAAAAGCAGTAGGTTTTGGAACTGTTTTGTGATCACGTATCAAAAGAATAACTCCACTAACACCTTTTATTCAGTTTTTAACCATACCAGCGAGAATCAAAATTGTCAATTTTTCCAACGGCAATTTCTCCACACCAGAAGGTAGTCATGACTCTCAAAGAAGAAACAATGTGGGTTTTTCCTGCCTTCAAAATGTTTATCATATCCTGTAATTCTCAGAGGCTTTTGAAACAGGTAGAAAATAAGTAAGAAATATTCCAATGAATGAAACATACCAAATGTCAGTAATAAGTGAGACACATTTCTTTGGGGAAACTGTTAAAAAAAAAAATCCAGTCTGTATATGCAAATAAAGCAAGGAAATTCAGTCTCTTTTTTTCTTCTTTAAAAATCCATTTTTCCTAAAATATCATTCCACAAAATTGGAAGTGAAGGACTAAAAGGTGAGAGGAGAGAGTTGGGGAAGGAGCACACACCATTAACACAAAAAGTAAAATTGTACAAACTTAAGCAGTTTATGAATAGACTAAGGTCATATTCCAAGATACCAAAGGCTGGCTGAAGAACTTCACCATTCTGTGGGAGCTAGGGTTTGTACTGTTGTCTGAAGATCGGTGAAGAACAAATCACTGCCTCGGAGCAATGCTCCTTCCCACTCCAAATCCTGGTTTCTGCACCATGCCTCCACGGGGTGGGCCTCTCATCCCACCACCCAGCCCACCTCGAGGGCCTCCAGGTCCCCGCAGGCGGTTATCTCGGCGGTCCCCTTCCCGGGAGGCTCGAGTCTTCTTTTCTTCCACATTCAGGCGGACCTCACCTCTGAACATGATGGGCCTGCTGCTAAGCACCTTCAGAACAGGCTCAGAATCATCAAACACAACAAACCCAAAATTGGGTAATTTCCCACCACTGTTAATACGCAGCTCCACTACATTCCCATAACTTTGAAAAAAATCTTTAAGCTCTGATTTGTCCACCTCATGAGGCAGGTTGCCAATGAAGAGCTGGTGACTGTCAGGATGTCTCACAATTCTTCGGGGTTCAACATCACCTTGCTCACCAGCCTCACGGACTGGTCTAGGTCCCCTCTGGGGAGGAACACTTATTCGCTGTTCTTGCACCCTTTGATCTCTCTGAGGCCTCTGCGGTGGAATCTGAGACTCAGGCTTAGACTCCGGACGAGGCTGTGAAGCTGGTACTTTAACAACATGAGGTGGTATCCCAGTAACTGGAACAGCTCCACTGGGTGGAAGGTTCTTACTGGTCACAGATGCCCATGAAAAGGTTCTCAAGTCCTCCTGCACTGTCTGGGCTATGTCTGCAGGCGCTGGAGAAGAACTCTTCTGAGCATCCTCAGGAGCAGTTTCTTCCAATACTGGCTCAGACTTTTCCTCTTGGACTTCTGATACAGGTTCTTGCTCCGGTTCTGGTTCAGGATCAGGCTCTGGTTCAGCAACGGGTTCTTCTAAATGTTCTTCTAAGTCATTGCTGACAGTCTGGTCATAGAAAGTTCCAGAATCATCAGGTACCACCTCAGGTGTCTGCTGTCTTTCTTCAGGTTCCTCTACTTCTTCTTCAGATTCCTCCTGAGGCTCAGTGACAAAGCCACCAAAGACTTCATCTTAGTATCTGAAGATATCATTGTGAACATAGAACTTATTTGCAACAGAGCCCTCAGGAGCAAGGACAAAGGTCTGCATGAATCTCCTCAAAGCCTGGTTGTTGTTAGAGAGCAAGCCCATCACCTGGACCACCACACCATCATTCAGAGTGGCATGAGCATCGACATGGCGGATCTTAGTGTGGCAATTGGTGACGTTTTGTGACATCACTTTCCTATGGATTTCCTTCTGTCCATAGACTGCATCTGCTGGCTTTCCATTTGAATCCAATCCCCCATGGACATACGAAGAGTTCTTTCCATAAAATCTGTGCAGCATGTCTGGGGCCTGGTTCAGCAGTGTGTAATACTGTCTCACAAATTCCCGCCCGACCAGCAGGGGACTACGCTTCTCCATAACCATTGCTTTGGTCAATTCAACCTGCCCCTTAGGGTCTGGACGCCTGTGACCGTGTCCCTCCACCTCCGGGCCTTCGAGTCCGCTGAAAACGGAGGGAAACCACCGTGCCTGCCTCATCGGCAGTAAAGACACACACAAGCTGCTCCGCACAGTGCCTGGCACACAGGGAGGCCTTGGGGAAATTATCATCACTCCACATCCCTGAACTCGCTGTTCCCCCTTCGCCCCTCGTAAACCCTAGGAGCAGCACTTCTGCTTCACGAGTCCAGAAATTCTCATGGCCCTTTCGTGCCCCCCACCCCCGCCCCAAAGGCCAGCCTCCGCTGTTCTTAACCTCCACCGGGTGAAGCTAGAGATCCCGCCAGGGGACGGAGGACTCGGCTGGCGGGCGGGCGAGCGGGCGGGAAAAAGCTGGCGAGCCCGCCGCGCGGGGCCCCAGGCCCCCGAGATCACGCCGGAGCGCGGGCGGCGGCCGCGGCTTGCTCTCGCCCCGCCTGATTCTTTAACATTAAAATTTTAATACTAATGTTATACTATCCTACTGTACACATGAAGAAACTATAGCTTCTTAAGGTAATGTAAATTGCTCAAAGTCACAAAGCTATTGGTAGTAATTTACTGAATCAAAAATTACAAAGGAGCACCAACACTAGCGCCCTGGGCACCCTGCCTGCCATTTGACCACATACACATTCAATGGGTGAGAAACTTCCAGGAAAATGAAGACATTGCCTTAAAAATACTAGCCATGTAGCTGTCTGGCTGTGAGTTATCATCTCTTACCACAATTCATGTCTTCCTGCAATGTACACTTTGCCTCCAGAGCCATAACACATCTTGTGCTCTAATGTCCTCGATTCCCATAATCCAGGGCACTTCTTTCTCAGAAATACTGCAACTATTTCCTTTGAAGGGTAAAAAGAAGCTGCCTTCTGAGAGACTATCATTCCTGGCGTGACTTGTCAAAATACTGCTGAGACAGATTCTGCAAACATTTCTTTTAGTGACGGTATACTTGTTTGCCTGAATTGAGACATTCATAGCTGCCTACCTTTCTCCCTTCCTCTCTTCCTTTTTCCTTTCTTCCTTCCCTCCTTCCTTTCTCCTTCCTTCCCTCCTTCCATCTTTTGCTAACTCAATCATTCATCATGAATTTTTTTTCACTCATGCCACACTTAATGGGCGACTGTTAGGTATCAGGCATTGAGTTCAGATAAAAAGATTACTAAACATGATCACTCTCCTTAGGAAGTATACAATAAAGCAAAGAGAACAGGTATAGAAACAAGTAAACGCAATAAAGCCTTGGTGCTCAACATGTGGCTCACCTGGGATTTTGTTTAAAATGCAGAATGGCAGACCCCACCCCAGACTAACTTAATCACCATCTACATGTAACAAATGTGTCTCTGTGCACATTAAAGACTGAGAAGCACTGCAATATAGTACTGTCATAGACATGTACTCAACCAGATCAACATGGGACACAAAGGTAGCAGAGATTGCTTCTCTGGAGTGGGAGGAGGTATTTCTGGAAATACTTCACAAGGAGTGATGCCTGAGATGGGTCTATGACATGTAGAGATGTTTGCCAGGGAGATTAGAAGTAAAGGTAACCTAGGGAGATGGGAAACATGAGCTGTAACCTCACGAAAGGGTTGAAACAACTCAGTGCTCTTGGGAACCACAGGGAAGTCAGGGTGGGTGAGGAATATCCCAAGACAATATTGGAAAACATGTGCATATAAGAATCTGGGTAACGACTAGGCCAGTGAAGGAATTGGGAGTCTATCCTATGTGCCAGTGGTTTACTGCTGGCTGCAAATTAGAAACACTTTGGGAACTTTAAAAATACAGATACCTAGGCTTTACCCCCCAGAGATTATGATTTAATTGGCCTGGGGTCGGATTTAAGTTCCCCAGGTAATTCAGATGCACAGAGTACATTGAGATCACTATTTAGGGCATTGGGAAGCCTTTGACAGGCTTTAAGGGGCAGAGAAGGGTGATCTGATCACTTTGTTGGCGTCTAGAAGTCAACTTAAGAGCTCGTTCAGTCACAAAGAAGACACAGTGTGGGTGTAAGCCAGGGGAAACCTGGCTTCCCTGGCTGGGGTCACTCATCAAGGAGCAACAGGGACAGTGGCAAGCTGGAGACCATATGCCCACCTGAACAGATTTACACCCAAATTTTAAACTAAACTTGTCTATGAGCCAGATCTAGCCAGAGGATCACCAGTTTACAACCCCTGGCATAATAAGGCTGTAAGGAAATTAAAATGTTAAGATGACAGAATCAATGGGCTTTGAAGTTAATTTGGTGTAGCAAATGAGAGAAAGGAAATAAATTAAATGAATGCTGCTTCCATTCACAAAAATAGGGACCAAAATAAGGAGGGAAAAGTTTGGGGGAGAGATGAAAGTTTAGTTTAGGGTATGTTGAGTTTGAGGTGTTTATGGGACATACAAGTAAAGACCTGAAATAGTTAAATATCCATCTTTTGCTTTGTTGGATATTTGGGGCTGGGATTTGGTTAGGGAGTTGCCAGTGTGTGCACGTTGAAGCCAGAAGAATGGCCGATGATCTCTTGAAGGAGCCGGAATATTGAACAGAGGGGACTAGCAACATTTCGGGGGCTGGAGAGCCCACAAAAGGCTGAAAATAGAAAGGTCAGTGAGTTGAAGAGCAGTGGAGGGCTGTGATGGAAGATGGGCCAGGGAGGAACAGGGAGAGTGGGTCCACTTTACTCCACTTTTCCAAGTACTTTGTTATATGCTTTCTGAATATCGTTCTTAATATGAAAGAAACAGACTAATTAATTGACAATAATATGCTTCAGCTTGGAATACTTCAAGGCCCTAGAATTTTAGAGCAGGAAAGACCAGAGGTTAATCAACCTTAAACTTCTCCAATCCACATCCACACTGTACCTAACAAGGAGATGTCAGATTCTATTTTAACATCACTGATGAGGAGATACTGCTACCTTATAAGAGAACTCTTTCTCATGTTATGTAAAGATCTACAAACCTAAACATTTTAATAGTTACTGAACACACTCACATACTATACTAGACTCTGTGAATAACAAGCCTGATTCATCTCACCATTTACCTAGTACTCCATGTACTAGGTACTGGGGATATAGAGCAGAATAAAACTAGGTTCCAGGTCCTTGAAGAATGTATAATCTAATGGTGGAGACAGATGCATTACCAGATGCCTTCAACATAATGTGGCAAGTGCAGCCAAAGGCATGAGTCTTTGTGATGAGAGCTGCCCGGCCTGACCTCACCTGACCTGGCCTGGGCTTCTGAGAGTGGTAAACAGCAAAGGCCTTCTGGAAGATACTATACCTGAGCTGAGTGATGAAGGGGAGTTGGAATTAGGCAAAGAAAAGAGGGGAAGGGTCTTCCAGGCAATGGGAATGAAAATGAACAAATGGCCTGTCTTAGGGACTGTGTGTAGAATGACAGACAGTCTGGAATAACTGGGAGGTTCACTTGGCCAACTATGAGACTAGAGGAACGGTCCACTGCATCATTTGGTTTGTTGGCCCAAGAAGGTGGGATTATAAAGTGCCTTGAACATTTGTTCACACAAAAGCTAACACAGAAACCCTCTAAGTAAAACAAATACAGAATTTTCAAATAATTGCAGTCCACAGGTATATTTTATCACTGCATTACAGATCAGCTTCTAGGGTATCTGTGGATACTTGAAGGTACAAGACCAGAGGCTGGAAAACCAGTTATTGCAATTTTCTTAGAGACAAGTGATGAGTTCTTAACTAGAATGGTAGTTGTAAGAAGAAGGGAAGGGTTGGGGGAGGGGTAGGTGGCAAAATTTTAAAATAATGGGCAGGACTTTGACTGACTAGATATAGGAACTGAGAAGCAAAGAGGAGTCCAAAAGGACTAACAGGTTTGATCCAGGCAAATAAGTATAATATGAAACACTGCCACAGTTCCTGCCCTAGACAGACTTCTAAGTCAGCAAGATACCTGTTCATAGAAATAACACAAAAGTGCACCACAGGGCGAGGGGGACAGAAGTGAGGAAGAGAATCATTCTCCTCCATGGACAAAATAAAAACACTCTTTTGTTTGCTCAGAAGGTCTGAATAAAAGCAAAAAAATTAATCTCTGGAAAAAAGCTCTTTAGTTTTATTTCACAACCATGCAGTTATCAAACTCTACACTCTAATGAAGAGGGTGAAATAGGTTCAAATACAGAGACTGTTGGCTTGAAACTGTCATGTGAAAACTTTCGTTTTGATTAATATAATTGAAGTGTTAAATATGTATCTGCTAAATTGCAATCAAATCAGTAAAATGTTATTCATTTTTAAAATGAATCTGTCAGAAGTTTCATGGATATTCTGCCAACAGAGATTTGGATTTGCACAGTTTAACTGCAGATATTACCATTTTATAAATGGGTAAACTGAGACGTTGAAAATTCAATCCCTTGAAGAGGTAGAGTCAATAGTTGACTTGCAAATAGACCACCAAGGTCCCCAATAAACCAAACTGATGCTGCCTGTGGTGTGAGGTGGAACAGATTTAATTAAGATTCTAAATCAACGTATTGAGAGGCATCAAGTTAGGTAATGAAAAATTCACCAACTCCATTCTATCCTGATTCACCACAAACAGATTCCAACTTAAAAAAATCTTGAGACTCTCTGTGGGGTTTTCTGCAGAGTATAAAACATAGTTTCTGGAAGAAAAAAATGAATAAAAAATTCACGCCCACAGCTCCATTTTTCTAAGTCAGACATGTCAGTATTACTCACTCTCACCCCCTTCTCCCACTACTGGTGCTGTCCTCCCTCTTCCCCATCCCATCCCCATCTTCACATCATCTTCACTCTCCTTGCCATCCAGTCTTTGAAAGTCTTTACACTAAAATATTTGAAGACATGGTGGAGTACTTTGGCCCCTTTGAGAAAAAGTGTTCACAGAATTATATTAAAATAAACATCAACAAGCAGTCATTGAAGTTCTCCAAAGAAGACATACAGATGGCCAACAAGCACATGAAAAGATGCTCATCATTGCTAATAATTAGAGAAACACAAATCAAAGTTACAATGAGGTGCCACCTCATACTGGTCAGAATGCCCATTATCAAAATGTCTACAAATAACAAATGCTGGAGAGGGTGTGGAGAAAGGGGAACCCTCCTGCACTGTTGGTGGGAATGTAAACTGGTGCAGCCACTATGAAAACCAGTATGGAGGTTCCTCAAAAACCTAAAAATAGAGATGCCACATGATCTAGCAATCTCACAGCTGGGTATATATCCAGACAAAACTATAATCCGAAAAGATACATGCACCTGTATGACCAGAGCAGCACTATTTACAATAGCCAAGACATGGAAACAACCTAAATGTCCATCAACAGATAAATGGACAAAGAAGATGTGGTACATATACACAATGGAATATTACTTAGCCATAAAGAAGAATGAAATAACGTCATTTGCAGCAACATGGATGAACCTAGAGATTATCATACTAAGAGAAGTAAGTCAGGACAAATACCATAGGATATCACTTATATGTGGAATCTAAATTACGATACAAATGAACATACCTATGAAACAGAAAAAACAGACTCATAGACGTAGAGAACAGACTTGTGGTTGCCAAAGGTGGGGGTGGATGGGATTTTGGGATTAGCAGATGCAAATTATTATATATAGAATGGATAAACAACAAGGTCCTACTGTATAGCACAGGGAACTATATTCAGTATCCTGTGATAAACCATAATGGAAAAGAATATGAAAAAGAATATACATATGCATAACTGAATCGATTTATTATACAGCATAAATTAACACAACACTGTAAATTCACTATACTTCACTAAAATTTTCACAAAGTAGTTACTGAGTTTCTCTTACACACCAGGAAGATAACAGTGAAAATACAGCCATGTTCCTGCCTTCATGGAGCTTAGAGTCTAGTGTGGCTAAAAAACCACCACAGTTAATGCATTAAATGCTATGAAAGGGGAAGTGCAGGTTCCCAGGAAAGCAAATAGCACAGGCACCTAACCCAGCCCTACTGGTAGGGGAGATTCCTGAAAGGGACAACTTCCTTCCATCACCCGGGGAGCAAGAAACATAAAGGAGAATAATCAACTACAAATATACATGTCAGTGGATTCCAAGCCTGGCTGCACACTAGAAACCTCCTGAAGAACTTTTACATTTTCAAATGCCAAGGTCCCATACCATTTACATCAGAATCCCTGGAGGTAGGGCCCAGGCATCAGTATTCCTCAAAAGGTCCCTGGATGACCGTAATGTGCGGCCAAGGACGGGATCTACTGCTCTACAGATTGAGGCAAATCAGAATTTCTAAACGAAGGACTGTCACTCAGTCACTCTCGATATTAATTTTCCTCTTTAGAATGCTGCTAGATTTCTCTAAAAGTTTAAAATTCTTCAGACATTTAAACTATATACACAACAGCAACAAAATAAAGGGAGAAAGAACATAAGCCAAGGACTCTGCCTTATGTTGAGCAACATATTTTAAGTTCACAAAGAATAGAATAAAATGACTGTTTTAAAGCTACAGTGCATCTTTTCATTACTCAGAAATTTTTTACTCCATTATCATAACCAGTTTATATTTCTAAGGGAAGAGGTTAAGTATACTATCAAACCTGAACATTTTCTGCACAGATCTGATGATATTACCCACAAGAGAGGTTTTGAGTGTTGTTTTGCAACAACAAAAATAATAATAACTATAATTATTTAAAATTAGAGTCTTCTCACAATGGAACCACAGTGTTAGATGTAAGTAAAGTTACTGAGGAGTTAGGTTGTTCCATTGGGTGACAGAAAAAACAAACATTCAAAAAGCACCTACAATGTGCCAGAAGCCGTAGAGGCCAATTTTTAAAACGTGATTTAATTCAGGCCTCACAACTCTCTGAGGTGTATATTAATATCCCCATTTACAGATAAAGAAACCAAGGCTCAGAGATTAAAGGGATGTGCCCCACGCCACACAGGACCTTGTCCTCAGGGCTGCTCATGAGCAAAGCCCACACCGCTTGCCTCGGCTCTAATGGGCACATCTAGTAACGGGTGTTATAACCACTTCCATGATGAGTCAGGTGGACTTTAGACTAAATTACAACCTTCTCAGAAAACAACGCTTCTCCTCAGTAGTCACGTGACTCTTTCATAAACTATAACTTCTATCTGACAGCTCCTCAACCACAAGGCAACAAATGCCTGCAACTTGATGACCGCCGTCACCTTTAAGTCGTGGGGCTCTAAGTGGGGGGAAGGTCACGTTGCCCTATTAGACTCTCCAACCCCCTCCCCCGCAAAATCTAACAAAACACAATGTGTGAGTCCCATGAAAGGACATCAGAACAACACGTTTTAATTCATGACTTTTAAAGCTATCTCTAGGTACTGCCATTAAATGATATAACAGTTAAGACAGCTAAAGATTTTAGGGCTGGAAAACGCTCAGCGTTGAGGGCTGGCAGTTATTAGACATCTAGTTGTTGGGGAAAAGAAAAATTGCCCGGTCTATGTAAGGAAACATCTATTACCTAAATCTTTAAATTGATTTTGATAAGTTAATATGCATATCACGCTATGCTTTGTTCCCTAAGAGTGATTTGCAGAACTCATGGCTCACTTCTAGTGAATATAGGATTTCCTGGCATATAATTTGTGTACCAATTTCATGCCTGTGCACATTCTTCCTTAACCCCATTTTTCTTATTTCAAATTAACTTTACTTTTATGAAGTGTATGCATCCTTTCTGTCAAAAAGGGAGTATACAGAAACAAAATAATTTTTATACAGAATATTTACTTGAATGCCATAGTAAATAAGATACCAGAGCCAAATTTGGGGGTAAATATTTCCTAACCAATCAATCCTCAAAAGCAAAATTATGTGCTATTAATGACACACTCCAATGTCTGTGAGGACATCACATAGAATCTCCCTACTACATCTTCCCAAACAATGTGAGGCTTTTACAGAAGTTTCCCGCTCGTGTTCTTAAGAGAGAAGAGGGAAGGGAGGCAGGAAGGACAACTCTCTTTAATGGAAATAACTTGTAACTGGCAAGAAAGACAGTCGTCTGTCTCCTCCTGTGTGGGTCTTTCTCCTCCCCCCCAGAGCCTTGAAAGGACAGGGCTGGGCCCAGGAGAAAGAAAGCATAAAGCAGGCAACGTAGGCCTGTCTTCAGTCACTTATCGGCCAGAATTCCTGGCAGCAAGATCACAAACTTATGAGATCCGGCTATCTTAAAAGCAAAAGGATCAACTGGGAAAGTATCAGGAGTTTATGGAGTAGATGGGAGGGAAGAAGCAGGCTTGAAAAACGGTAAGAACTAAGGCAGCTGTGGCGAACTGAGAGGCAGGAAAGACTGAAGTGATTATTTTCAATATTAGTCTGGCCAAGACAGACACTGAGCATGGTAGGATGACTGCAGGATCACTGGCTACCACAGGACACTGTCCCCAAAGGACATGCATGCTATTGCTTGGATGAATTTGAAACAGCCCCCTCCTTTTTTATTGTCAATCAAAACAGGAAGTCCTAGACAGGAGGATCCAGCTGGCTGAACAAAGTCACCTACTCACGTTCCAGTTGGCTCAGGTGGGAGAAGTGGGGAGATTC
This sequence comes from Hippopotamus amphibius kiboko, assembly GCF_030028045.1. Classification (NCBI taxonomy): domain Eukaryota; kingdom Metazoa; phylum Chordata; class Mammalia; order Artiodactyla; family Hippopotamidae; genus Hippopotamus; species Hippopotamus amphibius. The sequence goes on along the minus strand of NC_080186.1, from coordinate 175,172,713 downwards.
TGCCCGAACGCTGGACTCCTGCCAGTAAACACTGGTGCAACATACAGGCAGGGTTGATTTTATTTGGTTGGTGCCTGTGCTAGATGAGTTGGTTAGCATTTTGAATATTACCCCAGAATTCCAGCTCCCTCTTGCTGGAGGCAGAGTTGTGAATTCTATTAAGACTCACACATGATGACATTCTCTCAAATAGGAAGATGTTGCGCAGCCAAAAGTTGACAAATATCACTACCGCACTTGAATGAGATCAGCCAAGGAGTCCTTTTAGCTCATTATGTAATGCAGCCCCACTCAGCAGGACAGGCAATTATATATATTACTGGGGGAACATGATGTAATTTGGGGAATAAAAATGCACCTCCCCCAGACAGGATCGAGGAGTTGAAGGACCCTTGGCTAAAGATTTAATCAAATACTTATTAACAGTAATCTCGGAGCTGTGACTGGGTCTTTGTGTATCTGAAGGAGAGGTCATTAATGGGTAGATGGCTTAGCAGTGGGTCCTTTCTTATGCCTGGCAGGCCTTTAGTGTAACAACTTGAAAGGAAGGAAAGGAAAGAAAAGAAATAAGATTCCTCTCCATAATTATGTGAAGTGCTGACTCCAATGTATGGAGAATCACCTTATTCACTGAAGGAGTGCAGGCTGCAGTGTCTCTGAGAATTAACATTTGTCCTTGGGAGCTCCAGGTATATGTAAGTGTGTTTAATTCAACTGCCCTAACAGTTCCTGGTTTGACAATGGCAGAGGTACCTAAGCAAAAGTATCCCTAAAAGTTCTGTCTCTAGCAGAGATCTCTCCAGAAGACCTGTCGTTTACCAAGGTGTCTTCAACAAATGTGCCCTTAATGAAAGGTTCCCATGCAGGGTGTCCTTGGGAAAAGTTTTCAGGGAGAGGGATTCTCTCCAGTAAAAATTTTTCCATAGCTGCCCTAGCAGTGCTATTGTGGTGCACACACACAGTGGATCAGCTCACTGACGGCCATTCACGACTCCTTTGCCTTTGCCTTCCTCTACGGACGGAGCAGGCTCAAGGACCGACATAACCACCCTCCCAGACCCCCGTGCTGACAGCGGCAGCCATGAGTCACAGCCTTGGCCAGTAAGTATCTGCAGGAGCCCAGGGGTGGTGTTCCTTCTCAAAAAAGGGAAACCCGTGCTAGATGACACACCTTTTTCTTTTTCTCACCCTTTCTCATTCTTCCTGCCTGGAATAATGATTCAATGTCTGTACGTGCAGCAGCCATCTTGCACCTAGGAGGACAGAAGTCACAAGCTGAGGATGACAGAGGCAGAAGTTAGAAGCTAGTGCCCTGAAAGCACCAGTGGGCCATCGACCCACTCCTGGGCTACTGCCCCTCAGGTACCATGTTACATGAAACATATCAACCCTGACCAGTGGAAGCTTCTGAGCAGGTGATTCTGTTACCTGCAGCTAAATGCAATCCTATCAGTGTAGTGTCTCTAGCAGGGGGTTTTCTAACATGTGACTCCTATGACAGGAATGTCCCTGGCAATTTTCAACAGCACTGTCTTTACAGTGTTAACAGGCAAGAGCCAATTCTGATTCCATGTTGGATCTGTTTCTTTGACTCTAGCCTTCGCTTTCCATTGCTTTTGTTATTACAATCATACATAATGGCCTACCTCTGGGAACCCTACCTGCCTGTGAATGGCTGCAAGAAAGAAGAAATTAACACATCCCCCTCATGGAGGCTGGTCATTCTGGGAGATGTTTTGCTAGACTAATGGCCCTTTTCACTTTACTTCCTCACTGCCTCTCCCTCTCTACTCTGCCTTCTTACTTTACTTCCCTCTCTGATTCTATAAAAGAAACTGGCATCCAGACCCCAATAAGATGGTTAATTTGAGACACTAGTCTGCCATCTTCTCGATCTGCCGGCTTTCCGAAAAAAGTCACATTCCTTGCCTCAGCACCTCGTCTCCAATTTATTGGCCTGTCCTGGGGCGAACAGAGAGAGCTTGGACTCGGTAACATTCATAGTTTGTTTATATTGTCTTACCATGGTAATAACTCTCACTCACGCATTTACCAAATGCTATGGCGTAGATTATAGGAGTCTTTCTTCTGTGATGCTTATTTGCGATGTGATTCATATTTCTATGCTTTTTCATTTTTATTCCTAACATCTGAACTGGTGTTGTTAATAAAATCTCAGGTTCATTACCACTCACTGTTCACTGCTGTTATTTGTTGTTATCACTGCTGTGTTATTTTATTTTGTTTTATTTGTCTTGTTTTGAGCTGTCCCCAATTGGGAACTTGAAAACAAGCATTAAGGCAGTAAGAGTTTAAAAAAAAAAAAAAAAGACAGTTAAGAGAGAACATTTTCTTTTTCATTTTTTCGTATTTATAAAAAATTATACAAATAATATTTAATTATATAAATTACATAAAATATACTGAGAATAACTTTAGTTCCACTGATGGTGAAAATTTTTCAAATAGTTATTCTTAATGTTAATCATACTTTTAGGTTCTAAAACATAATTGTAAATCAATAATATCCTTCTTTTCATATTTTACCCTCTTAAAAATTCATTTCCTCCTTCATTTGGAAGAAACTATGGTAAAAAAAACACTGTAAATGTCAGTTTTAACTTTAAAAATGGATTTTTTTGGTAATAGCTGACATTCAGGAAATATGAATTAATAAGCCTTATTATTTTGAAAAAACAAATACATTCTTTAAAATTTTAACTTCTTCAATTCCTGTACTTCTAGTTTTATTTGATCAAAATGTTTTCACTTAAAACACCTTATAAAGGAGACTTTAATGCCTTTCTTTATAATGAAACATGTTTACAGTTTCTTTTAAATGGGCAAATTCTGTGGGCTTCTCTTGGCATCACAAAGGGCTTGTGAGTGTCAGGCTGAGCCCATAAGATTGGAGTGGCTTCTACGTTTGAAGGTTGCTCTCCACCACTGAGTAATGGCTCAGGACATAAGAACACAACAGCTTCTATGTCAGAAGGTTGCTGTCCAGGACTGAGTAATAGTCTATCATTAGAAAGCATTAAAGAAAATAACTGTCCTTGGGGTTTCGGGGCTTTTTAAAAATGATGTATTTGTTATTTTAGAACAACTTTATTTCACTAAAAAGGGTGGCAGGAATCCAGTTTAAAGTGTGCATATATTCGTTATAACTTACAAACAATAAAGGCCAGATTCAACATGTATGTATTAGGAGATAGATATAATTTGCATACACGCTGAAGTCTCTTTGACACTGACTGCAAAGAAGACTCGAGCCTCTTTGGAATTGGAAGTTAAGTTTGGCTTAAGCCCCGTGACATTTGCAAGAAACAAATAAGCAGTAAATTTAGAAGAGTCATCTTGGATTTTTATCTCCAACTGTGTATTCTTTTTGTTGACATATAAATTATTCATAGTGCTTTATCTGTTTCATTTTGGAGAAGAGAAAACAAGAACTCAATCTTACTTTACTTCAGAGTTTATGACTTAGGGAGAATTTCCAAATTTTATAAACATAGCTCCACATAATTAATGTCTTCTTAAACTCACAGAAATAAACCGACCCACGCTTAGGACATAGAAGAAAATAAAGGGAAAGAAACACACCTAGGCTGAAGGCATCTTATGAATAGGACAGATGCACCTGACAGACTAGGTACAACAAATATAACTAAAAATCCTGATTAAGAATTTGTTCCTAGTGATGATTCTTGCTTTTAACTTCCAAAAATAAAATTTTAAAAATCTTTCAAAGTAGTTCACCCATAAGGATTCCATGAGGAAAGAAATCCATTTTCTAATTCTGAAATAGTAATAAGAAACATCCAATTGTAGTTGGCATTGACTTTCCAGGTTCTCTATATATTTATCATTTATAATCAAAAATAAATTAAGAAAGGAACATCATACAAAAAATGAGTATGTTCAGGGCTTCCCTGGTGGCACAGTGCTTAGGAATCCACCTGCCAATGCAGGGGTCATGGGGTTCGATCCCTGGGTGGGGAAGATCCCACACGTTGTGGAGCAACTAAGCCTGTGCACCACAACTACCGAGCCTGTGCTCTAGAGCCCGCGAGCCACAACTATTGAGCCCACGTGCCACAACTACTGAAGCCCACGTGCCTAGAGCCCATGCTCCGCAACAAGAAAAGCCACCACAATGAGAAGCCCATGCACTGCAACAAAGAGTAGCCCCCACTCTCCACAACTAGAGAAAGCCCATGCACAGCTGAAGACCCAACACAGCCAATAAATAAATAAATTTATTGTAAAAAATGAGTATGTTCATAATGACAAGAATGGTAGTAAAACAGAAGAAAATATTAAGAACAGTGGTCCTGGAGTCAAAATTCCTGGATCCAAATGTAGCTCTAGTATAACAGTTCTTAACCATGGTCCAGATCAAGAGCATTAGCAATACTTGGGAACGCGCTTAAAAATGCAAATTCTCAAGCCTGATCCCAAACCTACTAAAACAGAAACTCTGGGAATGGTGCCCAGCAATCTGTCTTTCAACAAACCTTCCAGGTGATTCTGGTGCTTGGTAAAGTTTAAGAACCACTGATATAGCACTTAGCAGCTATATGGCTTTGACCATAATAATAATTTTGAGCCTTGGTTTTCTCATCTGCAAAATGGGGGGGGGGGGGGGGGCAGAATACAGTCTCTCTCTCTCTCTCTCTCTGTCCAAGAGTTTCAGAAAGATTAAAAAAAGCAATTCAAATTCATGGAAAGCCTTTAGAAGAGTGACCAGCATAGAGTAGTGAGTTTTAGCTCTTGGTAGCCACTATGGGCTTAAAGGTAACAATGTTGTTAAATGAATAGTCCCTGTGTGGTTTGTTGTGATAGCACATGTATTACTTTTCTGCACACAAAGGGATGTCACATTCATTATGTTATTTTATCCTCACAGAATGCCCCTGAGATGGGAGGGGCAGAAATTACAGTCCTCTTTCCACATATATCCAATGATTATGCATTAATTACCTAGGAACCATGTGCCTAGACCTGTGCTAGATGCTGAACTAGAACATAAATAAGATAAAAAAGGCCCCTACCCTCCAGGAGCTGACATTCTCATCTAATGCAAATCAGCCAGTAAGACACATGGTTCCTCATGAAATTGATAATAGCAGTGAGAGGGCTTATTGAAAATATAGGTTCTTTGCCCAGACGAAGAACTTGATTTCATTAGTACTGGGTTAGAGCCCTGGAATCTGAATTTTTGACAACCTTCTCAGATGATATAGATACAGATGGTCCAGGAAAACCACAGAGAAAAGCCAACTAAGAGCACATATCTGAGTATGTAAGAACAAGTCCTTACAATACAGTGTGAGTCTCGTGATAGGAGGAGCTCAGGATGACATGGGAAAACGGGACCATTCCTTGACTCAGGGATCACTAACAGATGATCTCCAAGTATTCAATTTCAGTGGTTTTAGAAAACAATTTATTTCTTGCTCCTGCTATTTGTGCATTGTGGGTCACAGAAGCTAGTTTTTATGTTAGTTACTCAGGGTCCTAGACTTACAAAGCCACCGCTGTCTTGAATGTTGCCAGTTACTGTGAGAGAAGGAAGAGAAAGCTGTGAGGGCTCCGCACCAACAATTAGATGTGTGGGTGGGAAACAATGCGCACCCCTTCCTTTCATAAATCTTGTCCAGAATGAGTCACATGATTCCACTTACCTATACAAGGGCTAATAAATACAGTCATACTCACAGAATTAGCACAGAATCAGGAAATCAGTGAATAGCAACAACCATTATCTTGAGATCATTTTATAGCTGGTGAAACTGAGCTTTAGCAACAAATAAGATCCCCACAACAGCAGTCAGTAAATACCCCAAGAAAGAGTCATTCTCCAGTGTTTCTTATGGCATTCAGTACCAATGAGACTCAAACTCCAGCCCTATCTCCAACTGCTCTTTTAGGAGCCGGAACTAAATCAACACATTTGCTTTTAGTGAGCCCTGTTTTAGGTGCTGATGGTTCCAGATGAATGAGACATCAATCCTGTCTCCAAAGAGCTCATTTTCCACTGGAAGAGACAGTCACAGCACAATAAGTATAAGACATGTGATAAGCAATGGACCCAGAGGGATGAACACGTGAATTAAGTGTCATCCAATCGCAGAAAGGAAAACAATTCTGCAGGGGAAGGAAAGGTTCGCAGAAGAGGAGATGTTTGAGGTGAACCTGCAGGAATAAGCAGAGTTTCGCAAGCAGGAAATGAGCAGAAGAACACCGGGCAGAGCTGACAAATGGACATACAGCTAAGGGCCTTATTTCGGGAACTATAAGATGCCCAGGATAGTCTGTCCACAGGGTTCCTAAGGTCAAGAGTGTCAGAAACTTTCAAAGTAGTTTGAAATTTGAGAATGAAAGGCCTAGAATGCCATGCCAAGGAGCTTTTCCTTTTCTTCTCCAAAGTGGAAATGCTGATTACAGTTTTTGAGTAGAGTAGTAATTAACATTCGGGTTAGAAAAAAAAGTGAGGCAATTATGCAAAAGATGGGGCTAGAAAGAAGAATAACAAGGATGCTTCTGGGCTAGGTCAAGTAAGCAGAACAACGAACGGTGACTATCTTGGCCAGTCGTTCTAAAATCACAATTGATCTTCTAAGACAGAAATCAATATCAACCAAAAAGACTGCAACATGGCTTGTTAGAGATATGAGGCCAATTCAGCTACCAGCTGCATAAATGTTTGAGGACAAAGATGATTAGACATGAGGGTGAAGGAGGACAGGGAGGTTCATCTAAAATATCCATTAGCCTATTAGAATGTTCCAAGTATCTTCCATATATTTGAGTATTTGAAGTGGAGAACACCCACTGAGAGGGTCTTTTGATGTCTTTTGAACAAACCCATTATTTGACAGATGAAAATACAAGTATAGAAATGGCGTATAAGTTTTTTATCAAACCCAGTTCTAAAACCCAGTTCCAATGACAAATGTATCAAAGACTTGGTTTGCTTTATGCAGAGGTGACCACTCAAGTACTCTTTACAGCAGTGGTTCTTTTGATGCCTTTAGCCTCCACTCATAAAGAACCAGCTCCCTGTAACCAATGAGGCTTTCTCTGTTTGCTTCTGCACAAAGTAGTTTACAGGATTCTCATGGGAGCCTTCACCTTCCTGTGAGTATGTGTACAGAAGAGAGTGCATGTATTGAAAAGCTCAAAGAATAAGAATTTTGATGGGTAATGAGGTATAAAATCCTTAATATTTGCTTATGCAGTCACCTCTTGATTATTCTGTAGTGGATTATCTAATTTTCAGATTATCCAAGCTCTGTGTTTCTGCTTTAAAAAGAAGGTTCTGGCAGAGAGGAAAAGGGATATATATTGTGCAGTCAATTCTTCAATTTATTAGCAGTCATACTGTATAAAGCAAGATCCTGCATACACGAGTGTTAAAACCCCTCATTTAAAAAGACCTACTGGCAGCTGTGTCGTCTGTATGCTTCCTCTTCTTCATTGAAATGGGAAACCAAAGTATAAAAAATCTATTTCGGTAAAACATATAAGCAGTCTGACACTCTTTATAAGATACAGAAAAGGCCATTAAACTAGCATCGTGTGACGCAAATAACTAGAATAAATGGTAAAATTCAACATGAAAATACTATGTCTAACCCATGCAATAACTAGTATATTTAGATAGTAGGGGTTAAGTTGCTGAGTAAACTGTAAGAGAAGCATCCTTCTTACCATGCTAGTCTATTTTCTTAGGCAATTTCATCCATGGCCATGCTTACACAGATGATTTAAAATTTTATGTCTCTTTTGAACTCCAGAACTGATTTATTTATTGTGGGAAAATACGGCCAGATTTAGAATTTAAATCTAAAGTTAATAAAGGGAGACTTCACCAGCCAAAAGTCCTACAACTATAATCCTCAGTTTCTTCGCAATGACAGGCTCTCTTTTTATCAGTGAAAATCAATAGTCTCTGAAAAATGTTTGAGGTAAGCAAGGGAAGAAAGAGGGTTTTAGAACTCAATTTGAGGAGAGAAGTACAATAAAATTCATTAGGGAGGGAAAGGACAGACCTATATATTAACAAATTTCAAAAGAGCTATTTGAAAAGGGAGCTGATATGCACTTGAAAGCATCCAAACTATTGGTCAAATATTATGGCTTTTGTCTTTTGGAGAATTTTTCTTCATCTGCCTGGCAAGTTTTATGATGCATAGCTCTGTGTGTTATGGGGATTGACACACTTTATTATTTTCAAACTGCCCCATGGCATCTCCACTTGGATACTCCAAAGCTATCCGTCACATCCAAAACCAAAGTCAGGATCTTTCTTTGAAAGCCTACTTACAGTTTTCTATTGTATCACATCAAGACACCATAAATATAGCTAACCAAGCAGAAATCTGAGCATTTTCCCCTGAGATCTCTCTCTCCTTCATCCCCATATTCAATCCATGATGAAGTTCTATTGATATAAGTGCCTTCTTCCCAGCCTAAGCTTGAAATCCTTTCAATAGTTTCCCACTGCTACTAAGTCTGGTCTGGATTTTGCAAGGTTTCAACACTGGCTACTGCTCAAGTCTCATCTTTCCTCACTCTGTTTAAGACCATCTATTCCACATGGCTTTGTTTCAATCCTTCCAATATACCATGCTACTTCCCTCCACAGCCTTTCCACACATGCTCTTCACTCTTCTGCAATGCATCTATATAGGGATGGATCTTGCAATGTATAGCCATCCCTACCAGGGGCCTCCAACTAAGAACTTTATAAAGACAGCATCATTAATTGAGAATGATTAAATTATTTCTTGAAAAGAGAGCTAAATATATCAGTTTAATAGACAGTTAATTCAAGCATGAATATAGTATACAAGCTGTACGTCACAACTACAAAGAGTATATAATAATCTTCCATGCACTAAACTGTTGCTTGTTGTGGTTCCGATAATAATGTGGCTTTATATTTTATACCAAAATTTTTTAATGTGCAATTTGCCATCATATTTGCAAACACATTAAGAAATGGCTTCGCCTGCGTAAAATAGAAAACTTGTGGGCCTGCTCATAGAACAACAGTGCCACATCCACAGTTCCTGAGCAGCTGAAGGAGCGTGGAAAAGCAAAGGTACTTCCTTCACAATCTTCTAAAGCTGTTTCCTTCCGGAATTGTTCCTTCCAGGACCTTTATGTGTATTGTTTTTCTCTTCATCTCCTAATTCTCTAAGAGAACTTACCTTGCCAACCAGAATATTTTCAAGGATCTAACTCCTTGGATAGTGCAGTTGGAGGGGCTGGGACACGTTTTCCAAATGCAACAGCATTTTTTTCAAAAACAAAGACAAAACACAAATATACAAGTGTGATGTTAAGACTATGGTAAAGAAAATATGACGTGAAGCAGCATGAAATACACCACTGAAAGCCCAAATCTAAAGGCAGTAAAAACGATGGTGTCTTTTTTAGGTACTGGCTCCTCCATAATGGTCAAGCAAACGATACTGGCCCCTGGCCCTGAGAGGCCTGTCACCCTATCTCCTCAATGCCCAGTCTTACTTCCCCTGATATTAAGACCAACCCAAGCTTCTGCTCTGGTTGGCAAGTGATATTTGGTAACAACGTCTCACTATGGAAAAGACGCTTCTCTGCTATGACTAAGGGAAATATCTCTGCCCCTCACTGCATGCATCCGATTCTGGCCCACACTATCTGCCTTCCATGTTCACGTCCTGCACTGGGAAGACTTGATCGCCAAGAATACTCAGTCTCACCACGGGCAATTGCTCTAAATTGACCCAACGTCTCAGTCTCAGGAACTATGCTTTTAAGTTATGGTTTCGGCAGAAATTTCTGCAATGACAGCAGTTGAAAAAGCTTTCTCATTTAGTATGCCCCTTCAAATTCTGGCTGAGATTCCATAAGCTCGGAAATGTCCCTCTTTCTACTGATTTCTGGGCTCAGTAGCTCTGAGTGACACAGAATCTATGAGAAAATTCTACATGAAATCCTGCCTTTCGGATAGGGTTATAGCTTCCTGGGTGTTTATCCTGAAAAAGCAATTTCCCAGGATCATGAACTTTATATTTTTTTCTAACATATCTAAACCACAATTTCTATTCTACTTTTTATTCACCAACTATAATAACCTAGTTTTGATTTTTGTTTTTTTTAACCATTCATGCCCAGATATGCACACTACCATATATATGTCACTGAAATAAATGGATTTGTGATATTCAAGAAGCTACCACTTAGCCTGAAGCTGTCCTCCCACCTATGGCGGTGGGAGTTCATAACACAGCAGTGGTGAATGCCCCTGCTGCCTCCGTTGCACAGATGGCTAATTAATCAGGAATATTTGGGTGAAAAGATTGTTTTGTGCTGTCGGTGAATTTTGTTTACCCTATCCCAGCTCTGCTTCTTAGCATGAATTTCTAAAACCCAGCATCCCCTCTTTGTGTGAGAGAGGAAATCTGATACGGTGGTGATAAAGAATGCTGTGGAAAGAAACATTCTTCATGTTAACTCTCCTCCTAAGCCATTATTCACATTAAAGTTTAAGATGTGTAACGCCATGTTAAAAGGAACAAAGCCTTTTTTGGCCATGGGATTATGAGGACAGCATAAAAAATTTACCGCTATTTATCTGTAATTAGCATTAGCAAACGATCCCCATTGTCTTTTTTTTAAACTTCTCAAAAGAAACCTATTTGTGATTGGGCTCTGTGCCAATGTGAATGGATAATTTCCTTAAAAAAGAAATTAAGTCTTTTTAACAGAAAGTCACGAAGATTCTTAATTATAGCCCAAGGAGTATCTGATAAATATGGTCCCAGAAACTAACAGCTGACTTTGCCTTCGTAGTCATGACCGAGACTTGCAACCGGGAACTACTAGCCCAAGTCTCAGAATGTCTTTAAGAGGATCTTAAGAGGATGGCCAAGTTGGAAGCCTGGATCATTCTGCACGAGGCCCTCTGTGAGTTTTCTTGGAATGGCTAAAACAGGTCAGCGGAAAAACAGACACCAGCACTTCAAGTCTTGTTTAGCTTGAACAGTCACAAAGAACTTTTTGTACTTTGTGTCTAATAGGCTTTGCTCTGAAAATCTTCTGCCATTGCTGTGCCAAATCCTGGCTCATGCCATATGCCATGCACAGCAATTACGTCAGGTAATAAACTCCATGTTCCCTTCCCGTCCCCTCCCCTAGGCCCCGTCGGTGACACTGCCCTTAGAGAATGTCTAGGCTCTCCTATCTGCAGAAAGACTCTCTGTTCAGAAAGCAGATGATTCATTTAATTCCAGCAACTCAATATTGCAGCTATATAAACACATCTCTCTGGGCTTCCCAAATAAGCACGGCCCACCTTACCACTTCCTATTTTTCTCCAAGACAGAGAGGCTAAGCGTAAAAAAGAGAAGACCAATGACTTTATGTGAGCAAATAAACAGAAATAATAGAATACATATGTGCATGCACATACATACATATCTTCAGAAATTTATAACAGAAATATTAGCCCTTCCCCTTAAGGTGGTGGGAATATAAGAGCAAGAAAGAAACTGGGAAAGCTGGGGGGGGCATACAGAGCTCGTACATGAAGCTGCTGGTCCCAGATGCTGATGTATTCATGGAGCTGGAGGTCCCACCCGCTTCCATCAGGTGTCCTGAGCTCCCACACCGCCCTCCCTGGGCTGAACATGTAGCCCACCAGGCAGGCTCTCCCTGTGACCGCGGCCTGCCTTGCTGCTAACTGCAGTGTGAAGTGCCTTGCGGGTTGTGTGCTCCCTTGAGTTTATTCAGGTGTAAGTATAAAACTGATGGCAGTTGGAGAAGGTCAGCATTACATATTCATTTTATTTTAAATAATTGATGATGTTTCCTGTCTCTGCTTACATTAATTGCTCTCAGGTGTTAGAAAATGGCTCAGTGAGTTGCCTTTTAATGTGTTTCTTTAGAAAGACAGTGTGGCAGCTCTTTGGAATACTAAGAGCAGCATGTACTGTGCAGGACTTTCTAACTGGAGGTTAATAAAGGGGAAGTAACTTATGCATTGATGCTCTCTGCCATGTGGAGGAGAAGGCTGCATCTACCCATACACATACAGCCAAGAATATGAGCTATGACTTTATCCAATCTCAGAACAAGACTCAGGTTTACCCAGATCTCCTGGTTGGATGTGGCAGTGGAAACCACTTTGATATTTTCTGAGGTAGTGACACTAATAACGGAGCATGAAATACAAAGTCATTTTTCACGATCAGTCCACAGGGAGATATTTTCTTTCAAGTACAACCCACAAGTATTTTTTCCAAAGAATGTAAAGCCTTGCAAAGGAATTGGATGTTACTTTATAAAAATCTGATCATACATATGGAGGAACCAGGTTCTCAAAACAATGCTGATTCTGCCTCTTTTCAAAATGTGAATTGCCTCACTTATTGTCATATATAAAAAGGTCTGTTCTTTTTTTTAAACATTTTTAAGGAGAAGTTGGGCAAACAACATAGCTGATTCTAAGACATTGCTCCGTTTGTACACTCTGCATTGATGCTTCTAGGAACGATATTTAGAACATACATTTATTTACTTAAAGAAGATCAAGACTCTTACTTTAAAATGCTTTTCTGTGATGTGTCCTCCCACAGTTGGACACTAAACAAATTCAAATGGAACCAACTGAGAGTCAAGCTGAATCTCAGAAGCAGAATAACTGGCTTTAGAGAAGGGCTTTGGGGCAAGTCTTCAGGGGGAAGCAGGCTATACCTGGGGTGTTATCATCCAATCATTCTATGTACCACTGGCTATGTCTGTCCTTACAGTCTAAGATCCCATTGTGAAGGAAGGACTCTGGGGACATCCATTCTCCTCTTTCCTCTCTTTTCAGTTTGTAGGTTACAAGGAAGCAAGACCAAGAGAGTGTGAAACAACATTCAGATTTAGGATTTACACTTTTTAAGTTTTCAGTGAGAGCAAGCGTAACCAAAAGAGCTTTGCTCCCACCCTAACTTCTGATTGATTGGAAGAAAAAATATTTTCTAACCATTGGAAACCACAACCTAATCATTAACCTAATCATCCTGTTAATTTTACCAAGTAAATATACAGCACTTTATGTCATATTGACCTACACATGTACACCAAATATGTGTGCAACATTCAGAGATATAGCCAGGTGTGTGTCTGTGCAGACACACACACAAACATACACAGAACGAGTCACTACAACAGCTGTTCGGCATTATTTACAATATATCGGCATCACTGCTGACCCAAAGAGCTGAAGAAAATAACAGGCCATATTTTCAGCTTAATAAAACCCTGCAGTAGGGAGCCCTTTATGAACAATTACAAGCATTTGCCGGAAATACACTTGCTGATTTAACAAACTGGGGAGGACAAATGTTTAACATGCCGTCGTAATGATGTTCAGATGCTTTTCTTAGTATTCGCTGATCTGAGATAATGCGTTCTTGCCCAATCATTCTACAAAGCAGCAGCAGAAATAAATAAATAAATAGATGTAATGTGATGCGCTCCCATAATAGCGGAGCTGCTGACTGCCCCTGACAGATGGAAAAAAAAAAAAAAAAAAGTCAATATGATGCCTGAGACAGCCCAGGCTCGGCTCTGCAGAATAAATTACATGATTCGCTGAATGCCTGGGCTTCGCTCAGACATACAAAAAAATTGGAAAGATAAAAGCTTGCATTGGCTTCAGATGATATTTACTGCTTGATGGATTTACTAGCAGCCCCAGTACAGTCATACTGTATTGAATTATTGGCCTCTATTTAGCTGTGTGTCCGTCGGAGCTTGAGTGTCCATTTAAGCGTAAGTGAGCTGGAGGCCCGCCAAGCCTCTTGGAGGCTCTGGGTACAGAGGGAGATGTGAGCTAATGGCCACCAGCTCCAAGAACAGAGAGCTGGAACACACTGGGGGAGGCAACAAAGCCCAGCTACAAAGTACTTTCTTATCAATATTAATGCCAAAATAAATATTAATGGAGGCTGCCTGGCACATCATTTTTGAATGTGCCTTGTTTTCTTTGTATTTTAACACAAATGGCTAGAAATGACTGTGTGATTTTTCTCTCTCCCTCTTTCACACTTTCTTTCTTGCTCTGAATCTAAGAAGGAATTTGGAAAAGACCATTAGCTTTGCTCCTACCCATTGTCACAGCGGCGGGGTTTCTATAAGGCAAAGGAGTCAAATGAAATGCCAGCTTTAAGAGGCATATGGCTTCCAATAAAATATATGATTAGAATAGTAATGTACAGTACCACAGCTATTGTCATGGGTTCTTTATTGCATTGTGCGAGGGCAGTTCAACTGAGAAGTAGCATTTCACATACAAAGAGCCCAAATGGGAAAGTCACATTGTTATCTTCGCTTCAAAAAAAAAGGTGGTGTGGGGGGACAAAGGGTATATGGGGACTCTCCGTACTTTCTGCTCAATTCTGCTGTGAACCTAAAACGGCTCTAAAAAATAAAGTTTATTAAATGAACACACATACCCACACAAAGAAGGCACAGGTGTGGTAGGCGTGGTGGGGGAACAAAGAGAGCTAAGTGCCTAAGGCATTGGCTTGAGCTACCCAAACTGTGCACCACGTGTGCATGAGGGGGAAGAGAGGGTAACTAGGGGAGATGGAACAGTTATGAGAAGGTCTGGGTCTGACAGTTATTCCCAGATAATAATTATATACTTGCTACTTATGGGAATGATCAGGCGAGGGTTACAGTGCAGGGCTCCTGACTGAGATCCACAGAGAGAGTTCTCAGACACCTGTGCAAGGGAACTGCTTCCGTCAGCAGCAACCAAACGCTCTGGGAAGATGCACGTGGAGCGTGCCAGACAACTAAGCGTGCAAGGCCGGCTTCAAGAGGATCTCCCTACTCTGGCAAGAGCACACACAGCCTCCAGGGGCAGGAAACAGGCTGCAAGTGAACCATCCCCGCGTTAACTCACCACGGAACCAACCCTCTACATCCTAGCTTGTAAAACAGCTGACATCATATTAATAACAATTTACTACTTCACAAGATATTTAGTGGACTAGGTGCAGCAAGAGCAATGAAAAGCGGGGCGTTGTTAAAGCCACGCAACCTTGGTGCTTTCACACTCACTCATTTACTCTCTTCACAACACAGCCATGTGGGTCTCGCTAGACCCATTTTAGAGAGAAGAAAAGTGAGACAGTGACTTAGCCCATGCCACACAGCTACATCACAGAAATGCTGAGACTGGACCCCATGCCTCCCCATGGTACACTTTCTGGGCTATAAAACATGAATGATGGATATCATCCCCCTCTCTGGGCATCAGGATTAGGCTGTGACCCTGTGGACCTGGATGTGCACCACAGGCCTTAAAATGGATAGCTGCAGAGGCTCCCAGCAGGTCCCCAACGTCCCCTGCACACTCCAGCGAGAGACCCACTTCTGTGAGGGGGTCCTGGGCTGTTTAAATAGACTAGCTGGGGGATCCCACGCTGGCCTGGGGATCCCAGTGTCTGGAAGGAAATCCCACAGCTGGCTCCGGTCAGAGCATGCTCCATAGGCTGAAAGCGGTCAGTAGGGGGCGGGGCGGGGGGGAGGGGGACTGCCCATTTTCTGCTGGTGCTGCTCCAACTCTGCACACGGCTCACAGCAAACAGCACCGCCACGTATTTCAATCCGAACGGTTCTGCCCCTTAACTCCATTCTGTGCACTGCCTTCTAAGAACAAAAGGATTCATTCAGACCTATGAGAAGCAAAGTAACAGCTTCACCTGGCTGCGTGACACACATCTGTTCACCGCATGTCAGAACAGGACCACAAACTTGGCTGGTACTGTTTCCAGTTTCCACAGATAAATCGATGTTCCAAAAGCTTCTGTCCTTGCCTGGGTCACAACTGGGAAGTCAGAAACTCAGCTCCAAGCGCCAGGTCTCCCTGGTGGGCAGGATACCCTTCCCAGGGGTGCCCCTGAGAGGTCTCTATTTAGTGATGGTGTGTGATATATTTTAGAACTATTTCTGTGAAATATTATTCATTTTTCAAATGATACTTCTAGAAAGGATGAAAAGAGATACTACTACTTGCTGCAACTCATCTATTCTCACAGGGATTTTTTCTAAAGGCTCCAACATGTTGCGTTTCCAGACTTGGAATCACACTGGCTGGCGCTCCAGGGCCAACCCTCCCGAGGGCGAACCTTCAGCCTCGGAACGAGCTATGAAGCGTTCCTGTGCCTCACTCTACCCAAGTTCAAGTAACAGGAGTAACAATACTTTAAGCTGCTGTTAGAAACACTGAAATGAGGTATGAAAGCACTCAGCGCGCAGGCCCCGGTACCTGATGACGACGATGCTTCTTATCACCACTGTTGCTACTGTGAACCTAACAACAAGCGCTGTTTCCTTTATAGCGCTGTAACTGTGGGGCCCTGGCCACTTAGTGTCGTAACATGCGCAGATCAGGACAGAGAGGGTGTTTCATTACTCCTAATAACCAGCAAAAATGACAGGCAGGAGCCAGTCTAACCTGCAGACTATGAATGGGTCAGAGCTGCAAACACACATGGGGCAGCGGCCTCCCTCAAAGGGATGCTATGTTTCAGAAAAAAGGGCAAGAGGGACTGGGACTCTGGCCGTCTCTAGCATATGTCTGGGGAGGTGACGCTCAGATACCGTTGATTCTTGGCTGAGCCAACGCGGGTTGTGATTTGGGCCCCTTCTCACACGAGGGCTCAACAAAGCAGGAGCCTCTCTGCAAGGGGAGCAGCACTGCCACGACAGCAACCCAACCGTACTATCTGGTGACAACATAATTTCACGTGATGGCAGAAATGGAACTGATGAGGGAAAGTGGGTTTAAATTTATACATACATACACACATATATATATAATACACACACACACACACACATCTAACTAGTCTATAGACCTGTGTTTCTAATACTAGGGTATATGGCTTCCAAAAAAATGACAAATTAAACTACTTTAGTAAACACTACTAAAGGTAAAGTATTACACATAATACTTTAATATATTTACATTTCATTATATTACATATAATACCCACATTTTTGACTTATCAAAAGTAGTAACAACGACACTTTCAGGTTCTTGTATCACAATCATGCCTACATATTTTTAATCCATTAGTTTAGAACCTTCAGCTTTTATCAGTAGTTGTATGAAAGGTGACTAAGGCTTAGTCTTCAATACGTATGATGTACGTCACATCACATACACCATCATTTGCCAGCAGTCACTTATCGACAGCAGAGCTCAGTTGAAATCTATCAGTAATTAGAGTTCACAGGCTCTAACAGTGGCTGTGTTAACAGGACCTGAGTTAATGGATGTGCTAATTATTCTTCTCTGTGACAGACCCTGGCACCTGTTTGGTTTCTGGTTGGGACAAAGACAGATCATAGAATGTTTGAGTAAGGAGCTCATCCAGTCCAACCCCCTCATTACACACAGGCATAATTTCAGACCCTAAGACGTGTGAAAGCTGTGGAAGTGCTGCACAATTGTTTATGAGAAATACTAAGAATAAAGTAAAAAATAAATTACTATGGTGTGAATATTTAAAATCTGTACACAGAATGAAGAGGAGTTAATGAGAACACAAAGATTAAGAAAAAATGGCTAACCTTAAGATTGAAGTGATTAATAGGAAAGCTCCCTTGGGATCAATCAATACTAGGACCACTATTCCTCAGTATATTTATTAACAACTGAGGAGATGGAATGAGGTGAGAAGTAGCTGAATTTGTCGATGACAAAACTGAAAGATTAAGGAAGACAGGAAACTACTGCAGAAAAAAATACAGGGAAACCACATACTAAATTAAAATGAACAAGCTCCCCCCAAAAAGAAAGCTTGCGTGCATTAGACACAGAAAAAAAGAAAAGGGTGAGAGAAACTATGTATTATTCAGGAAGAATATTTCCTGAATATTCAAGAGCAGACTATATTTGATTAAGGACTCACATAATTTCTGTGAATAATTTTGTTAATAAATAAGCACACGCCGTACTAGTAGACATTCATTCTGTACAAGATAAAAGGAAGCCAACTTCAGCCATGTTGTAACTCATGTTGTTAGTGCCCTGTTGCCTCGAGTCTTTGAGAACTCTCCCTTAACTTGTGCACCACGTCGAACCCTGCATCTATTATTCACCACCACCATCCCCACCGACTGCTAATTTGCACCTAAATGTGATACCCAGAACCAAACACAGCTAAAAAATTTCCAGAGATGTGTCCCCAGCTATGCAAGATATTTTGAAGAAATCTGGGACCAAGAGAATGGACCCCTGCTTTCTGAATGTTCAAGATAAGAAAGAAAGCATGAAGCCTTTGGTGCATGCAATGTACAACTGCCTTGTATTTTGAAAATTTGCTTAGAAACTTTAAGTTGTGAGTGTATGTGGAGCCTCCTTAAACTGGTCATGGTACCAGCAGTAGACTTTGTTCACGGGGTAGAGATCTTCCTTGTTTTTCCAACCCTGGTGACCACTGCGGTTTGGAAGTCATCTTACCCTCTTTGTCTCACTGCTGTTACTGGTCACCAAAACTCCAGGGATGGCTTCTAATTCAGCATTGTAGGCTCTGACAGCTCGCTTGTATGTTAAGAGAAATGTGAAGGCATGGGAAGAGAGACATGGCAATAGGAGTCATTCAGGAGTGACTGAGAATCTCCCCATGTAACTTGTCTTGATTTGCAGGGAACCTTTGTACCTTGTGGGAGACTTCTGATTTGGTCTCACCTCTATTGGGTCTTCAGGTTCTCTACCGATGTGCTGACACCTCAGACTGCTGTGAAGGCAGGGCTTCTACACTTTCTGGAAAATACCTATCATTTCTTTGAATGGGAACCTAAAAGATTAAAGTCCATTAAGAAGGAGTCAAAAGATAATAGAATCTTAATACCCTCATCTTATAATCTTCTGGTTATTACAATTACACATAATACATACACGTATGTATATACATGTGTGTGTGTATGTGTATATATGTATTTCTCCTGGATGTGAGACCACTCTGATGTGAAATATGTTAAAGAAGCTTCTATATATGCAGAGAGATCATATAAACTTGATTCCGCCTAAAATAAGATTTATAAAATGTAGTTCTACTAAATGTCATCACAGAAAGCAACTAAAGTTAAGAGCCTAAATTATTCCAACAATAATTGTGCTTACCGGAATAGTAATGAACCCTAAGTGACAATCTATATTCTCATGGCAGCACGTAAACCCACGTGGATAAACCCTGCTGTACACGATGTCCAGCCGTGGCACACAGGCGGCGGCCCTTCCACAAACTATGTGCCATTAGTCACGGACACCCATGGGGTGTTACGAAAAACAAAATGGACCACAGTCATGAAAATTTACACACATACTAGTACACCCTCCATCTTCACCATATCATGGTACCCCTACCAGTAACATGCATACACATCAGTTATTGTTTCACAAAATGAAGCGTCTTCACACCTCAGGTGGCTGTTTCCTGATATTATGGCTCTAATTGGATGCCACCAGATACAGTTAGATATTGACCACTGTTGAAATTACCTAGCGTGTCTTCACCAACTAACAGCTTCTGTAACCTCATGAGCCATCAAATGTAACTGAACCTTAAATCTCCATCTCCATTAAATGAGAATCATTAAAGTTATTGGAATAAAATGAGAATAGATATACAAACACAAACATAATCACTTTAAAAACTATAATATTCTACAGATACATATGCGTACTATTTCTACATCCTTGTTAAAATTCTACGTGCAACAGTGGAAATTCAATATAAGTAAGTACTGCATCCTACTGAGGAAATTTTATATGAAAAACTAAAGGGATTTTACTAGGCAAGGAAACCCTGAGTGGGAGATCATTCCCTTATAAGAATCTCAAGAGTAATGCTCTAATTGTGAGGCTCCAATGTGAAAGGGAAATCTAGACTCACGTGTAAGGCATACATATATTTTAAATGGGATATTGTAAAGGGAGAAATCTTCCCCAGTAGAATCATTCATACTTAAGGAACTAATGAGATCATCCGCCAAAGATAATGAATCCATTAGTTGAAAAAGAAATCAAATTGTAAATCTATATCCCATATTTATGCTGTTATATATAAACACTGAATTAAATACGAACAAAAAATACCTCATCTTATCACCGATGCGTCCAACTGAACCATTTCCAAAGTAAATCAAAAATCTCATTGAAATTGTTTCTAGTTTTCATGATCTCACTGGGAAGAGAAAGGGTTTTCTTCAATAGTCTGTTGTAACTGTCATTATGCTGTAGTGAGGTAATCTGCTAAACAGCTGCCTCTAATGAGTAAACCTTTCCATCTGGCACAGCCAATACAGACACAAACAACCTCATCACGTTAAAAAAAAAAAAGTAAACGCTTTCACAAAGAAGAATTCTATTTTAAGAAGTGTGTCTTAGAACTATACGAAAGCTAGAATGCATGTGGAGGGACAACCATCTCTGTCTCTCGGTGGAGTCGTTCTGTCCGTTCCCAGGGTAAGCGCATACACACGCGGCCTAAACATTTGCCGTGCTAATGTGTTGCCTCCACATGGATTACAAAAACTTCAGTAAATGTTTGCAACAGAGACATTTGACCCCCACTCCCCGAGGGGGAAAAAAAAAACCAACTGGACAAAAGGAATGCTGGTATAACATGTTAACTCTGCCAACTAGAATCAGTAGATAAACATGTTTTTGTATCTATATCTTTTATCCTTTTTATTCTGAGAAATTGTTAGTAGGCTCTTAGTGTCAAGTGTCCTCTTCCATTAGAAATCCTTGACACTTCTCACTGCACTTTTATTAATACATATTCAAGGAAAGCTTTGTTATTTGAATAATTGGTGAAAAACTGCATAATGCTATAATCTTCTTAACTGCTAATTATTTGGGGTAGTTCTTGCAAAATATTAACTATTTTCCCTTTACCATGTATCTGTCACTATCTTTCAGCAAATATCTGGGCTGTGATCCAAGTGTCCAAACTGTCTATTGTACTTCATTTTTAACTATAGACATTTTGGTTTCTGATTAATCAATGAAGCATACGCTACTCAATTTTTCTATTTCATTTAGTTGATTTATTTAGTCTTAATCTTAGAAATCCAGGCATTGTGATTTCTCAGTCTCCCAATACAATTATGCTTCCTAGGTGAAAATTAAATCTAGACACGTGTACAGCTGTGTAAAAAAACACAGAGTTACGTTTCAACTGGATTTCACAACTCTCATCTTGCTGAAATGTTTTCTAACCAAAGGCTAAATAAATGCTCATTAAAATGGAAGCCAGAGAATTGAATGTGCTAGGGATTTTCAGTGCACGTGCTGGCATTCTGGTTAAAAGATCCTGGGTGAGATGGGGTGCCGCCTTAGCATGACGGAGCCTCCTGCCAGAAAGCTATCAGTCTTTTGGGGGAGACAATAGCAGGAGCTTTAATTTTCCTCCCTGACTCCTGGGTATAATGTAAAATTGATATGCATCACGCCCAGGTTACGGCAGGGCATTGCTGTCTGAAAGAAAAAATGGTTTGCTCCCCACCCTCCACACACTTCCTCATACCATGATAATGCAGTATTGAAAAGCAAATTTCTTTGTCACTGTCAATAGTGGCAAGCTGGTAAAGGATATCTTCCAGCACCGATTATGTAGGAGGAAGCTGACAGACCTCTAAAATTCAGCCTGAAAGCAGAGAAAATCGTTTATTCATAAAACAAATATCGTTCCACCTTATCTAACCTTAATATCATAAAAAGAAATTCAAACAAACACATTGGTTCAGCAACTATCCTGCACACAGCATTATTTGTCTTAGTATTAACAGGCTATAAGGAACAGAAAAGAAATGGCACCTGCCCTCCCAGTGTTTGAGTTTTAAATCAGTTATTCTTGGACTCTTATCTGATCCAGCAGGCCTCTGACCGGCCCAGAAATCCATATTTTTATCAAAAAACCCCCAGGTTACTTTAAATAAATGGCTGATAGAGAATGATAGTTCTACCTGAAAAAGATGGGGAAAACTTAACACCAACAGCATATCCCATATGCTGTCATCCTCCAACCCTTCTGAGAGGTCTAACCTCATATACCCACAGGGAGAGACCAATCCTAGCATTCTCATGATGAGGTGATGTGTTCTTTGCGGGACAGAATATAGGGTTAACATTTTCTTACTGTAAAAGATTTTAAAAGTTTTTCCCCCTAAGAATGAAAGAAAGGAAGAACCAAAGTTTGTGTGTTGAACAAATTTTAAAAGAACAGAATTAAATGAAACAAAGTGGGTTATAAAAGATAAAATTAAGGCAAAACAGTTGATATAAAAACCAGTGTCCAAACTAACTTTTCTTAGCAGAGATGAAGGCAAAAGGACAATATGCCCTGCTGCCTGATTTAAAATGTTGAAAAATTAACATGGATCTCTTTTCCCCAACATAGTAAATGCAAATCCAAGTAGTCCTCCAAAGGTAAACTGATTTTAACTGTGTCTATATTTTCTCTACCTCTCTCTTCAGTAACTAATAACATGTAGTATTACGTGTGGACTAGGCATAATACTAGAGCTCTGTGCAGAAGACAGACCTCTAGGAATATGACATGGAAGAGCCTGCTTGATGTTTATCTAACTTTTTGAGAAAACTAGAATACAAGGAGACGTAAAATTGAGCTTAAATAATTGATAGGGAAAAGCCAGGGTAATTTTGAGCACTCCCTCACCTTGCCACATCACATGCGCTGGTGTTCAGGCTATGGGTATTTTGGGCTATTCCTTCTAGGGTCATTCTACCTTGCCTCCATATGACAGCAGGGTGGACCAGTCTCCTCGGGCTGCCATCATAAAATACCACAGCGTGAGTGACTTAAACAAGAGACATTTACTTTCACAGAGTACTGAGTGCCAGAGGTCCATTTTCAAGGTGCCAGCAAACTAGGTTTCTAGTGAAGACTCTCTTCCTGGCTTGTAAATGGCTATCTCCTCACTGGGGCTCCACATGCCTTTCTTTGTGTGCTTGGAGAGAGAGTGAGCTCTGATGTCTCTTCCTCTTCTTATAAGGACACCAGTTCCATCATATCTAAGGGCCCCACGCTTATGACCTCTTTTAACCTTAATTACCTCTACAAAGGCCCTGTCTCCAAATGCAGTCACATTAGCGGTTGGAGCTGCAATATATGCATTTTGATGGGGACATAATTCAGTCCATGACAAGGTTGGGAAACCCTTGGGGCAAGACCACATGTAGCCCATGGGCCACCTCTGCATGTGCTAGACCAAGGAGCCCCTTCCTCTCAGCAGATGAGGTCCTAGTGTGGTTTATTAGTTGGGCAGCCTCAAGATCTGCGGAGTAGGTCACAGACTCAATTCCAGCCCCTAATTACTGTCTTGTTCATGAGTTCTCTACAGGGTACTGAAATGGAGCAGGACCCTGTGGGGCCCTCCCAGGTAAAAATCTTTTCCTTGTCCCCTGCTTGTTTGTGGGAAACAGGCTTCATTCAGCCTCCTGAACTGTGCCTGAGTTCCAAAGGGCAGATTCAAACAGTTGCTAGTCAGGGAAGGGAGGGAGAGGCAGAAACTAAGGAGGAGCAGTCAAGAAACAATAGTGCAGCCCTGGGGCAGGGTCCTGGTTCCTCCTCAACAAACATAGGTAACAATACCTTTGAGTTCTTTTGCAGGAACTAAGGCCCCCACCCAGGTGGAGGATGGTGACTTGAGGCTGAGCAGAAGATTCCTGGAACTCTGCCCTGTTACCCCCTGCCAACCAATCAGAAGAAAGTCTGCACACAGGGTAAGATAAAAGACTCTGACCCCTCCCCAAATGATTCTCCTTTAGAAACTTTCATGGTTGAGCAGAATCTTCAAAGTTGGTTTTTGGATATGAGTCTGCTTTCTCCCTAGGTTGCCAGCCTGCTGAATAAAGCAACTTTCCTTTCCAACCAACACTTGTCTCTTGAGCATTCGCTTTCAAGTGGCAAGCAGCCAAAACTGAGTTCCGTTACAGTACAACTTATATGACCAAAAGTGGATTTGAAGAATCTAAAGAGGAACCTGAGGCACCTTGGGACATCAGGAATAACAAATAGGGCCTTCAGCAAAGAGAATAAGAGGCCAACATTCAAATATGGATACAATGTAAACCCATCCTAAAATATCTTACTTCCATGTTAGAAAACTACTAGGTAATCTGGTATTGTAGACCTGAAACTCAGATGACAGCCTTCTTAGGTTCAGATCAAGCACCCTGATATAGACCTGTAGGAAATGCAGGAGCTTCCATGACACACACAAGAGTCTACCTGGGATCTGAGCTGAGTATGAATATATCCTTAGATTGTGGAAGCACAGAGAGTGCCTCCTAGTGAAGATTAACCTAGCCACCAAGAGGCCTTCTGCCATGAAAAGTACTGGGGGTCAGGCTTGACTTCCTGGACTGCCCTGGCTGGAGGCTCCTTGAGGAAGGGCAGTAATGTACAGTGGATATGGCCCCAGATTCTGAGGCCAAGATATCTGGATTTGAATCCTGGATCTGCCCCTTGTTGGCTGTATGACCTTGGGCAAGTTACTTAACTTCCTATACTTCATCTCTCTCATGTGTAAAATGGTCATAAGTATATTGTCTACTTCAAAGGTTAATTGTGAGGATTAAATAATTAGTACCTGTATATAATCCCTCAACTAAAACTCTCAAACCAAACAGCTAAAATTCTAAAGAACTGACAAACTTGCTTGGCAGCAAAACTTGATCTAAACTGAAATTAGGCTATGTACAATCCTTATTTATTCTAATGCGTATTAATATTCCTTTTTTTGCTATAAAAATATGAACATATTAGATTACAGAGAGCTACCTCAGACTTAGTTTGGGGTATAAAGTTGTATTTGGTATACAGACCTTTCTAAAATTGAAAAATACAAAATTGAATCTGAGGGTTACAAATAAGGTATTGTGGATATAGAATAGTAATTAGCACTTAGCAATCTATTTAAGTGTCAGTTTTGAAAAGTCTGTCTTGTGACTAGGTGTTCTGCAAATAAAAAACGAGAGCAGTGACCCTATCTACTCCACAGACTTGAACTTCAAACTGTAGAATCATAAGATAATAGAGCTAGAAGCAGCCTGAGTGATTATTTATTCCAGTCACCCATTTGTAGATTTGCACTTCCAGCCGAAAAAGGAATAACAGGGACCAGATTGACCCTTCCACCTGAAATAAACAAAAAACATATAAAACAACAGTTTTCACTAGGACATTAATCAATGAAAAATAGTGATCCTACAGAGAAGGGAAACAAACATGAGGAGCTCTATGATTGCCATAGCTTATTGCCTTGGGAGAGTTTCCAGGCTGTCATGCAAAGAGGGGAAACCCAAGCAAAGCCCAGCAGAATTCATGAGTTGTGAATATGAAGCTGAGAGGCCAGAGAGACCAAGGCAGGTACTCTGCAAACCAGAGTACCAGACAGAAGGGAGATGCATAGAGACTGAACTTTAGAGATCAACAAAGGGTCCCCTGGAGTATTCAACTAGTACTATCCATACATGCATATGAAGAAACTGTCCACGGCCTGGGAAAGGAACACCCAAAAGAATAAAAGGGAACAGCACTCAGCACTCACACAGGACTGGGAATGGTGCCTGTTCCCATGAGGCAGAGGGGAAAAAAGAATCAAGATTTATGGGGTACTGGGTAGAGTATACAAAAGGGTCTTTCTTCAATACTGGGGAATAATTAATCCTCTACTAAGCATTGCTCGGTCCTGCATAAAATACCTTAAAAGCAAGACCCAAAACACTGTAGTTTCCTAGTAGCTCAAATGAGTCCCTAAACAAAGTTCAAAAATACTGACTGGAATACAAAATATCCAGCCGCCAACAAAATGAAAATCACAAAGTCTGGCATCCAATACAAAATTATCAGGTATATAATAAAGAAGCAGGAAAATGTGACCCATAATAATAAGAAAAAGAAATCAATCAAATATGACCCATATTTTCCTATTCTTCCCACTAAGTATAACTAAAACTCTGGTGCATTGTGTATAAAACAAACATGAGAAGACTCTGAAAGGCAGACAGAAGTAGATCAGCTAAGGAACTAAGTACCCAAGGAATAATATGGTGGTGAGTTTCGTGGGTTTTCTTTTTGCCTCACATATCCCAGATTTGGTGCTGAACAAGTGCACAAGCCAAAAATACCAATATCAGACAGAAAAGTCCTCAGCAAAAGACTCTTCTTTCTAGCTAAAGGACCATGAGAGGGGCAGCAAAGCAAGACAGAAAACTTGAGACAACAACCTCTCCACTCCAATCAGGCATTAAAAAATAAGAACTGCAGCCCCATTGAAAAATAAGAACCATCCACACCAGCTAAGGGCCAGTGGGGAGCCCACATTTCCACCCTATGAGTGCTTAAAGGGGCACCACAACACCCTTTTTTGGGTCATGTCAGAGAAGGCCAAGGAGGAGGGAGCCAGGTCTTATTCATCCCCACTAGCTAGTAACAAGTCTCCCCTTCCCAGGACGTCACCAGAGACCAGGTGGGAAGCTAAAACTCCCACCCCCACCCTAATGAAGCTCTGCTGCCCCTCACCCTGCCCTAGTGATGTGAAAGAAAGCTTGTGAAACTTTCCATTATAAAATGGAAAGTTTAAACAAGATCCAGAGTCTAATAACATGATACAAAAATATCCACGTTTCAACGGAAAATCACTCATCACACCAAGACCCAGGAAAATCTCAATTTCATTCTCAAACAAAATGAAAAAAAGACAGTCAACAGATGCCAACACTTGAGATTACAGAGATGTTAAAATTATCTGGCAAAGATTTTAAACCAGCCCTGATAAAATGAGCAATTAAGAACATGCTTAAAACAAAGGAAAAAACCAGAACGCCTCATTAAAAAAAAAAGTTTCAGCAAATAGACAATATAAAGAAGAACCAAATAGAAATTTAGAGCTGAAATATAATGTATATAAAAGCTCAGTAAATGGGATCAACCACAAGATGGAGTGGACATAGAAAAGAACCTTGTGAACTAGAAGACAGAACAATTGAAATTATCCACTCTGAACCACAGAGAGAACACAGACTGAAAAATAAAAATGAAGAGAGCCTCAGTGACTTGTATCACTGAGTCCCAGAAGGAGAGGAGAAAGACGGCAAGACTTCAAAAAAATAAAGGCTGAAAACTTATGAAATCTGGCAAAGCACGTGAACACACAGATTAAAGAAGCAGAGTGAACTCCAAACAGGATAAAACCAAACATCATAATTAAACTTCTGAGAAATAAAGACAAAAATTCTTGAGAGAAACCAGAGAAAATAACATCTATAAGAGAAAACTATTCAAATATAAGCAGATTTCTCAACATAAACCACGGAAGCCAGAAGGAAATGGCACAGTATTTTCTGAGTGCTGAAAGAAAATACCTGTCAAACTAGAAATCCTATACCCAGTAAAATACTCTATAAGAAAGAAAGTAAATTAATAGCATTCAGATGAAGAAAAACTAAGATAATTTATCACAAACAGATGTACCCTAAAAGAATGACTTAAAGAAATTCATTAAACAAAAAGAAATAATAAAAGACAGAAGCTTAGAACATCAGAAAGGAAGAAAGAACACAGTAAGCAGTAAGCAAAAATATGGATAAAAACAGATTCTGCTTCTCCTCTTGAGTTTTCTAAAGTGTGTTTCATGGCTGAAACAAAAATCATAACACTGTCTGATGTGGTTCTAAATACACAGAGAGGAAATATTTAAGGCAATCATAAATGGAGGAAAGTAGAGTGGCATAAAGGGAGGTAAGATTCCTATACTTCACCCAAAATGACTAAATAACAGCACTGGTAGACTGCAATAAGATATAGATAGATGGATAAAGATACAGATATCTATCTATCTGTGAGACCACCAAAAAAAGCCAAAGAGATGCACTCAAAAACATAAATAACTCCAAAAAAATTCTTAGAAATGTTCCTGTAACCCATAAAAAGGCAGGGAAAAGGAGGTAAATGAAACATAGAGGACAAATAAAAAAACAAAATATAAATGGCAGACTGAAGCCCTAACATGTCAATAATTACATTAAATTTAAATGCATTGGACTTCCCTGGTGGCACAGTTAAGAATCCACCTGCCATGGGTTTGATCCCTGGTACGGAAAGATTCCCACATGCCACAGAGCAACTAAGCCCGTGCACTACAACTACTGAGCCCACATGCCACAATTACTGAAGCCTGCGCACCTAGAGCCCATGCCCCACAACAAGAGAAGCCACGGCAATGAGAAGCCTGTGCACCACAACTAAGAGTAGCCCCTGCTCCCTGCAATTAGAGAAAGCCCCTGTGCAGCAACAAAGACCCAACACACCCAATAAGTAAATTAATTAATTAAAAAATTAAAAAATAAATACATGAATTAAAAGGCAGAGTAGATTTTTTAAAAAAATCACCCAACTATATGCTGTCTATAAGAAACTCACTACAAACATAGTGACATCGTCCAGTTGTAAATAAAAAGATAGAAAAAAATACACAATTAATAAAAAGAAAGCAAGAATGGCTATATTAAGATTAAGTGAAGTACACTTCAGAACAAAAAAACCAAAACTCACCAGCCCCAATTAGGAACATTATATAATGATGAAAGGGTCAACAGACCAAGATGACATAGCAATCTTAAATGTGTATGCACCAAGCAACAGAGCTACAAAATATATAAAGCAAAACTGATAAAACTGAAAGGGGAAATAGGCAAATCCACATTGACTACTTCAACACTACTCACAGCAATTGACAGAGCAGCTACACAGAAAATCAGCAAGAATACAATTTAAACACCAACCAACAGGATCACACCAACATCTTTATAGAGCACTACACCTCACAAGAGCACATTACATATGCTTTCCAAATGTCCATGGAATATATATATACCAAGACAGACCATATCCTGGTCCACAAACATAAAACTGAAATTGTGCAGAGTGTATTCTCCAACCACCAGAGAATAAAACTAGATATCAATAACAGAAAAATAATTTTTAAATCTTCAAACATTTAGAAACTAAACAACACACTTCTAAATAATTCATGGATCAAATAGGAAAACTAAAGGGAAATTTTAAAAATTTGAAAATGGGTAAGCTATACTTTTTTCTTATCATTTAAATCTTTGTAGCAGATAATTGTTTAAACAAAAATGAAAATAATGTAATAGGGTTTGTGCAAGATCTTTTTTGATCCACCTCCTAGAGTAATGAAAATAAAAATAAATACATGGGATCTAATTAAACTTAAAAGCTTTTGCACAGCAAAGGAAACCATAAGCAAAACAAAAAGAAAACCATCAGAATCGGAGAAAATATTTGTAAACAAAGCAACCAACAAGGGATTAATCTCCAAAATATACAAGCAGCTCATGCAGGTCAACATCAAAAAAACAAATAACCCAATCAAAAAATGGACAGAAGGTCTAAATTGACATTTCTCCAAAGAAGACATACAGATGGGCAAAAAGTACATGAAAAGATGCTCAATATAACTACTTATTAGAGAAATGCAAATCAAAATTACAATGAGGTACCACCTCACACCAGTCAGAATGGATGCCATCAAAAAATGAAACAGTAAATGCAGGAGAGGATGTGGAGAAAAGGGAAAAGACAACCCTCCTGCACTGTTGGTGGGAATATAAATTGGTACAGCCACTACAGAGAACAGTATGGAGGCTCCTTAAAAAAAACTAAAAATAGAACTACCACATGACCCAGCAATCCCACTGCTGGGCATATACCCAGAGAAAATCATAATTCAAAAAGACACATTCACCTGCAATGTTTACCGCAGCACTATTTACAATAGCCAGGACATGGAAGCAACCTAAATGCCCATCAACAGACGAATGGATAAAGAAGATGTGGTACATATATACAGTGGAACATTACTCAGCCTTAAAAAAGACCAAAAAAATTAAAAATAAAATAAAACAAGAAAACAAAAACAGAAACAAACAACAAAAAGACCAAAATAATGCCATTTACAGTAACATGGATTGACCTAGAGATTGTCACAATGAGTGAAGTCAGATACAGAAAGACAAATATCATATGACATTGCTTATATGTGGAATCTTAAAAAAAAATTGGTACCAATGAACTTATTTATAAAACAGAAGTAAAAGTCACAGATGTAGAAAACAAACTTATGCTTACCAGGGGATTGGGGGGGGGAGAGGGAGGATAAGTTGGGAGACTGGGACTGACATATACACTCTACTATATATAAAATAGATAACTAAAAAGAACCTGCTGCATAGCCCAGGGAACTCTACTCAATACTCTGTAGTGGCCTATATGGGAAAATAATCTAAGAAAGAGTAGATATATGTGTATGTATAACTGACTCACTTTGCTGTATGGCAGAAACTAATGCAACACTGTAAATCAACTATATTCCAATAAAAATTTTTTTAAAAAACAAAACCTAATAAAGAAATAAAATAAGAAACAAGGAATGTTTAAAAAAAAAAAAGTCCAACAAGTCCAAAACCACCAAGTCCATAGAGACAGAAAGTAGATAGTAGATTAGTGGCTGTCTAAGGCCATAGGGTATGGTGGTACTGGGAGGTAATAACTAAAGGGTACAGAGTTTCTTTTTAGCATAACAGAAATGTTCCAAAATTGGCTGTGGCAATAGTTGTGCAACTTTGTGAATATATGAAAAAATATTGGATTGTGGTTGAATTTAATGCTATGTGAACCATATCTCAAGAAAGCTGTTTCAAACCAACAATTAAAAAAAAAAGTAAACTGTATGACAAAACAGCACAAAGGCTGGAACAAGAGCAATCAAAGTGTACTATTGCATATAAGTGATATACACACCAATACGGATGAATCTCAAAATAACTGTGCTGAATAAAAGAAGTCAGACCCAAAAAAAGAGTACATATTATATGATTCCATTTATATAAAATTTTAGAAAATATAAACTAATGTGAAGAGACAGAAAGCAGATTAGTGGTTGCTTGAGGATGAAGGAAGGACAAGGAGGAAGGGGGGAGATTACAAAAGAGCACAAAGAAACGTATGGAAATGATGGATACACATTACTTTGTGGCAGTTGTGTCACAGATGTACACATATGTCAAAACTTACAAACTTATAGACTTTAAATTTGTGCAGTTTTGGCATATCAATTATTCTGCAATAACAAATGTTTTAAGACTATAAAAATGAAATACAGAAATCACCTGAGGTCACATAATTTCATACTTTTATATGTATTTGCCTACTCACTTGCTGTTTTTTGAGCAATTATAGCTTTTGTTGACTAAAATATTTCTGTATTTGCTTGCAGAGATATTTGTTTTTTTACTTCCCTATAATTAGATTATAATCTCTGTGGCTCCTCTAAGTATGTGCAAAGGCGGTAGACACGGATAATGGGCAAAGCCAAGACAGAGCGTAAACAAACTAAATGCCGCCAGGGATCAACTTCAGCTGCACATTCTCTGGCTGTTATTTTTAGTAAATGAAATTAATATGAACATTAAAGTGTCTCTGTCTTTGAATGAGGATCTCCAATGTGAACATGAAACTTTCATCCAGTGCCAAATACCGAAGTGGGAACTGGCTTCCCAAAGTTGTTTTTACTTTAAGATTTCAAGTAGATATATTTCCATGGTTGTTAAATATCAGCTTCTGGGCATCCTGCCATAATTTTAAGACGGCTGAGAAAAGTGATTCTTAAAGTGTGTGGTCCACAGCCTACTGGAAATTTTCAAAGGGCTTCCAGTTGATTCGTAAATGCATCAGAAGGACAAATCACAGGACACTGTGGGCACTTAAGTGTTTTTCTCAATTTCAGATTTAGTTCTGTGTTATAAGTGACAAAAGTCAACATTCTCTTCTCCTACAGCATTAATTTAACAGAAAACTAAAACTGAAGAGTAAGAGGCTGATTCATTATGACTAGGCACTTTTGCATTTTTTCCTCAAAGTGTTCTGCAAACCAACTGTACCAGAAACATACGGGAAAGCTGTAAAAAATTCAAGTGCAGACTCCTGCCTCCCACCCAAATCTACTGCACTGGATACATTAGAGATGAGAGCAGGAATCCTCATGTTTGACAAACATCCTAATGATTTTTATGTATACCAAGATTTGAATGCTACAGTCTTCCCGGTTTGCATCTAGCCCCACTTGAGTAGCAAAATACATTTCATGACATTTAGAACATACTACCACCATGTTTGACTGCAGACTGCTTTGTTGGCAACAACTTATTCTTCTGCTTATCTTTGTGCTGAACTGAGCTATAAGCAGAATTATAAGGTCAGATTCAAGAAAACCAAGAGGCTTCTGAGAAGTGGCATGAAGGATAAATGAGGAAGCATCCAGGTGTGTGTTTTGTCAGTTTTGAGGAAAAAAATATTACTTTTAGATGGCAATAACAAAATTCGCTTCTAGTGAACAAAATAACCACTGAAGGCATTACAGTGGAAAAAAATGTAGTGATCATAAGCCTGAAACCCCCGATTTTGTCACTGAAACAATTGTTCTTATAATGTAATGTTTGTGTATGGGAGAAATTTAGTAGCACAATTCTAAGGGCACAGAATTGTTCTCAATGATTACTGAGCTTTTATGGACCTAAAACGGTGAGGAGTAAAGGAGCAGGGAGGTGGCAGTGACCAAGATCAAGGAACGTGGCTGCACCTGGCCAACCTTCTAGAAATAACTTGAATTTTCATACTCAGAGTTTCTCATTCATAAGAAATTAAATTAGCACAGGAATGACCTATTAAGTATTTACAGTTGTAGGTTAATAACTGAAGGTTAAATACAAATGTTGGGCTCCATTGGCTAACCAAGCAGAGATGGTGTAGACGCTACAAGTAGACAAAAGCCATGTTTAAAAAACAGCGGAATTAAAATACACTGTTGCAATGGAGCACATCTTCAGCACAGGCAGAATGTGGATAGGGTCACAGTGGGTCCTTTCAGTGTCAAAGTAGATTACACCTCCAACACCCCTTTATCTGCTGACTCACTAACATACCACAGCCAGTCAGGGGAGAAAAGTTGGTGAGTTTGAAGGGAATAATCCTGGTTTGGGGGGCTTGCACTGCATCCAGCTCAGGTCTCAAGGCATGAGGTTCTCAATCTGTGAAACTCCAATTACTCGCTACTCCTATGGTGCTAACAATAAAACCGTAAGTGGCCCCTGACTTACTGAGTCACGTCTGCCAGGAAGGCAAGCAAGCCTTGGTAGGAGAGTAAAGCCTAGCCTGTGAGTTAAGAATGGCAGGCTACTTCTGTGTGACATGGACTAAGTGCTTCACCTCCATTTTGTAAACCAGAAAAGCATCTCAGAGACATTGGGAAGCCAAGTAAAACAAAGTGTATTTACTATGATTTAAAGAAGTCATAGAAAGAAGCCACATAGTAGATACTGGAAGGTCACACGAACAGAAATCGCTAGTATATGGACCTCCTACGATAGTCCAGACTTTCATTAATCTGTATACCGTGTGCCCCCTCCTCATCTCTAGAATATTTCTGGAGTTCATATGAAGAAATGTCACATTCCCGGGAAGTCCTCACCACCATCTCTTTTCATGTCAAAATCTATGTCGACCCCAAATTCAGCTACTCTCCTGAAGCCATACTTCCTCCACACGATCAGAAAAATTACGCTCTGCCTCCTCTTTATTTGTAATAGACTTTTGACCTCTTTTATAGCACATACACATCTCACAATTAAGGTTTTGCCGGTCTGTGCCCTTGATTAAGCCCCTAAAGATAAGGTTCATGTCTGATGATCGTTGTACCATCCACAGCACAAAGCATGTTATTTTGCACAGAACTGCCGTTTTATGTTTAGTCAATTGAGTTTAAAAGAATTATAAACATGATCACAGAATTTTCAGAGTAAATACAGTTAGCCAGATAAAATAATGTATCTTTTGTCTGATTTTTTAAATTCATAGAAATATCCCCAAAGGTAGATATTAAGAGTGACCCAATTTCAGCATGGGTATACCTGGATTGGAAGTTCAGCTAAAGTCGACTACACAGTGCTGTTGCTATAGTTAAATGCATTTGAAAATCATAATTTAAGCGTATCATCCTCTTCACCCTAAGAGTTTGGAATATACTATATATTACTTTATAATTATATACAGAAACCATAATGTCTTTACACAATCACTTTTTACAATTCAATTCTTCCATTTCATTTTGACTTATAGCTAGGAAGTGTCTGATAGAATAATTTTAGATAAACAGTCTTAATTGATGCTTAATCTCCAAATGATCAGAGATCTATTCAAAGGCCTACTGTTCTACTACATTTTAGTGGTAGGAATGCACAACTAAACATCTGTCCCTAAACAGATACATTAAGAAAATAGAAATAGATACAAATATTATGAAAACTTAATAAAAATTTACATAGGGAAACACTTGAATAATACCATTAATACCATTATTGTAATCAGCTTTACAATAGTGAGATCTTTTGATCCCTTCCTTTAAAATTAGCTAAATACATAGACTTAGTTATATTCAAATTGGTTTTCCTTCTACAGCAATCTATATTTTAAATGTATATACAAGTGTATAAACTATACCTGCCCAGTAAATAATTTACCTCTGGGGAAGTTCTACTTATTATTTTCCTCAAATGTAAAGATCAGCTAGACAATTTTGAGGTCGATAGTGAGCAGTTGGGAATTTAGGAATGATTAAGAGTATCTTCAGCTATAATTTCAAAAAGTGAAAACTGCTAGGATCTAGGGAGCAATTTTATCAGCCATTAAAATGTTCTTAAACTGTAGAATAACATACAATGCCCCTACTGATGAGCAGCGCTATTAGTGGTCAGCTTAATTTTAAACAAATTTAAACATATTAATTTTCATAATAAATATTTAATTATGTATGCTGATCATGGTAAAGTAATTCTGCAGACTGGAGTTATCTTGAGGTAATCAAAGCCTCAGGAGGATGGAGGAATTCTGACTGTGTCTACTTCTTATAATCTGGGGTTGCAATTTATTTTTCATAACACAAAAGGCCTATTTTCGTCCCAGGCAAGGCACATGGTAAATTCAACAATTTCAGTTCAGTTCCACAAACATTTATTAAGCACGTTCTACAAGAGGAGTCAGCATCACACAAAGGTTAGCAATGTGGCCTCGGGAGCTACCTGCCACGGCGAATCCTCGCTTTACCACTTCACACCTGGGTGCCTGTTAAAGTTACTGAACAGTTCTGTGCCTCAGTTTCCTCATCTGTAAAATGGGGATGATAATAACAGTACCCATCTCAAAGGATAAAATAAGCTTAAACAAAATGATGTGCATGAAGTTCTTTTAAGAGGTCCTGATGTAGGAAGTGCCTAATAAATTATATTAGGATTCTCAAGAGAAAAAAACCTGCAGATACAGATATCCATTTAGACATAGATATAGAGAGAGAGGGAGAGAGAGGCAATTTATTATGAAGGCTCATGTGATTACAGAGGCTGAGAAGTCCCATGATCTGCCATCTGCAAGCTGAAGACCTAAGAAAGCCAATGGTGTGACTCAGTACAAGGCTGAGGCCTGAGAACCAGGGGAGCCAACGGTATAAACCACAGTCCGAGGGCAGGATAAGATGAGATGAGATATCCAGTTCAAGCAGTGAGGCAGGAAAAAAAGGGGTAAATTCCTCCTTCCTTCACCTTTTGATCTATTCAGGCCCTTAACAGATTGGACGATACCCAACACCTTGGAAAGGGCCATCTGCTTTACTGAATCCACCAATTCAAATGCTAATCTCATCCAGAAACACCTTCCCAGACACACCCAGAAATAATGTTTAACCTGGGCATACCTTATTAAAGTGGACACACAAAATTATTCATCACATCAGTATTAGCTGTTGAGGTGTACAAGGCACTATGTTTGGTGCTGGGATAAGGCATGGATACAACACAATTTCCTCTCATGAAACAAGGCAGCTCTGCAAAGCTCAGGATAACAGCCATCATTGAGGCCTTCTCCATAACTCTAACTAGGAGCATTCGGAGATGGAATAGTAGGAGGAAACCATGAGGGACCTTCATTTCATGCTTCCAACACACCCCATCTACATACTGATAGAGTCATTAAAAAACAGAGAGAGTTTGGCCTTGAGGAAAGAGCTAATTTGAATGAAAGCCCGAGGAGAAATAACTTCCCTTCTGTTGATGTCCACCAGCCCTCCAGAGAAAGATGTTCCCTGGGAGTTGCCTTAGCCGACCTGTTGTTGTTTTAATTGGTTTTTCACATATTACTGGTCTCTCTCACCAGAAAGTGGCTAGAAAACATTAATTCTTTTCTGGTCCCTTTCCACTTGAGATAAAATTTAAATTTATAAGGTCAAGTTAAAAGATCAATACACATTTCCAGACCAGCATATCTTCTTATTTTAAAGAGCCTCTTCTTAAGCATTGAGAGGCTTAGCTGAGTGGACCCTATTGCTTTTAAGAGGCTATTTGGATTTGAAATGACCCTGGGGGGCCATAGCAGGTAGAGGAGGAACATTCAGCATTACTTGGGAATTTTTGGAAATTCTGCTTTTTCCCCTCTATAACTCAATAACCTTTGTTCTCTCAGTGAGAGAAATCCAAATGTAGTTGGCTTGCGCAAACAAAAGGAATTTATTGGCTCACATTAAAGCCAAGAACAAAAACATCCTGAGGTAAATTGAATTCAGGGGCAGCTGGACTAGAATTCGATAAATATCATTAGCGTTCCGTCTTTGCATGTGATGGACATGATGTCTCCTATCAGCCCAAGAGGCCCATCCTGCTGGCTGTGTAACTACTGCAGGAAGACAGCATGTGCACCTCTCTGTCTGTACCATCTCCCCTCTCTTGGGCTGCACACTCAGCCCTGAACTAATCTCTGTGTCCGGGGGCTGGGGTACAGCTCAGCTGCCCACCATGAGAGCTGCACTAGACTGTACTATCTAAAAGCTGAAGTCTGGTGACACACTACCCAGGTTTGGATCTCAGTTCTACTACAACAGCTGAGTGACATTAGACAACCTGTTTAGCCAACCTGTGCCTCGGTTTCCTCATCTGGAGAATGGAGGCAACAAACTGTCTTATCATTTTGTTGTGCAAGTAGCTAAGTTAATACATGCAACAAAATACATATGAATAGAAGGCGTTTAGAACAGTGCCTGATGCCTAGTTACCACCCAGCATCAGCAGTGCTGCCAAATGGGAGGAATGGGGGGGGAGGAGGTAGAAGAAGAGGAGGAGCACAAATCAGCTACTGACGCCCCCACCAGAAGCATGTGGGCTAGAGGAAGAACAGTCTTAAAAGGAACTGCTTCAAGGCAAAACAAAAAGTCCCCCCACACTGGCAGATATTTGTCACCAGCCCCTCCATTAAGCTGTTATCCTCTGCTCTGTTCCTCAATAGACTCCCACATAATTTGGGTGCTGGAAGATACCATCTAGACTGCAGCAAGTAAATCCTCATGCACGCCCTGCCTTGGTGTTATAAATACAAATATGTTGCTTCTGTGATATTAAAAACATAGAACTTTGACATGGTACAGGTATGGGTTAAGGCTCCTCCAAGTAATTTTCAACTTGTAAACTTCATCCACATGCATATGACTCAAGCAATGATGCTAACCATTGTGTTACAGGGTGGGAGGAAAAACTACGTTAGATACATCTTTTAAAAAATAATGTCACTCATGAAAAACTTTTCCTACAGAAAATGGACTGCACGTTAGTTGTGTACACAGGGAGCAAGGAGGCGGAAGATGCAAGGAAGCAAGAAAGGAAAGAGAGAACCAAAATAAACCCTCTCCTGTGTCAAGTGTTGGAAATGTGGCACTAACAAAGACTTCCCGTTGCACACAGAAGAAGCGCTGGCAGAGGCAGCATGCAGGGCTGTGGGGGTACTCAGCTGTGCAGCACTGATTATAGAAGATGAAAGGGCTTGGCAATTTATTTCATCTCACACTGAAGCACTGCTGACAACTGAAAGTGAGGACAGAAGGATTCATTTGTTCAACTTCTGTTTTAAAAAGCAGGCTTCAAATGATACCACAGAGAAAAAGAAGGAAATGCTGTGGTGTAAAAAAATGTCTACTTTTTAAAAATACACTAACTGCAGCATTTGTATTTTGTAGATGAGTTTTGAAGGCAAACGGGTTGGCTTTTTTTTTTTCCTGTGGTCATCAATTCCAGGGAACAAAGTGTACGTATACAGAATCAACTACTAATCAGATAGGCCAAGTTAACCTAATCTGACCAAAGCACTCATGTCTATTCGTCCCTGAATCCAAAGATCAATCAGAATAAAGAAGAAAAAAATTTAACCCTGCAGTGCTTAAATACTTAGAAAATTGAAGATGAAAAAGACTTTATGCTAAAAGTGAATAAATATATGCTACATGATAGAGAATATATTTTAAATTTCATAATGCTGGTCTTCTAAAATTGTTTATAGATCCAGGTTTTCTTCATTTATCTATATTATTATGTCTGCTTGAAATTTTGGAAGAAAAGGTTCAATTTCCTCTTAAATAAAATGTGCTACTACTTCTCATCAACATATTTAGTGTTTGAGAATGAGAAATATTTTTCAGGTCAAAGACTCATAAATTATTATGAAATCTAATCCACCTAGCAAAGTGGTCTTATCCCAAAAGATTTATAAAGATGGGTAATATCCCATACTGGTAGCACATTAGTTATTTATGATTAATACACAAGAACAGATCCAAATGTTAATGACGAAAATAAAGAAATACATTCTGACTGTAACCATTAATATTAAACTAAAACATCAGTAACATGAGCACATCATTCTTAAGCAACTTCTTTCTTAAGCAATTCAGTTAAATGATTGATTTTTTTTTCTTTGTAACTTATATTAGAAATTTTCACTGTGTTTTCAATGTAGCATTGTTTTTTAAGTCCAAGGAAACAGCAAAGCAACACAAATGGAAAAGACTATGGCTGAAATAAAATGCACTAGCTTCCTTAGCCTCTTAAAACCACTATATTCAAGAGTTATTTTTTCAACAAGGATTTCTGGACTACTTGCTGTGTACCAGGCACTGTTTTGGAGACTAGGAATAACAGCATTTACCAAAAGCTCTGTCTGTCATGGAGGGCAAATGTGCGAGGCCAGGCAGGCTTACACTGCCCTGCTCCAGGGCACCATTCACATAGTCCACAATGCAACAGGGCCCCCTGAATTGTGCATGACGGTCTCATGTAATTCTTATAACAGACCCAGTGAGTTGGATACAATGCTCACCCCTTTTACTCAGATGGGGAAAATGAGGCTCAGAGAAGTGAACAACCCAAGAACTGTCAAAGTTGGATTTGAAAGCAAGTCCATGAGAGGTGGGTGGAGGGATGGGTTATCCACACTGGGGAGCTGGCGGGTCATGGGACACAGTGCTGGCTTTGCATATTACCAAACTGCAGTTCCTTTGTCTTCAACATGGTGATAATTCAAGATAATTATAATAATTTCACCAGAGTGATGGTGAGAAGATGTGTAAGTCACTTCTTAAAACTGCTCACTACATGTTGAATATTGTTACTGTTATTGCTTCTATTCCCACCTCCCAGAAGCCTTCCCTTTTTTGTCAGAGTCTCTTCTCTAACCTGCAAGAAGAAGCAACCACATAATTCCTCACTGCTTGCCCCTAGGTCTTTGTAAAGCAGGAACTCAGGAGATACTGCTGGTGTTGGATGCTGGCTGAGTTCCCACGATCTCTGTACTTAGTTTAGGCTCCATGTTGGTCACCATCAAGGCACTATTCTCTTTTAATCTGGACTCCAATGTGGTAAAGCAAGTGTTTCTAGACAAGACTCTGAATGCCCATCCTACTGCCTGGGTGCCACCGACTAGGTGGTGGACATGCATGTTACAAGCATGATATGGGGTGAAGGCAAGGTTCATGGCCAAAAAAAGATTGGTCTACAAAGAAGGATGGGACTTCTGAGTAGCAGTGGAATGGACAAAGTCTTTGGAGGAAAAAAAGGGGTGCTTTCTGGAAGCCCATGTTGATGACCCGTGGTCGTGTGTCATCCAACAGAAGGCAGGCAGAGAAAATGCAGTAATTTCATTCACGGGAGTGGTTAATTTTACCTGGCAATTTTTCCAACCCCAAATGTGGGTTTACATCTTAGGCCCCCAGTTATGAGTCAGCCACTGATTCATTCATTCATTCACCCAATAAATAATTCATGAAGGTAAACGGGCACTGATGATACACTGTGATGACTGCTACATACAAGAATTTCCAGAGCCTGAGGGAACCCCATGGAGGGATACACAGCCCTGGTTTGGAAAGTTTTCTGGAGGAAGTGATGAAGAAACTGAGCTCTGAAGGAGAACAGGACCTTAGCTAGGGGAAGAGATGGGGAGTTGTGCTACATGTGTCTCTAATTGAAAAAAACAGAAAAAACAAGGCATGTTTGGGGAAGCTGTAAGAAGTCTGGTGTGGCTCGAGCATACACTTTGACATGGGAGAAGTGACAGCTGTGACAGCTAAAGATGTGAAAAGGGACTTTCTCAGGCACTGAAATGGTTTGTGCAGGAACACAACACACGCAGAGTACTGCTTTAGAAAGCTCATCCTCTGGGGGCTCCATGGAGATGGGATCGGGAAGGGGAAGACGACCTGAGGAAGGAAGACACATTAGGAACCTAAGTCAGCAGAGGTGTGTGGCAGATGCCCACTGCATGGTCAGAGCCCGCACTTGTCAACGAAGCCCCAGAAAAGTGCAGTCTCCTCCTTCTCACAGCCTAGTGCATTCTCATAATGCTTGGTGGAGAGCTGGACAGACAGACATGAATGAATTCAAGGTGTACAGGCAGATGGACGGTCTTCTGTAGCCCACTTTAGAAAACACAGCTCAGGCCACATTGCCAGGGGTAAGTAGACTGGCTGAAATGACTTGTTAAAATCTTCCCCGATGGGGACTTTGATACTTTTGTCCTCTAGAAGTAGAGACATTAGAAAAGGAATTAGCAGTCCCAGCCCCCCAGCACATCCAGCTGAAATTCGCTGTCACCAACTTACTCTATTCCCAGGACACAGTCCAACCAAGCACCACCAAACACCAGCAAACAAGGGACGTATTGAGGATGCAGTAAGAATGGAGTTGTGTGTTCACCCTATTCTCATGCAGCAACTGACCTATGGACACTGGGTAGTCAGAGAGTGACTTTTTGTAACAATTCATGGAGACAGGCTCTTATCCCCATTTTAAACAAGCACAGAGAGGTACCATAGCTAGCCCAGGGTCACATAGCTAAGCCATACCCTGGAACAGGGCATCATCTGCTATACATATCTAGGCTAGCACTTGGTGAAACAAGAAAAAGTATCAACAGACGAGGAACTGTGCTCAGTAGCTAAAAATTCTTTGATGCCCACTGGACTAGGGATTCTCACCAAGGCAACGTTGACCTGTCTTTCAACTCAACTAGCCCTTCTGAAACAGCAATATCAAGAATCATTTTTCTTACTGTCGAGTTTCAGCATTCAGGTAAGTTCCAATGCAGGGCCTAATCACTCTGAAGACTTCTGTTAAGTAAAGTGTCTGCATGCCACAGTCTCTCAGTTCCTAGCTATTATGGAATATAGAGCTGTTTCCTAAAAACCAGCTTGTTCCTAAACCAGTGAGCACAACTGGTTTAGATACTCAAGAGAGCCTGTGTAAACCACAGCAGACATGGAGGTGCCTGGTGCTGGGAGCCATGGAATATGGAGTGTAGCATTCATGCCTGAAGACATCAGCTACAGAAGGCGGGATCCATGGGAGACGGGGAGTTAGAACCAGCTGACTCAGAGCCCAGCAGTCTAACCGTGCTGTCCAACAGTGTAGCCACTAACCACATAAGGCAATTTAAATATTTTATAGACATATTGGGATATGATTCGCATACCACAAATTTACCTTTTTGATGTGTGTAATTCAGTGGCATATTCAGAGTGGTGCCACCATCCCACTATCTAATCGTGGAATATTTCCATGACTCCAAAAAGAAATCTTGTACCCATGAGCAGTCACTCCTCATTCTTCCCTCACTCCAGTCCCTAGTAAACAATAATGACTGTGAATTGCTGTGAATCTGCTTATTCTGGATTTTTCTGTATAAATGGAATCATACATTATGTGGTCTTTTGGGACTGACTTCTATCACTTAGCACAGTGCTTTCAAGATTCATCCATGTGGTAGCCAAGTATCAGTACTTCATTCCTTTTTATGACTGAATAATGTTCCGTTGTATGGCTGTCCCACTTTTTGTTTATCTGCCCATCCACTGATTGACACCGGGTTGTCTCCCCTTTTTGGCTACTATTCATAATGCTGTTATGATCATTAATGCACAAGTTTTTATGTAAACTTATGTTTTCCATTCTCTCGGGCATATATGTAGGACTATTGTAGGGTCATAGGGTAACTCTATGTTTAACTTTTGAGAAACTACTGAGC
Organism: Hippopotamus amphibius kiboko; assembly: GCF_030028045.1. Taxonomy (NCBI): domain Eukaryota; kingdom Metazoa; phylum Chordata; class Mammalia; order Artiodactyla; family Hippopotamidae; genus Hippopotamus; species Hippopotamus amphibius. Next base: position 175,130,150 of record NC_080186.1, on the reverse strand, counting down.
TGTTTTCCATACATGCTCCATCACTTTACCTCCCCAAAAGCAATGTGCGTAGTTTGAAGTGCTCCACCTCCTCACCAACAATTATTATTGTCGGGATATCCCCCTCTTGCAATGTCTAGGCAAGCCCATGACGCCTCTTGGCCCAGCTACTTCAACACTGTCTTTGCAGAAGTCAACCCAGGAGACTGTTGAGGAGCTGGTCAATGGGTTTGACTTCTCCATTTCACCAACAGGGGGCAGATGCATCAGGCCACAAGGGCAGGTCTGAGATCAGACACTCACAGAAGGGTGCCAACACCCAAGAGCCCAAAAAGAGCGTGGTATTGCAGAATCTCATCTCAGAACCTCTCTCCCCCAGGGCTCTCCCAGGGTTTTCCCACTCGAGTGGCTCACACGCGTATTCTCAAAGGAATCTGGGCCTCCACTCACCCCACCAGCTCATCAGAGGGTAGAAAGTCACTCTTCACATAGGCACAGGATATTAGAGAAAAAAGTGTGTTTCTACTACACACTAAGCAATAAGAGAAATAATTTGTTCCCACTTTACACTAGTCAATGAGTATCTTTGTATTTTGTCCTTTTGCAAAATCTGGGATCTCCAAAATGAGGTTCCCAAAACTCCATTCAACGTAAAAGAAAGAAGGAAAGAAAAGAGAGAGAGAGAGATCAGTGTCTTCTCTTTGAAGTAAGCAGGGCTCTCATAGTCTGTCTGCCTTGCACATTGTTTCCAAACAGGAGGAATGAGTTTCCCCCAGACCTCTGGGTGAGGGGCAGATCAAGCCACTGTAGCTTAGATAAAATTTCATAACAGCCCTAAACTTGGAAGGTTCTGGGTTCTGACCTGCATGACCTTGAGCAGCCATCTGACATCCCTAAGCCTCTGTGTTCTCATCCCTATAATGGGGATGCTTGTTGAGAACTCACTGGGATAATGCTCTTAATAAAGACTATTAATATAGGGAGGTTAGGTATTCCACAGCCAAAAACATGCCCAGATAGTAACAAGTGTCTAAACATGCACCCTCTTCCTCACCACCAAACTCAAATTGTACTTTTAAAGACCGGAAATTTCCTCAGCGAAGGCACTCCTGTCCCTCCTTTTGCGCATGGCCCTGAAGGGCTGGGAGTTCCTGGGTGAACTCCAGACCTCAGTCCTCCCCAGGGGTTCAAGGTGATGCCACTGACTACATGTCCCTCCTTGCCCCATCCAGTGTCAAGATGAGCTTACTTTTAACCTACATGATGCCTGCAGGAGGTAGCCACCCCCCACCGCACACAGGAAGTTGCAGTGGAGAAGCTGCTGGGGTCCGTGGTACCAGCCTTTTGGGGTAGAAATATCTCCATCACCACCTTCCTTTCACATACCCAGACTTCACCACAGGCCAGCGGATCCTAGACCAGCTGCTCACAAGATGAGCATCCCCCACTTTTTTGGCACAGTAGTGGCTCTGCCCACTGTCGACTGTATGTTTTGGGACTGTCACCATAGGCATCTAAGCCTTCGTCTGCTCCTCTGAAAACTGGGCCGTAAAGGATAAACTTCATAGGGTTCTTGTGGGGACTAATGGATCATCCTGGCAGGTTCTTACTGGTGCCTAGCTCTCAGAAAGGGCTTCTGTTCACACTATGGTTGTACATCTTTTTTTTTTTTTTTCTTCACACTTTATTGAGATATACCTGCCGTACAGGACTCTTTAAATGTAAGGTCTACACCATAATGATCTGACTTGCATACATCATGAAATGATTACGAAAGTTTAGTGAACATCCATCACCTGATACAGATACAAAATACACAGCTCCTCGTCCTTATCTATCTTATAACTAGACGTTCACACTTTTTGACTGCCTTCATCCAATTTCCCCTCCCCAATCCTCACCTCTGGTAACCACAAACCTGATCTCTCCTTCTATAAGTCTGCTCATTTATTTTTGAAGAATAATTGGCCTACAAGACTATGTTAGATTCTGTTACACAATGTAGTGATTTGGTATTTCTATACATTTCAAAATCATTACCACAGGTCTATTAAGATCTGCCACCATATAAAGATAGTACATAGTTACTGACTATGTTCCCCACACTGTACATTTCATGCCCTTGACTCATTTATTTTGCAACTGGAAGTCTGTACCTCTTAATTGCCCTCACCTATTTCTCCCACCACTTCTCTCCCCTCTGGCAACCACCTACTTCTTCTCTGTATCTATCACTCTGTTTCTGTTCTGTTTTCTCATTTGTTTTGTTTTTTAGATTCCACATGTAAGTCAAACCATGCAGTATTTGTTTTTCTCTGTCTGACTTATTTCCCTTAGCATAATACCCCCTAGGTCCATCCATGTTTATAGTTGTCCATCTTTATTATTTCTCCCTCCCCTATGAAAAGCCATCCGCCTCACCCCTCAGTGACCTGTGGCCTTTCTCAGTGTGGAAAAGCACATGGAAAACAACCTATTTTTCCATTTGTCAAGGAAACTGAAATTTCTGCTAGCTGATCTGGTCCTTGCCCTTGGTGTTGCCAGATGAGGGATCTTTGGAAGCAGCAGAGGGGCCCCAGGACCACCCAGATATCTGAGATGCTTCTACTTGGAGATCATTCATTCAACAGTGCATATCAAGCACCTACTACATGCAGCCAGTTTTTGAGATACTTAACATAACTCAGTGAATGAAGCAGACACAATCCCTGGGCCTCAATACTAGACAGACAATTGCACCTGCACACTAGGTATCATACACAGTCCTGTCCACGTATATCACATGTGATGCCACCATGGACTTCTACACATCTGGAGGCATTTTCCCACTTTCTGATGAGGATGATGGACCACAGGACTTGTTGAAATAGTGAGTGGCCTCTGGGTGTGGAAGGAGGGCCTCTTGTCTCTACAGAATAGGGTGGGACAGTACAGCAGGGTAGGGACCAGCAAAATGCTGGATCTCACACATATTCTGATTCTCATGGGAAGGCGAGGCCTTGTGGCTTCCACTCCAGGAGGAAAGTAGTGAAAAAGAACTATGGGTAAGTTCCCAGGACCCTGGGAACTAGAGCAGAGGCTGGGCTGTGTCATCCCCTGGAGACTGAACCCCATCGCAGGTCCACCTCAATCTGCCTGCCCTGATCCACTTCTACCCCTCCCTATCTCCTCCAACCCTCAACCTAATGCCACAGAACCTGAACTGACTGCTCTGGAAGTGACCAGAAGGAGGGTCTGGAAGAGCTAGGCACAGGATGGTTGTGAGGTGGGCAGAAGTCAGGAAGCACATAGCCTGGAATGTGCCAAAAGCCAGCCCTGGGAGGTGACCAGAGGAAGTTTAGTATTCTGGAGGGAGACCTGGAGGAGGCTAGTAAGGCTCCCAGCTGCTGCATGTGGGGACCAGGGTTGGGCCAGGAGGCTGAGGGTGAGGAGTATCAGTGGAGCGTCCATGGCAGTACCTGAGGGGGTTGCTCATTACTGACCCCACCCTGATGGCAGAGGATTTCATCCCCTTCCTCAATACATTCCTGCTACCTGCGGCAGCTGAACATCGTGATGCTGGATTATCTGGAGGTAAGCCTGGAGGTGGGCGGGGGGATCCTGAGGTTAGGAAGAAAAGAGTCCCTTCCTGCCTGAGGTCTGAGGCTCCCCATCTGTCATCAGGGAGTGTTGAGGTAGATGGCTTCAGGCCTCAGTTCCTCTGTCCCCCCATGTCTGGTGCCCAGAGCCAAGCCCAGGTCCAAGTCCTGTTTCTGGGCATGGCTGTCCCCTGCTGGGCCCTGGCAGTAGTGTTGCATGAGAAGGTGTGAGGATAGGGGCTAGTTATGGGCTCACAAGGTTTGTTTCTGACAGACTTTGGCTGTCTGCCTTTCAGAGCAATGTGATCAACTTTCTGAAAAGGAGAGAGGTGAGCAACTGTGGCCTAACTGGGGGGAGGTGTAGAAATCAGGGATCCCTATGGGCAGGACCCTCTCTGGCTCTAACCCTTGGGTCTCACATTTGTTGGGAAAGTTTGATACAGAGAATAGGAAAGAGCCATCCCATTAATGGGTGGTGGTAGGGGATGACATCAAGGACAACTTCCTAGAGGAGGAACTATTTAAACCCAATTGGGACAAGAGGCAGGACCTGGATGGAAGTGGAGACAAGGAGGGTCTCCATGTGAGCAAAGTCAGAGGACCAGCCCCCATTCCACCCCTCATCTCCACGAGGTCCCCAAAGTTCCCCAACCCAGGTCTTATCTGTGAGACCTCAGATAGTAGTTTTGACTGAAGAAGCACTGCATGCAGGAAAGGCAAATCTACATCCAGAGTATGTGTTTGTCCCAGAAAGAACAAAACATTGCCCCTTCAATGGCCAAATTTATCCAGTGTAATCACCTGCCACCCAGGGCTGATCATCCCAGGGAGTGGTGATATCCCAACCCTTGTGGAGAACCATCTGAAGACCACCAGAAGAGCTCTTCTACAACTAACCCAACCTTACAAGAAACGTTAAAAGTTCTATAAGAGAAAAAGAAAATGCTACAACAAGAAATAAGAAAAAGTTCACTGGTAAAGGCAAACATATAGAAAAACAGTGCATCGAGAATTTAAATAAGCAAATACAAAGGTTAAAAGAGAAAACTTTTTAAGTCAACTATAACTACAATAAATAGTATAGAGATACGCATGAAGATATAAAATATGACATCAAACATAAAATGTGGGGGAGAAGTAAAAATGCAAATCTTTTAGAATGGATTTGAACTTAAATAACTATCAGTTTAAAACATGTAGATGTACAGCAAAAACTAATACACTTAAGGCAATTATACTCCAATAAAGATCTGAAAAATAAAATAAAATAAAACAAGTAGGTATAGTTACAGGTCAATACACATGAACTCCATGGTAGCCACAAATCAAAAACCTACAATAGATACACAAAAATTAGAGAGAAAGGAAAACAAACATTAACACTAAAAAAAATCATCAAACCCTAAGGGAAGAGACAAAATGAATAAAAGAACACAGAACTACAAAATAAATGAAAACAAGTAATAAAACGGCAACCATTACATACCAATTGATAATCACTTTAAATGTTAATGAACTAAATGCTCCAACCAAAAGATGCAAGCTGACTGGATAAAAAAGCAAGACCCATATATATACTGCCTACAAGAGACTAATTTCAGAGCTAAAGACATGCACAAACTGAAAGAAAAAGGATGGAAAAACACATCCATGCAAATAGAAGCAAAAAGAAACCCAGGAGAGCAACATTCACAAAACACAAAGTAGACTTTAAAAAAGAAAGTCTGTGTTAAAAAATGAAGAGCATTATATAATGATAAAGGGATCAATACAAGAAGAGGATATAACATGCGTTAAATATACATGTACCTAATATAAGAGCACCTAAATATATAAGACAAATATTAACAGACATAAAGAGAAATTGACAGGAATACAAGAATAGTTGGAGATGTAACACTCCACTTACATAAATGGATAAATCATGCAGACAGAAAATCAATAGGAAACAGAGACCTTAAATGACACTTTAGACCTGGTGGACTTAAAAGGTATCTATAGAACACGCCATCCAAAAAGAGCAGAATACACATTCTTTTCCAGTGCACATGGAAAGTTCTCCAGGATTGTTTACATGCTAGGCCCCAAAACATTACCCAATAAATTTAAGAGGAAAGAATTTATATCAAGCATCTTTTTTGATCACAATCATATGAAGTTAGAAATCAGTTACAGGAAGAAAAACGGAAAAAACATGAACATACAGAGGCTAAACAACATGGTATTTTAAAAAAAGGTATCAACAGATAAATCAGAGAGGAAATCAAAAAATCCCTTAAGACAAATGAAAGTAAACACACAACTTTCCAAAATTTATGGAACATAGCAAAAGAAATTCTAAGGGGAAGTGTATAGCAATACAGGCTTACCTATAGAAACAAGAAAAATAAACAACCATCTAAAGGAATTAGAAAAAGAAAATCAAAGCCCAAAATCAGCAAAAGAAATAAAGATCAAAGTGAAAATAAAAGAGACTTTTTAAAAAATCAATAAAACCAAGAGCTATTTTTTGAAAAGATAAAATTGATAAGTCTTTAGCCAGGTTCATTAAGAAAAAAAGAAAGAGGACCCAAATAAACAAAATTAGAAATGATAGAGGAAAAGTAAAAACTGATATCACACAAATGCAAACAATCATAAGAGAATACTACAGTTATATGCCAACAAATTGGACAACCTAGAAGAAATTGAAACATAAACTCTTCCAAAACTGCATGAGGAAGAAAATAGATAACCTGAATAGACTAAGTACTACTATTAAAACTGAATCAGTAACCAAAAACTCCCAACAAACAGAAGTTCAGGACCACATGTCTTCACAGGGGAATTCTACCAAGCATATAGAGAAGAGTTAAAACCTATCTTTCTCAAACTATTTCAAAAATCTGAAGAGGTGGGAACACTCCTAAGATCATTCTATGAAGCCAACGTTACCTTGATACCAAAACCAGAAAAAACACTGCAAAAAAGAAAATCCCAGGCCAATATCTCTGATGAATATAGATAAAATACTTGACAAAATATTAGCAAAACAAATTCAACAATATATAAAAAGCATCATATACCATAATCAAGTAGGACTTATCCCAGGATCCAAGGATGGTTCAATATCTGCATGTCAATCAGTGTGATACAGCACATTAACAAAACAAAGAATAAAAATCATATGACTGTCTTAAAAGATGCAGAAAAAGCATCTGACAAAGTTCAATATCCATTCATGATGAAAACTCTCAATAAAGTTAGTATAGACAGAACATCTCAACATAATAAAGGCTATTTATGACATATCCACAGCTAACATCACACTGAACCATGAAAAGCTGAAAGATCTGGAACAAGACAAGACTATCCACTCTCACCATTTATATTTAACATTGAATTGGAAGTCCTAGCCACAGAAATCAGGCAAGAAAAATAAATAAAAGGCATCCCAATGGGAAGGGCAGAAGCAAAACTGTCATTGTTTGCTGATGACATGATACTATTATACATATAGAAACCTCTAATGTCGCCATTAAAAAAACTATTAGAAGTAAAAAATGAATCGGTATGGTACAGATCAACCAGTTTGCAAGGTAGAAACAGAGACACAGATGTAGAGAACAAACATATGGACACCAAGTGGGGAGGGGGGGGGTTGGGTGGGATGAACTGGGAGATTGGGATTGCCATATATACATTATTAATAAGAAAAAAATCAAATTGTACAATTTAAATAAAAAAATGAATCAGTAAAGTTGTAGAATACAAGATTAGTATATAGACATTGTTGCTTTTCTATATGTTAATAATAAAGTTTCAGAAAGAGAAAGCAAGAAAACAATCCCATTTATAACTGAATCAAAAGAATAAAATACCCAAGAGTAAATTTAACCAGGGAGGTGAAAGACTCATACTCTGAAAACTGTAACACACTGATGAAGGAAACTGAAGATGACTCAAATAAGTGGAAAGATATCCCATGTTCACAGATTGGAATTATTAATATTGTTAAAATGTTCATACTACCCAAAGCAGATCTAAAGATTTAATACAATCTCTATCAAAATACTCATGACACTTTTCACAGAACTAGAACAAATAATCCTAAAATTTGTATGGAACCACAAAAACCCCAAACAGCCAAAGCAATCTTAAGGAAAAAGAACAAAGCTGGAGGTATTATGCTCCCTGACTTCAGACTATACTATAAAGCTACAGTAATCAAAACAGCATGGTACTGGCACAAAAATAGACACATAGACCAATGGAACAAAATAAGAGCCCAGAAATAAACCCATGCACATACGGTCAATTAATCTATGACAAAGGAGGCAAGAATATACAATGGGGAAAAGACAGTCTCTTTAATAAGTGGAGTTGGGAAAACTGGACAGCTATATGTAAAATAATAAAATTAAAACATTTTTTCAAACCATATATAAAAGTAAACTCAAAATGGACTAAAGACCTAAATGTACAAAACTCCCATAAGAAAACATAGGCAGTATACTCTTCGACCTAGGTCTTAGCAATATATTTTTGGATCTGTCTCCTCAGGCAAGGGACACAAAAGCAAAATAAATAAATGGGACCTAATCAAACTTACAAGCTTTTGCACAGTGAAGAAAAACATCAACAAAAGGAAAATACAACCTACTGAATGGGAGGAAATATCTGTAAATGATATATGTGATAAGGGATTAATAATCAAAATAAAAAGGACTTCCTAGATGGCACAGCGGTTAACTCAGCCCAGGCACCACAACTATTGAGCCTGTGCTCCAGAGCCCATGAGTCACAACTATTGAGTCCATGTGCCGCAACTATTGAAGCCCATGCACCTAGAGCACATGCTCCACAACAAGAGAAGCCACTACAATGAGGAGACTGCACACCACAATGAAGACTAGCCCCCACTCGCAGTAACTAGAGAAGGCCCATGTGCAACAGTGAAGACCCAACGCAGCCAATAAATAAATCAATTTATTTAAAAAAGTAGAGAAAGAATGCATACAACTCAATATCAAAAAAATCCAATTAAAAATGGGCAGAAGACCTGAAGAGACATTTTTCCAAAGAAGACATAAAGATAATAATATAAAAATATCAAATCGCTATGTTGTACACCTGAAACTAATAGTATATAAGTCAATTATTACTTCAATTAAAAAAAAAGGAAAGAAAAAAAAAAAGAAAGAACAAGTCTTGTAAAGATCCTAGGAGGGAGATAAGATTAAGATGGCAGAGTAGGAAGACCTGCGCTCAATCCCTCTTGCAAGAGCACCGGAATTACAACTAACTGCTGAACAATCATCAACAGAAAGACACTGGAGCTCACCAAAAAAAGACACCCCACATCCAGAGACAAAGGAGAAGCTGCAATGAGACGGTAGGAGGGGCGCAATCGCATTACAATCAAATCCCATAAATGCTGGGAGGGTGACTCACAAACTGGAGAACAGTTACACTGCAGAAGTCCACCCACTAAAGTGAGGGTTCTGAGCCCCACATCAGGCTTCCCAACCTCGGAGTCCAGCAACAGGAGGAGGAATCCCCAGAGAATCAGACCCTGAAAGCCAGTGGGATTTGATTGCAGGACCTCCACAGGACTGGTGGAAACAGAGACTCCACTCTTGGAGTGCACACAAAAAAATGTGCTCACCAGGACCCAGGGGGAAGGAGCAGTGACTGAACCAGACCTACCTGCTGGTGTTGGAGGGTTGCCTGCAGAGGTGGGGGGCAGCTGTGGCTCACCGAGGAGGCAGGGGCACTGGCAGCAGGGGTTTTGGGAAGTGCTTATTGGTGTGAGCCCTCCCAGAGTTTGCCATTAGCACCACCAAAGAGCCTGTAACTGCCAGTGCTAGGTAGCCTCAGGCCAAACAACCAACAAGGTGGGAACACAGCCCCACCCATTAGCAGACAAGCAGATTAAAGTTTTACTGAGCTCCGCCCACCAAATCGGATTAAAGCCTTACTGAGCTCTGCCCACCCAGCCCAACCCACCATCAGTCCCTCCCATCAGGAAGCACACAGGAGGCTCCTAGATAGCTTCCTCCACAAGAGGGCAGAGAGCAGTATCAAACAGTATCAGCAGTATTTCATCTTGCAGAACTGAAAACCACAGCCACAGAAAGACAGAGAAAATGAAAAAGCAGAGGACTTTGTACCAGATGAAGGGACAGGATAAAACCCCAGAAAAATAACTAAATGAAGAGAAGATAGGCACCCTTCCAGAAAAAGAATTCAGAATAATGATAGTGAAGATGATCCAGGACTTTGAAAAAAGATTGGATGCAAAGATCAAAAAGTTTACCAAAGACCTAGAAGAATTAAAGAGCAAACGAACAGAGATATGCAACACAATAACTGAAATCAAAAATACACTAGAAGGAACCAACAGCAGATTAACTGAGGCAGAAAGGCGAATAAGTGACCTGGAAGACAGAATGGTGATCATCACTGATGCGGAAAAGAATAAAGAAAAAAGAATGAAAAGAACTGAAGACAGCCTAAGAGACCTCTGGGACAATGTTAAATGCACCAACATTTGCATTATAGGGGTCCCAGAAGGAGAAGAGAGAGAGAAAGGACCTGAGAAAATATTGGAAGAGATTAGAGTTGAAAACTTCCCTAACATGGGAAAGGAAATAGCCACCCAAGTCCAGGAAGTGCAGAGAGTCCCAGGCAGGAGAAACCCAAGGAGAAACACCCCAAGACATATAGTAATCAAGCTGACAAAAATGAAAGACAGAGAAATGTTATTAAAAGCAACAAGGGAAAAATGACGAATAACATACAAGGGAACTCCCATAAGGGTAACAGCTGATTTCTCAGCAGAAACTCTGCAAGCCAGAAGGGAGTGGCATGATATATTTCAAGCGATGAAAGGGAAGAACCTACAACCAAGAATACTCTTGCCAGCAAGGATCTCATTCAGATTCGACAGAGAAATCAAAAGCTTTCCAGACAAGCAACAGCTAAGAGAATTCAGTACCACCAAACCAGCCCTACAACAAATGCTAAAGGAACTTCTCTAAGCAGGAAACATAAGAGAAGAAAAGGACCTACAAAAACAAACACAAAACAATTCAGAAAATGGTAATGGGAACATACATATCGATAATTACCTTGAATGTAAATGGACTAAATGCCCCAACCAAAAGACAGAGACTGGCTGAATGGATACAAAAACAAGACCCATATATATGCTGTCTCCAAGAGACCCACTTCAGACCTAGGGACACATACAGACTGAAAGTGAGGGGATGGAAAAAGATATTCCATGCAAATGAAAATCAAAAGAAAGCTGGAGTAGCAATAGTCATATCAGATAAAATAGACTTTAAAATAAAAAATGTTACAAGAGACAAGAAAGGATATTACATAAAGATCAAGGAATCAATCCAAGAAGAGGAGATAACAATTATAAATATATATGAACCCGATATAGGAGCACCTCAATACATAAGGCAAATGCTAACAACTATGAAAGAGGAAATGCAAGGTAGAAATAGAGACACAGGTGTAGAGAACAAACACATGGACACCAAGTGGGAAAAGCAGGGAGGGTTGGGGGGGAATGAACTGGGAGATTGGGATACCAAATTGTACACTCTAAATATATGCTGTTTATTGTCTGTTAACTGTATCGCAATAAAAGTTCTTAGAAAAAAAAAGATCCTAGGAGGAATGTTCTAGGTACCCAAACACAAGAATGAGTCTGTCAGTCACTGGGGTCAGAGGGAAGGCCTGAGTAACTGCAGTGATGAACAAATAGGGAGAGAAGCAGAAGCAAGATCAGGGTACTAAAAGAGGCCACTCCTCAGAAGGCCTGATGGTCCAAGTAGTTTGAAATCTTTTTAGGGACAAACAGAAGCCTCTGGAGAGCTCCTTCCATTCAGGAGAATAATGTTAGAGTTCTCATAGCACGAGAATAGCTCAGCATTCAGGCTCCTGGTTCCATTCTGGCTCCCATCAGAACAACAGAAGATGGAATATTGAAGTAAAAACAGCAAATATGGAGATAAATTATAATTTAATGGTAATCATTGTATTGATGTTCTAATTGGAAAGTCATAATGATCCAAACCCTATAGAAGCAAAACTCAAGGTGGGGCACTATGGATTTATCTGGATGAGTAATTATTTTTCAAAAACACTTGGACACTAAAGCATACATTTTTGCTCTGCTGTAATGAATGGCATTTAAACCAAATTGAAGACTGAACAGAAAAGACTGCTTACAAGAGGCGGTCCAGGCACCAGGAGGCTATGATAAACCCAACACCCTTTACTCAGGTTACATATAGCTTAATACAAAGTATAATATTGAGTGCTATATTGAGTATTGAGTATACTCAATAAAATTCTAATATTGAACATAGCTTAATTATATACAGTTAGATATTGAGTTATATATGCCAAACCATATAAAAAATGGGATCATTTTTCTATATAACCTAATATTTAATATTGAAAAGACCAAAGATATCCTGGGGTAGGTAAAGCACATAAAATTGTACATCTACTCTTAAAGTAAGTAGTTAATAAATGTTTAAATGAATAAATGCATGCCTAGATTTCAATCATTTGTCATTCAATAAAAATATACTATTTAATTGAAATTACCTGATTTACAAGTTAGTTTGAATAATGTCTCAATTTTTATGACAAACTTTAAGTCTATCTGATATAAGGTATGCATGATATTTTATTATGTTGATAAAGAAAAAATTATAAAAATGAAGCTTTAACATTAGCAATTCCATTCTAACATATAATACATTGGGAATTATCATAGTATAGTCAATTTGGGGCATAGATTTTATTTCTATAAAGACTACTTGGGGGAGTAAAAGTGTTTTGATAAAAGCTATAATAAGGTACCCTTTTCTTAAATTAGCATTCACAAGCGTTAAATCACAGGAAAATGCTTCAAAAAAATGTCTAAAGATAGTACTTGTGGATAACCAAAAACATTAAAAATAAATAACTGATCTAAGCACATGATAATATCAGCCAACTAGGATGACAGTTGAGCAGTACACCAATTTCATACCCTACCTTTTCTTTTTTTGTCATGAGGTATAAATTACACTTAGTGAAATGCACATACCTTAAGAATATAGTCCAGTGGGTTTTGACATATGCATACACCCTATAAACAGCACCCATACCACAGAAACTTCCCTCTAGGTCCTTCCCAATCAACCGCCCCACCTTCTCCTTGAGGCAATCATCACCATCGCTTAGTAATGGCAGTTTTAAAAATTCATTGAAGAGAATTATATTACTACTTAGCAATAAAAAAGAATGAATTAATGATAGACACAACAACATGGACGAACCTCAAAATCATCAAGCTGAGTGAAAGAAAAACTAAACACAAAAGAAGTACATAATACATTATTCCATTTGCATAAAATTCCAAAATACTCCAACCAACCCTTAGTGACAGAACTCAGAGCACTGGTTGTCTGGGGACCAGGGAGAGGATAAGCAAGAGGAATTATAAATGGGCATAAGTAAATGTGGGAGATGCATGTCAAAACTTATCAAATTGTATACTTTAAATATGTGTAGTTTATTTTTTCAACCATATCTCAGTAAAGCTCAAAATCATAACTCTCAAATGGCATATCAGTTTGCTGGATAAGAAAAGTTCACTTTGCAAGTCACACAGAACTTATATATTGAATAAGTAATTAAGCTTTCATAAGTTTTTTTTTACTTAGAAAAGGTTTCACCATTTTTCCTCCAAATATTTTTCTCTAATGCAATTTTTTTCCCCTCCCATGATTCCAGTCCCATGTGTGTTCAATACTTATGTTGTCCCACAATAAAGAGGTCAATAGGGCTTTTTTTCTTTTTTTCACTCTGGGCTTTTGTTTGGTTTATTTCTATTGACTTGCAAGTTCACTTATCTTTTCTCATTATCCAATCTGTTGTTATGACCTCATTTCATCTCACTTCTCAAATTTCCATTTGACCCCTTTTTAGTTTCCATTTCTCTACTATGAACCTCTATCTACTTATACATTATATCCACCTTTACCTTAAATCTTTGAAAATATTTATAATACTGCCATAAATTCTTTTTGACTAGAAGGCTCTAGTTAAATTTTCTTTCAGTTCACACTATAAAACAATTGTATATGTCACTTAAATAAGGGAGTAGATGACCTCCTTATTTAATGTTTTATTTTGTTTCAGAGTATAGCTCAAAGCACAGTCTACTCTTTAAACCCAAACCCTTTCCTTACTTTGTTTATCCAATATTTTGGACATGTTATGACATATGCACTGGATCTAAAATCAAGAGTTCTGTGAGAACCAACACATCATTGGAAGAAGGAATTCACTGAACTACTGTATTTTTCAATGGCTTCAACCTCATATTTGGTTATAAGTTACTAATTGATTCATTAAAATAAGATGGCAAAAACCCGGCTCTACTTTTGGAAACTCAGTTTTCCTTATTATTCTTTTACAAGTTGCATTGACATGTACCTATTTTCTTCTGTTATTAAGAAACAAACAAAATAATGTCTTAGTCCAGATTTGTTTTTAAATTATGCTTTACTTTAAACTTCTTATTGAGGTGCATAAACTTCTCATTGAGGTACTGTTAAGATATATGCATTTTATGCATATATCTTAACAGTACAGTTTAATGATTTTGACAATAGTAATAACCACCCAAATTAATATACAGAACATTTTCATCAGGCCCAAAATTTCCCTAACTCCCCCTTTCCAGATAGTCTGCTTTCCCCTAGAGGTAACCAGTTTCTCATTTCTATTAACATGGTATAGATCTGTCTCTTCTTGGAACTCCTGTAAAATAAATATGTAAGTTACTTTTTTGCATCTAGATTCATTCACTCAGATACTATTTTTAAGATTTATCCATGTTGTTTCATCAATCAAAAGTTCATTCTTTTTTATTGTTTAGTGTTCCATTGTATAAATATACTACAATTTTGTTACACATTTTCATATTGATGGGCCTTTTAGGTTGTCTTCAAATTTTGGCTGTTACATATAAAGCCTGCTATGAATATTCTTTTATACATGTTTTCATGGACATATGTTCTCATTTCTCTTGGCCTAATACCTAGAAATGGAATATCTATGTCATAGATTTCACTTTATACATCTTTTTCCACTCCTTAAATTGAACTTACTTGTGTTTTTAGATATTATATACCTTGTAAACAACATGTAGGTGGGTCTTGCTTTTTATCCAGTCTTATTTCCTTCTAATGGAGCATTTAGTCCATTTACATTTAATGGAATTATGGTTTTGTTCAGATCAGTTTAATTCTACTATCTTGGTATTTGTTTTCTATTTGTTCCATCTGTTATATGTTCTATTTTTCATTTACTTCTATTGTCTTTTATGCTTACAGAATAATCTGTATTATTCAATTTTATCTATTTTATTGACTTTTTTAGCAATACTTCTTTGTGTGTATGTGTGTCCACTTGTATGTGTTGTAATGGTTACCCTATAGATAGCAATACACACTTAACTTACCGCAGGCTCAATTCATATGATATTAAAGAACAATACAATAACTATAAAATGGTATAATTTCATTTAATCCCCACTCAATTCCTTGTATATTAGCCATATGTTTTAATTCAACATATTCTATAAACCCCACACCCATTATTACTGTTTGTGCTTTAAAGAGTCAAGAATCTTTAAAGAACTTCAGCAATCTCATGAGCCTAAAAAGAGTTCAAAGGCATCAAGACAGCCAGGACCTAAGAGACCAAGATTATAGAGAGGAGAGTTCAAAGAACTGAGCCCAACAGTCTGAGCCTCTTTTCCTCTTGAGGCACTTGCCAATTTGTAAGTAGTTTAGGCTGAAAACAGACACCATGCATAAAATAGCTGCTATAAGCTTGAGATACTACACAGGATTTTTGTCAGTTTCATAGTTCTGGGGAGCTTTGTAAATAGCATTAAAGAACCACCAAAAGAATGGGGTTCTGATAAAAAACAAACAACCAAAGTATTCAACTGGACAGCAGAAGGGCTATAGTCTAGGTTGAGGTTAAGCCAGAAATAGACCAGCCTTACAGACTTGAACCCAGCTGTGAATCAGCCCAGTCCGTTTGAATTAAGTAATCTATGCCGACTCTAATTGCCTGCCAAAAGCTACAGAAATCCCCTTTAGAGAAAGATATTTTAAGAATCCCAATAATTTTTACCCATAATTTCAGTAATTCAATAAAAAACTTACGAGGTACACAAAATAAAAAATAAGGGGGAAAGAAAAGGCAATAGAAACTGATGCCCAGGTGATCCAGATACTGGTTTTCAGAAGAAGTTTTAAATGACTGTGAAATTGGATGACAAGATGGAGAAATCAACCAGAAAACAAGAATTTGTATCAAAAGAATAAAATGGAAGTACCCAAACTAAAAAATAATATCAGAAATCAAGAATACAATGGAAACCACTTCATATCTGACAGAATAGGTAAAATTAAAGCACCGTGCTTACAGCAGGCGACGGCGGTTCCTGCAGCAGTCGCTGTGAGCAGCGGGTGGCTCCGAGGGCAGCAAAGGCAGCTCTGGACGCGTGCCTTGCACGCTGGCGGCCCCCTGGCTCCAGAGCGCGGGCGCCGCTACTGCCTCCCAGACCTCTGCATAGCGAAGTGCTCCGTGCTGCGTGTGGGCGGCACTGTGAGATTGGAGGCGTTTCCACCCAGCTCGCACATGCGCACCTTCCCGGATGCGCAGAAGGCCAACTTCCCAGGCTTCTGCGCAGAGCTCTGCGTTCCAGTGCACCGAGTTCATTTTCCCCAACCGACCGCAGTGGCAGCGCTTGAGGCCGGATCCGCGTGGAAGCAGCAGCCGGACAGGTGGACTAGTAGGTGGGCTGAACTGTGTGCATCCTACAGAACCTGGGGAGGATGAGAGGGTGGGCAAGACCAGCCAGTTGGCCTAGTTGAACTTCAAAGAAGGATGTCTCATACATGCCTGCAGTTACTGGGCAATACCCGGTCCTGCTTGCATGGTTTACTGTGTTCCCAGCAAGGGTGGTTCAGTAGATCATGGAAATGCTGCTGGCAGCCACAGGTGACTCTGTACAAGGACTGACCCTGGGGGAGACGGTTCTGGAGTGTTATGACTATGTCAGCGGCAAGGCTCCTTGGCTTCATTCTTACCAAAGCCGCCTGGGTCGTGGGGCTGCTGTGCAGCCAGCCCTGTGCCACTCAGAGCAGCCTCAGGGAAATCAACCGAGAGAGTTCACAGTGGCGGCCCCGGATGCAGGACCACTGCTTCCTATCCTGGCTGGTCACAATACCTTCTGAGCTGGAACAGCTGTGGGCTCGCAGATCAGCACGGAGTAAATGAGCCAGCTGGAGTAGCTCTGCAAGGAAAATCCTTCCGCCACCTGGGACGACCTGAAGAAGCCGGGGGTGGAGGAGGGGCCCTGGCATATCATCCCCGAGGCAGGAGGACTCTTACCAGTACCAGAACATATTTGGCCCTCTGGTTAAGCTGGAGGTCAGCTACTCTAAGAAAGCGAAAGAGTCCCAGAGTCAAGATAACATTACTGTCACGTGGGACCTGGGCCTTAACAAGAAGAGAATTGCCTACTTCACTTTGCCCAAGACTGACTTTGATAATCAGGCTTTAGTAATAATTAGGTTAGGAAACATGTAGCAGGGGAACAAGATTTGCCTGTGGTACAAAGGGGACCTAGTGCCCCTGTGGAAAGGGATCGGACACGTCATTGAAGCCCCTGATAATTATGGCAATGAGATCGCCATTGAGTTGCAGAGCAGTTGTGGGTACACCATGGAGGTAACACATAACTTCCAGGTGGGTTTCATGTAGAAGTCAACCTCATTAGACAGGATGCAGAGGGTTGAAAACATCTGCTGTGGAGGAGATTTCTGCGTTGGGCTACATCTACCATAAACTGCTAGGTGTGATCAGAAAGTGCCCGCAGCGCAAGCACTTCACAGCACAAGAGCTCCAAGACCTCCACCACTCTCAGGTTGACTTTCTAAAGATGGTGCTGCAGAAGCCATTGAGCCAGATCCAGAGACCTCTAGGCACAGGGAAGATGTGACCTTGGCCACCATCATCTACCATCTGGCTCAGTGGGCCTGTGCTAGTCTATGCTCCAACTAACATAGCCATGGATCAGCTGACCAAGAAGATCCACTGACCGAGCTGCAAGTCATGAAGCTCTGAGCTGGGGTCATCAACTCCCCACTGCACATGCTGGCCCTGCACAAGCAGATCAGGAACATAGGTAGCATGCTCTGGAAGCTGCAGTCGCTGAAGGACAAGACCTGGGAGCTGTCATCTGCAGACCAGATGTGGTACTTGGCCCTGAAGCACACCTCTGAGAGGGAGCTGCTCATGAACACAGATGTCATCTGCTGCACATGTGGGTGACCAAGGGTTGCCAAGATGCAGTTTCATAGGCATGCAGCCCACTGGGCCCTGGAGTGGATTGTCCCTATGTCCTGAGAGCCAAGCAGCTGATCCGTTGGATAACCACTGCCAGCTGGGCGTCATGGTGATGTGCAAGAAAGCAGCCAAGGCTGGGCTGTCCCAGTCACTCTTTGAGTACATGGTGGTGCTGGGCAGCTGTCCCATCTGTGTTATCTGCCTTCAAGTCCAGGATCAGATGTACTCTGCACGCAGTGCCTTCCTGTCTAACATCTTCTGCAAGGACTCTTGTCAAACAGCAGCAGGTGTGTGAAGATGCTCTGTGTGACCCAGGGCCAGGAGGAGATCATCAGGTCAGGCACCTCCTACCTAACAGGCCAGAAACTGCAAACAGAGAAAAAATCATCACAAAGCTACTGAAGACAGGTGCCAAGCTGGACCAGATTGGCATCATCATATCCATCATCATGTCCTATGAGGGCCAACGCTCCTACCAGGGCAGTACATGCAGCTCAGTGACTCCCTGCACACCAAGCCCTACCAGGAAGTGGAGATTGCCAGCATGAATGTATTTCAGGGGCTCAAAAACAATTTTATCATCTTCTGCATGTGAGCAAATGAACACCAAAGCATTGGATTTTTAAATAACCCCAGGCACTTAATGTGGCCCTGACCAAAGCACAATATGAGCAACCCAAGGGCCGTGTCCAGGGAGCCGCTTTGGAACTACCTGCTGAACTACATGACCACCTGCTAGGGGTGAGGAAAAAATCAGAACTCCGCTTACTTATGGGTGTTGAAGTTGGGATTGGCTGGGAAGTTGCATGAAGAAACTTTCTAGATGATGACTGTGTTATATATATCTTGGTAGAGGATTGGGTACACAAGTGTTTGCATTTATCAAAACTCAGCAAATGAATATCTAAGATTTGTGCATTTCATTGTATGTAAATTCTACCTCAAACAAAATACTACAAACAAATACTGAACTCTAGCTAATGGTATGCATGCTGAGGTATTTAGAAGGAAGTGTAGTGAGGTCTGCATTTTAATTTGAAATGCATTAAAAAGACAGGTTGATGACTGTATAGATAGATGGTTAGGTAAATATGTGATAATGCAAGTATAATATAATAGTAATGGCAGAATCTAGTTGGTGGATATATGGCTGTTCAATGTAAAATTCTTTCAACTCCTCTGTATGTTTGAATATTTTTATAATAAAATGTTACAGAAAAAAAAAGAATGTAATAAAGGAGTTAACCAGAAAATTAGATATAGCTAGAGAGAGGTTTAGTCGGGCTGAAGCATAGAATTTAAAAAAGAATGGAAAATGGAGAAAGGAGCATAGTGGTGATACCAGGCTTATGGATAAAGACTAACATAGGTATAATTGGAGTTCTAGAAGCAAAGAAGAAAAAGAATCAGCTAGATGCAATTTTTTAAAAGATAGTTGTTGGTAATTTCTCGAAGCAGGTGAAAGACTTCAAGCCTGAACTGCAAGCATTTCCTTTGAATACAAGGAAAACAAAACTAGGTATATCTAGTTAAACTGTTGAAAAACAAAGGAAAAAACCCTTAAAGCATTCAGAGGAGCAAAAGTAAGACAGACAACTGACTTCTCAATGGAATGGCATCTTTAAAGTGAGGCACATGGACAGCTGGCATTTATTAGGCTCCTATTACATGCCAGGCCCTGGGCTAAACTCTTTACAAATATTGTCCCATTTAATCCTCACACCTTCCCAATGAAGTAGAATTAAGAACCCCATTTTGATAAAAAGAAATTGAGGGTTGGAAAAGTTAACTATTTGCATTGTCAGATGGCTAACCAACGGTAAAGATTTCGATTTAATTGTGACAGACTTCAAACATATTCATCTTAAATATTATGCTTCCTCTCATGTTATAAGTGTTCTGCTTTTTTCCTCCATTTCTGTGCATCTGCCAGGGCTCTTGATCTCAGTATTCCCTGATTTGGCAGTCCCCCTGCCAAGTCTTGTAATAGTTATGAAAATATGCTTGGGGTTAATACTGAAAACAGAGAGAGAGAAACTGAATGTGGTGGAACACTAGTATCTAACATCGGAAAACAAGGATACAGATCACATTATTGTATGATACTGGAGCACTGACTGTAGAGAGAATACATTTAATTGGCACCTTTTCTTTGGATGCAGTGTATCTAGTCTCCATTTTGACACTCTAGTAGATGACTGAAATGCTACCTTGTGTCTTGTTAGCACCATATTGTAAAGTGTATATTATTATAGAAAATTGACAAGGTGATGAGCTGTCACTTTAGCTAAGAGAATATCCTATTTTAAATGAATATTATTTCTTAAGGAAATGTGCTGATGACAGCTTATTTCAGTGGAAACTGTTGATGCATAACCTTTCTGCTAGACAACATTATATCAGTAGTGACTATACCTCAAAAATTATGCTAGATGCTAGGAATGTGTTTGCAAGAATAATTTTTAAGAAATGAGTCCATAAGAGTAAGCAAAAGTATTTTTGAAATCTTGTCGTAGCATATATTTATTATAGGAGATTTTGTGGGAGTATATTTTTTATGACAAAATAGTAATTTATATCCCAATAATATTTTGTTTTTATATATTTTTTCTTTACATCTGTGATAAGATGTAAGAACATGTCTTCAGAATAAATTTACATGTGTAGATGAATGCAACAGATGTATGTACGTATATAATGATATACATATAGATAAAAAATTCCAAAGTCAGTACTTATATATATCATATAAATTACAACCAATCTGGCATGGAAGCATGGATCCTCCACTGATTACTAGAATTAGGAGAGCTAAATTCAAATCCTGGTAGTATCACTTATTTTGTAATGTTGGGAAAGTCCTTTAATCTGTTATTTAAGATGACTTTACTTAGTTAAAAATGGAGAAAATACTATTTGCCCTACGTACTTCACAGGGCGGTCAGGAAGCTTTTAAAAAAGATAATGTGTGTGAAAAACATGATATTGCAAGAAGATATTATACTTAGGTATATAATTATATATTATTATATTATATAAATAGCATTAAATATAATTGTGTACATAAATACATGTATCATGATATGACCTGAATTATCCTAGGAGTCACCAACCTATGGTTTCAAATAAGGTCATGTTAAGAATAATAATTAAGTTTCTCTACTCCATTGCCCACCAGCTAATGACCCAGCTTGTTCTAGGAGAGCGAAGGCGGGTGGAGTTTTAGGAGCTCATAGTGGATCTGCTCATATTCCATGCTCTCTCGCTCGTTAATCCTTTCAAGAAACCAGCAGAGGCGCTCTTGCTGACGCTTCACAGCCCACACAAAGAGAGAGAACGCCTGTCACACTGGCACAATTTCCAAGTCATTCTTTGTTACACTGGCAACAAGCTGTTTTTCTTAGTGCCTTCTGTTTCTTCCTGCAGGACGTCCTGCAGGAAGTCCAGGCTCACAGCCCAAAGTCTGAGGCAGGCAATGCTGTTTTTCCCATTCTTTCCAGCCTCTCCCTTTGCTTTCTCCCGATATATGCAAACCCTTGTCTCATTTTCCTCTAACCAAAAAGTATTTTTAAAATGGCATCCTGTCTGGCATAGTTCACGTTTCGCACACTTGCCTAGAAATGTCTGAAATCCAGTTAGGAGCACTTAATGTTCTAGCTACTCATTGCTGTGTAACACATGGCTCCAAAATTTAGTGACCTAGAGCAATACCGATGTTTTGCTTTTCACCGTGCTATATAGGTCATCTGGGTGGAAGTTTTGCTGGTCTTCCGGAGCTTACACCGTAGCTGAAGTCGGAGCGGCGGAGGGCGGGGCCAGGCTCAGCAGGGGCACTGGGATGATTGGGCCCCTCTTCCCTCACAGTCTCTCGTCATTTACTAGCCTAGGCTAGAATTCCTTTAATAGCAGCCACAGTATACCAAACGAACAAAGACAGAAGCTGCCAGCCCTCTTAAAATCCAGCTTCACAAATACACCACACCATTTCCGTAGCATTCGGTTGATCAGAGTATGTCACGAGGCCAGTCCAGATTCAAGGAAAAATGGACTGCACTTCTTCATGGAAGAGGCATGCAAATAGAGAAGAATTGTTGGAGAGTCATCTTTGGAGACAACTACCGTTCAGTCTCTGGCAACAACAGTGCAGATGCCGTGCACGTGCAAAATACACTATCTCCCTCCCAAGACCCCAAAAGTCTTATTCAATTACAGTATGAGCTCTAAGTCCAGGATTTTCATCATTAAACATGGTCCAGGTGGCGACAAGCCTCTATAGGTTCAGAGACGCAGATGCAGTTGCTCAGGTGTGGCTCTTCTTGAGTTGTGAACTAAAATGACAAGTTATCTGCCCTCCCCACCTCACCTGCACACATACATCCAAAATGCAATCGTGAGAGAGGGATACGATAACTATAATACACTCCTGTTCAAGAAAGAGGAAAATGGAAGGTGCATAGAGCCATTGATCGATAGCAATTCTGAAATCTAGTCAGGTGCATATTTTCAGGACCCCCTACTCTGGAAACAGGGAATGTTCTTTGATTAAAGACCAGCTCTGCCCTCTGGTAATAATTTCCTGATTCATTGTTCTCTTAGCTGTTGTCTTGTGCACTGCAGTCTTGGCTCTGCCCTCCGAGTCATTACTTGCTCTCAACACAAAGAGATAGCCATCATTTCACAATCAGCGTGCCATTTTGTTTCCTAACAATGCACTCTGCATGCCAGCAGCTGACTGGGACTTATTAAAAGTTCAAAATGAGGTGTGTGACCTTTCCGTTTGTGTAAATATGTTCAACTATGTATGTGGAAATGCTTAAGTCATTTGTATCAATTCATCAGTATAATTATATAATGAATACATGAATAATCTATACAATTTTTGTACTAAATTAAGCTGTCTTCCAGTGTAATAAGCTGTGAGGAAATATTTCTTGTGCTCTAAGAAATGCTGTATTATTTTATGTCTCTTACATCTGTTCTTTTACTTAGTCCTAGAAGGGGAAGGAGTATATGGCTTTTTCCAGAGGCAAAAGAGGAGCTAGGTAGTGTCACTGACTTCCAGAAGGGTGTCAAAGGGAAGAGGAAAAAAAAAAAAAAAAAAGAAATACTTGCCTCAGTTCTCTCTCTCTTGGATATCTGCAGCAGGGAGAAGTGAAACGTTCCAATTGAACATGGCCTTGCACCCTTTGAGAATAATAGTGACAATACGTCAGTTCCTAGGCTCTCTACCTAATATTTCTTGAAACTCTCATGAAAGTTTTTGGTGAAAAATCCAAAATCTGAGAAATTCTGGTGCTTTTAGGAGATTAGATACCTAAATTGTTGCTGTGTATCCTTGTAATGGACCTGCATTAACTGCTTGTTAATGCTGAATAGGGTTCCAATTTTTTCCTCCAGTTATTATTTAGGCATTTTCTCTTGAGATCATTATCAGATGCAACACTTTAATACAAATATGTCAAAGATTGCATTTTTTCTTTATTATAGGTCTTCTATTATAGTTTTGAATTCCCCCACCCCCCAGTTTCCTCAGGAATTCCAATTGTGCATTTATTGGCTTTTCTTTATCTGTCTTTGGTATATTATTTTTGTAATTATTAATCTTTGTTCTTTGACATTTTATTTTGCTATGCTTTTCAATCCCTTCCTATATATCTATGATTGTGTTTGTAATATATCCATTTCACATTTTGTTACTTCCCTGTGATTTTTTCCCCTCTGATTGTGTTATATGTTCCTTTCATTTTTTTTCCCAGCTCCCTGTCTACCTCTTCCTTTTGAATAAGATAACACTAAATCTGTTTTTTAACCGTTGTTCCCAAAAGCTTATGTTTTAATGTCTGATACAACAATAAAGAAATGTTCAACTTTCTGCCATAATTTTTCTTCTGATGTGTAGTTTCATTTGTCATGCTTTGTTGTATTTCTTGCCGCCTCTTTTTCTGCTAATATTGCTGACTGTTCCCTTTTTATTATTACTCATTTTTTAATGGGGGCCTTTTCCTCCAGGTGAGCAACTTGTTATAGAACAGTAAGGTGCTGGGAAAGTGGGCTGGGCTATGTGGAATGCCAGTCTAGATATGTGGCCCCAATGTTGCTGCTCAGCAAGTCTGCTGCACACTCGATCATGAGGGTACTTCACCAGGGCTCTGGTCATCCTGGTTTCTCCCTTTGGGCTGACAGGCAAAGCCTCGGTTGTGACCTATACATGTGTTTTGTGTGATCATTTGGTATTTCTTTCTCTTTAGCCATTATCAGCAGCAGCTGCAAAGCTGATGCACACACACTACTCCACCCTTCCTGAAAAGAGCAATGGGTGAGAGAATGAACAACTTCTCATCCAAGCCAGAATCCCTCCACCTCCCACCCCATACTGCTGCATCCAATGTGACTGGGAATGTTCCTGCTAACAAACTTGGTCCACAGCTGCAATCCCAAGTAAGGGATTGTTGCTTGAGCATCTCAGGGCCATGCCACCTACTTCTGGATTATTCTATATGTTGCCCCAAATCTGCAATGCTATGAGATCTCCCTTAATATCCTCTCTTGACTTGATAGAAATACTATATTCAGCAGCTGTTCTGTATAGTTGAGGTAGGAGTTGAGGCAATGTTTAAATTTTTATTGAAGTTAAATTACAGAGTTTCCTCTGTGTTTTTCATCCTTTTTTTGTTTTTTTTTAAATCTTTTTCATGCAGGAAAGATAAGCTGAAAATTTTTAAATTTTTTTTTCTGAATTTCCATTCTGAATGCCATAGAGTTGACCCTTGAACAACGTGGGGGTGAGGGTGCCAACCCCATGCAGTCAAGAATCCATGTATAACTTTACACTCAGCCCTTGTATCCTTGGTTCTGCATCCACAAATTCCACCAACCACAGATCTTGTAGCACTGTAGTACTAGAAATCCACATATAAGTGGACCATGGAGTTCAAACCCATGTAGTTCAAGGGTCAACTGTAGTTTAGAAATAATGTGATTTGTGAAGATCAACAAGATTTCCAAGTCTCACTCAGATCATATACTTACAAACAAAATGTATGGCTTATTCTTCATTCATGGTCATTGATATCCTTCAAGAATACTACACAATTTGTATTTCCTTAATTTTAAGAGTGACTTATTTGGCCAGTATCTTGAGACAAGTAACATGAATAATATGTGAAAATGCTGTATTCAACAATTCAGTGTTAAAAAAAAATGTGAAATTTCTTTAAAAGTCACTGTAGTCAACTACAGTTTTTCTTCCATCATCCTCCCTCTCTTTTTTCCTTCCTTTCTTCTTCTGAAGTATTGATTTGATTTAATTCAATGATTCATATCAACCTCCTAAAAAAATTACTCAAATCTTAGCTTGAGCTTTCAACCCTCCTCTTCTTGGTTCAAACTCTTACTCTCTTTCCAGAATGCCTATTTCATTTTCTCTGGTCTACCAAATTTTCCACGTCTTTCAAAAGCAGTTTTAAGTTCCACTGTTGAGTGAAACTTTTCTAAATCATGCTGGGTTCTTGTGTGAAAGTATAAAAAATATTTTCTTACAACTCCTATGCCAATCAATAGATTGTCTTGTGACCTCAACTCTGTGTGGTTATTTGCTCCCATATGGTTATTTAACTTTCTCCACACCTAGATTTTTAAGCTCTTTGAGGTCAGGGACCGTGAATACTTTTCAATTTCTTGGACTCTGGTCCAGTGATTTACACAAAGATGCTTAACAAATTTTGGTGGATTGTGTGTAATAAGAATCAAAATGAGATATGCAGAAGGTAAAAAGCTTTTCACACTTCATATTAAAATGATGGAAAAAATTGTGATTTACTTATATTAAACATGAAAAACATGGATTCAAAGGAAAATTTGAGAACCTTTAAATATATGTCAGCCCTGACACGTTTTAATCACAGCAGACACAAAATTTCTGTGGCACATAGTTATCCATTATGAAGTCACTGGACAAAAGTGAAAAAACCAGATTTTCCAAAACATGTAAAGAAACAACAACAACAAAAGTTTTCTCTGAGGACACCAGTTTCACTAGTCAAAATTTCTCTATTCAAATTCTCCAAAAAGGAGTAGCTTAACTTTATTTTCTTTGTAATTAAAGCAGAAGGAAATCTAATTTAAGTTTTTGGATTCAAGCATCACCAATAAAAAGACATTAGCTTTTTGCTATCTTGGCCTAGACTGAGAGATGAAAACTAACTGGAAAAGCATTATCTCATGAAGAGTAATACAGAAATTATTTATTTTGGGGTGAGGGCAAGGGGAGGTCCATAAATATAACGTGGAAATGTGTGAAAGATAAAATAACAGTTCAATGTTTATACCTTCTGAGACAAATATTTAAATCCAAATATTTTTTCCATCCAAAAGAGAGAGCTGAAAATAATCTAAGTAATAGATATACCTATACTTACAAAACATTGTGCATCTGTTACAGAAACGTATTTGTTAACATGGAAAGATATCATATATTGTTAAAGTTTTAAAAAGCAATTAAAAATAATGCATACTATGTAATTTACTACGCAGGTAAAACAATACATATTTGTTTCAGTCTGGAAGGACAGGGCAGTGAATGCTCTAGGTGCCTCTTCTGTATCTAGCACTTTTACTGGGTCAGTGCCCCCACACCCCAGCTGCTGTGAGCACAGCCTGCTGACAGCTCACTGCTGCCTCCTTCCTCTGAAGAGCTGTCCTCCACCAAATAGGAACTGCCTTGCTTAGAGTTAACGACTCTCTCCTCCGGGGGCATCCCACCATCAATGACTGAACTACACAGAATACAACCGCCTGGGCCCATTGTCTCAAGTGGTGACCAACACTGGGGTACAGTCCATGCTCTGGGTTCCTCCTGAAATCTGCAACCTGAGACTTGAGCTGGTTCCACAAACTTCCTCAGCTCCTCCCCCTGCCTTATCGCACTCCTTCCCTTACCCTAAAAGTGCTCTCTCAATTAATCCTGCGCACATGATTCCCTGTTGCAGGCTTGGCTTCTAGAGAAACTCAGAAGGACATGAAATGTTAAAAATAATTCTACAGGTCCTGAGATTAAATATCATTTTTAGTTTATTTGTCATGCTTTTCTCTAATTAAAATATGTTGCTTGTATATATAGTTTGAAAAATTACAGAGAGTTGCAAAATACTGAGATTTCTAAATTGTTATTTATATGCTCTTATTTGGTAGAACCAGGGAAGTTAAATTTTTAAAATATAGACAAAAGAAAGTTTAAAGGAAACGTTTAACATATTTTGTTTTTAATAAAATAATGTGTTTATTTAAATAACACTAACTTTATTTTGAATCCTCCCAGAAAATAATTCTGAATACTTGTGACTTTCTAAATTATTAAGAATAAATTATTTTCTGAACTAATTTAGGTCCTTTATTAGAGCTAACTTTAGGATTTTATACCAGGTGAAATATAAATATTAACTGCAATATTATTGATCCTTCTCACCTTCCTTCCTATAGTTGCTTAAATAAGTATATACTCACTTCTAGATAGAATTGAAAGGCATACTATAACATAAAACACGAAAGATTTCATTTTCTTTGGCATTTTTTCTGTTTAGTCATATCTAAATCACACAAGTTTCAGCCAAGAAATGTTTGAATATTTGTGGAAGCTTTGGGCATTATCTGTGTCATACTTGAGATCACTCATATTTAATATGATATATGTTTTCAATAGTATAGTGTTTATCCCAGACACAGTACTAGGCATGTTACACTAGTCTTTCACTTAATCTTCCTAGTACCCCTTCAACATTATTACTATTATTCATAATTGAGCTCAGAGATGTTAACTACCTTATGGAAGTTCTTATACTACAGAGTTCTAACTTTATACCACCCCTTTCTTTCTTTACAGCGTTTAGGAATCAGATTTGCTACTTTTTCCTACGGTATATTTTATACCTTTCTCCACTAGGCCTAATAACTGACCACAAAGTTTTCCCTAAATAAAATGGTAAGTTCTTATCTAAAATAACCAAAATTCAAATAATTTGTAGGGGAAAGCTTAATAAAGGATAACATTATTTTAAGGGCTTCCCTCAGAGCTATAATGATAAATGAAATTATATTACATTTCTCAATAAAGAGGAAACTATGTTCTCCAAAGCACATAAAATTAGTTCCAAAATTAAAAATTCAGAAGTTAGACTTAAATGAATGCCATCAATTAATTTTTGTAAAAGAACTAGAACCATTTTGAAAAAGTTCAATTGTCTTCTAAATGAAAATTAGATAAATAACTTCATTTTACTGAGAAAAATTATTATCATCTGAGAGACAGAACTAGCCGGGTTTCTGCCTTCAATTAAAAATATCAATCCTCCAGTGGAGTCCCCCAAATCATTCATCTACAAATGAGCAGAATTCAAAGGTGATTTCACCTAGAAAGCAAAGGAGCCGTAGTTGACAGAAATGCTTCTTTTTATTTGTGATCCCACTGTCTTCAGTGATAATGAGATTTTTAAAAAACATCCTAACAGTGATTGAATAAACATTTAAGTTGTTAAAAGCTCCAGGTACTATCTTGTAAGCTGTACCCTACAATCTGAGGGAACCCTAAAACAATGAACATATTTTCTGTGTCCTTTAGGCTTTCCTAATTTCAGTGCAATCTTACAGCTGCTTGAAAAGTCACTGCCTGCTCAGTTCTTCATAAAACAAGTAAAGAATAAAAAGAAATCTCTCTTTATTACTGTGTTGTTGGAAAGAAATCTACAAAGATATCATGTGGGTTCATAATTACTCAGTGTATGAGAATCTGACCAGTAATATGGAAAGACACAAAACAGTGACTTATTTACAGTGTTTCACATTTTTATGGTTACTATTTTTCTTTGAAGTAAGCGTAAGGAAGGAAACAATATGGTATTTCCACATACCTGGTCATCCTCTTCTTTGACCCTGATTTTTCACTACTAGAGGAGTATTTGTCCTTGTGTGTTGAACTAATTTAAGGAACTAGAAACACCTATGAACTCTGTAGAAAATTTTACGATAATGTGGAAAGTGACTAACCCATTTGTTACCATCTTCTCAATGGCACAAATGGCCCAAATCCCAAATATTGTAATCTCAGTAAGACAAGATGAAATGGACCATTTTCTGTGCAGTATCACTTTTCCCTTTTTTTTTTAAAGCATGGAAGCATTTGGTGAATGTGATATCTATAATAACAAGCCACAGGGAAAAAAAAAAAGCAAAACATCCTTGCACAGTGATGGTACATTTATCCTACCCACACAAATTGGTCCCAGCAGTTTTCTCTTTAATTCAGGATTTATGGAAACATCTGAGATTATAAAATTAACCAAACAAAAACAGATGCTATAATTGTGAGGGGCCCTATTCTTGGATGAATACCAGATCTAAACATCAGTATACAGAGTGGAAACATTTTAACTTAAGTTCTTATATATCCGTTTACAAGCCAATGTGAATATTCCGCATGAAATGACTATCTTAAACAGCTTGGAGAAATGAAATTATGTTCACATAAGTGGCCCATTTTTCTCCCTTTCAAAAGGAAGACAAGAGCTATTAAAATGCTAATTTCATCTAGTTTCTTAATTAATAATATAAAATCTCCCACCTCTATTAACAATTCCTAGGAAAGATTGGGGAAGAGGTATATCTTAGATATAGCTTCCAAATTGTGCTTTTATAGTACTCTGGGGTGATACATAATAACATCACTGTCATGTAGTTTGCATATTTACTGTGGAAGATCAGTTTTGAGCAGTACTTAGCATTTTGGTCAGTGGTAGCATCAACCAAGAAGAAAAAGAGCACCTTTACATTTAAATAAGAGTAACTATTTAAAGGTAGTAGAAAATACTCTTCTAGTGTAGGCTACACTTAGACATTGTAAAAGATGTGAAAATTACCCTTTGGAAAAAGAGGTATAAAAAAATAAAGTTTGATAGTCTCATTTCCATTAAGGGCTGGGTGTAGTTGTAGCAACTCACTCCTTGTGGCCATGCCTTTGCCGAGCCTGGTTTGAAGGTAAAAATACAAAGGAAATTAGAGGCTTGAAATCAATCAAAAATGTGTTCTTTTTAGCAATGAAGGAACTTTGAGTGATCTAAGATGCTTTTTCTATAAAGTAGTAGGTTTCTCTGAATTAAAGAACACATGGCAAAGGCTATGTTTCTAAGACTGGGTAAAAAAAGGGTTTTGTAAACAGAGAAATGTCAGGATAATACCTCCAAGGGACCTTGGCCAAGATTTGTGTATTGAATTTACACAATTGAACCAATCATGATGAAACTGCCTCAGGGCCAAAGTTCAAAGGGATAACAATCAGAATGCATAAAAAGTAGAGCAACGACGGGCATATATTAAAACAAATAAGATGTCAACGTAAAGAGACGTGTCTTTCAGTTCTTTACAGTTCTGCCTCTAGAAGGTCATTAGACAAGGATTAGACCCAACTATGATGAACAAAAACCCCCACACACCAGGTCCTTCCACAGAAATCTAATTTCTTCTTGAGTTCTTTATGGATGAAATGTGGTAACTGTTAGCTGGAGCCCCCCAGCTGATTTATATTTCTACGAAGTTGAGTAAGTAGTGTTTTCCACAGTATATTCCAGAGAACACAAAACCCATGGAATGTCACTAAACATTAGCCAACTGCTCTCCTTTCCTACTGAAGTGAATCACTGAGAAAACATGGATTTAAATCTGGTCTAACAAATTATCTGTTTTTCTAGAATCCAGGTTTCCCAAACTTATTTTCCTTCATAGTCCCTTTTTCTGAGGCAAATCTTGCAGGCACAATATTCTTTCGGAATACACATTGGGGAATCCAAATCTAAAGTTAATTAAGGTACAAGATCTGTGCATAGTCCTAGGCCCAAAGGAGAAGAAAGTTGGTTGGTTGGTCCATACTAGTTTCTGAGTTCCAGTCAGCCCATTTTTCTTCCATAATAGGCCGTTTTCCTTCCCACTTAAGAGCTCAGCCCCTTCACGCTCTTCTCTACCAAATGTTAACCGGACTCTCCTTAAAACAAGGTACAAATGCTTGATAATAACTGGAGTGTGCTTTTTCACAAACACATTTGCATGCAACAGAATAGACCTTTGATGTGAAAGAATGTCATTTTTACTCAGATATTTCAGGCAAGCAAGCAAGAGCAATATTTGAAGGAATAATAAAGCTATTTATAGGCATCTTGTGCCCATATGTCATAAATTGATAGTTATACCTGAAAGTAACCTAGACCAAGATATTGAGGGCTCAGGAACTCAAAATTAGCATTTTGAACTGGGCCTGGAGGTCTCTGAAGCACCTACATTTCTCAATTTCTCTGTATCTGAGCAATTCCATGAGTCATCTGATAATAGAGTCACCATGAGGTGATGGCATCAATGTCATTTAATTGCTAACCCCAGACGAGCCGTTCCCTACTAGAAAGGCACCAGGAACAAGAGCTGCTCAGTTGGCTGAGGCTAAGCTGACAGTGGATGCTTTGAGATTTGTCTTGGCTTTTATGGGTGCTAAATTCTCCAGGAGGTGTTCACACAAGCTATTAGCACCGCAAGTCCGTGAAGTTCAGTTCCCCACGGTACCCTGAAAGTCAAAACTCAAAAGTCCAGGCAGAAAGGGAGCATCTTGACTATTTTCCTATTACATTGTTCATTCATTCACTAAACAGTTCTCGAGCCATGTTGTCCTAGGAACTGGAGATAGGATAAAAAACAAGACAAATAAGGCCCAAACATTCATGATACTTACATTTTAGTTGGGGGGAAGACAGGCAAGAAACAAATAAACATGGAATTATCAAGCAATGCATGAGCACAACAAAGGAACTATAAACAAGTGACATAAATATAGTGATGGGGCTATGGGGCTAACGTTCAAGGAGAGGACTCCAGTATCCAGAGATAAGAATGACAAATAGAAGGCCAGGTCCTAGAAGGAAGCTAAGCTACCTGGTAAGAGATTGGGACAAAGATAGGAATATAGGTAGGATCTTAGATATATGACCCCAAGTGGATGAGGGACTCAAGAAGTCAGGCGCAAGAAGAAACTTAACCGAATGAGGGTGAGGAGGGGTACGACATGGCTGCTAATCTTTGGTCACCACTGAGCATCTTATGAATCTAATTGCAACTGAAAAACATAAAGGTCAACACTGGGGCAGCAAATGCTATTTAAAAAGCAGGCAGTGTGAGCCAAAAAACGTTCCTCCTCCAAAGAGTTGCTGTTTGATTCTCTGCTCCAGTTAACATAGATTTGGGATCTGGGATAAACACACACCTACCACTTACGGAGATGAGTGAAGAGCTGAAGCCGGGCATTTTACAACTATTAGATCAAGAGATTATATCCTAAGGATTCAGATTTGAAAGAGCCATGCCTCATTTGCTTATGATGGCAGCTAGCACTCAGCTGGAATTTCTTCTAACTGCAAATTCAACCCTGGCTCCCCATGTTTGATTCATTTCTTGCGTTAGTGTGATAGCTAATTTTAGGCGTCAACTCAGCTGGGCTAAAGGAGCCCTGATATCTTGTAAAAAAATATTTCTGGGTGTGTCTGTGAGGGTGTTTCTAAAAGAGACTGTTTGAATCAGTAGACTGAGCAAAGAAGATCCACCCTCACCAACTTGGGTGGCATCATCCAATCCATTTAGGGCCCGAATAGAGCAAAAAGGTGGAGGAAGGGCAAAGTTGCTTGCTCTCTCTGCTTGAGCTGGGACTTCCATCTTCTACCCTCAGATATCATCACTCCTGGTTTCCAGGCCTTTGGACTCAGACTGAGACTTATACCATTGGCTCCCCTGGTTCTCAGGCTTTTGGCCTTGAACTAGAACCACACCACCAGCTTTCCTGGGCCTCCAGCTTGTAGATGGCAGACTGTGGGACTTCGCCTCCAGAGTTGTGTGAGCCAATCCCTCGTTTTAAGTCTCTTTTTATGTATCTCTATATACCTTCCTGGTTCTGTTTCTCTGGAGAATCCTGACTAATACAGCTGGCGTAATAAGTGTCAATTCCCTGCATCAGTGGCAGAGAGAATACCATGTATGACAAATAGGCTGGGCAGGTATTTGACAAGATATGCTTTTTTTTTTTTTTTTTTTTTTTGGATGCAAAACCCCAAAGCTTCTAACATGGTTAAGTCAGCAGTTATGAGTAATAATTGTATACAGGCTCTAGACTTTTCCTGTGCAAAACAGATGGTCAAAGATAAATCTTCTACATATAAAGGTTTCAGAAAATTGTAAATTTCCTAACTGGTGAGAGTTACTCTTTATAGGCATTGTATTTTAATAAATAGTTAAATGAAAATCTATAATATTAAATATTGACTTGGGAATATTATTTGAATCCCCAAACTCAGACTAGAGACTGAGGCTGAAAGATAAATCAACTTTGAAGGGATTCAACATTACAGCTCCTTGGGCTCATCTGTAAACAGCTCAAGAAAACAATAGCAAAATTAAATGACACGATTGATTAAACATGATTTCAAATATGTTTATGATATGTCTCTACCCATCTTTAATTTGGCATGAATTACAATGGAAAAAAAATGTTTATAATCCATTTGTTTCTCTCTCTGGCCATGTAACAAAATACAGTCCTGAAAATTTAGGGAGTTATGCTTAAGAAATTGTTCTAAGGGTCAGTTTTTATCAATGTCCTAAAATAACAGAGAGGAGGGGGAAGCTATTTTGGGTTAAATTATAAAATGAAATAGAAAATAGATTTAAAATTCACTTGACCAAAAATTTAAGTGAACGTAATGCTTTACACTATGTGTTAAAATTTCAGAACACTAGTGCTCAAAATTCATTTTCTATGTTCAACAAACACTTCCTAAAATAAAAGACATTACATTCTGTTACATGCTGTGAAGGCTAAAATGATAAAACTCATCCCAATTCTGAAAAGGTCCTTTATATATGTTTTACAGGGTATAAACCTTAGAGTACAAAACATAATTGGTACTGCCATAGGGTGCCATGGGACAGCTTTAACCTCTACATAATTTCTCCCAATCGCAAAACCTGCCCTGAAAACTCACAGTCTCTAAAAGAAAAATGCTTGCCATGCAAATATAGATTTAACACATTCCCTTGCCCTCTCTTCCAGTGTGCTACCTTTAAGCCCCTTCCTGTAGAAATTCTAGACCCTTCGATGGAAACTTTGCTGTGTAACAGAGGAAGGAAGGTCAGTCCAATTTTGGAAGAAAGGGCATGGACAGCATGTGAGAAAACCTCGGTGAAGAGATATGACTTGAGTGAAACTTTGTGGCCCTGTTTCACGAGCAGGGATGAGGGCAGGCTGAAGAGCCTGCAAGAGCAAAGGTCTTGGTACTTTGGTACTTTGAAAAGTACCAAGAACAATCAAGAAGGATTAGGAAAAACAGCCTGACTCCAAGTTTAGCTTGACCCCAGGGGCACCATTCACATCCTACCTGGTAAGGAGCTGTGCTCCAGGGGACCCCCTGCAGCTTCGGGCACCTGGTTGGATAATAATAGTGATTGCTCCCTCTTCAGTTCACACTTGAGAAAAATAAAAGGCTCTTTCTGAGTAGAAAATAGTCTGTAAACACTAAATAATGATAATGTCCTCTCCAGCGTGTATGTATTGGTGAATGCTTTTTGACTTTGCTATCTTTCTTGGGGGACCATTCACAGAGACTTGGATGTATGTGTCCTTTTCTATTGCTTCATTTGTCTTTCTCTTTCTACTGTAATAGCCCTGTCTCCAGTTCTCACTTCCACTGAGATCAGAAAAATGTCTCCCCGTTGCTGGGGCCGTGGCTTCTTTCCTGCAGATCTTTCCATCTCTGTTAGTCCATCTTATTTAATTTCATGCTCTCCACAGACCTTCCCTTATTCTGTCATAGATCTTACTTTGAAAAATCTATTGTGCTTTTTAGGTTGTCTCTGCAACCCCGACTTGTCCACCTCTCTGACATCTCATTTTCTTTCACTACTCTCCCATGTACCTCGCTAGGCCTTTATTGAACACTCCAGAAAGGGTAAAATGGGAAAGGGTGAGCTTATAAATTATAGAGAGAACCAATCTCTGGACTACTAAAATGGTGTTCTACTGATCTAATTTGTCAATACGTTGTTTAGTACCTCACAAAATCAGACATGCACAATTGGTAGTAAAAATTGACCAAATTGGGAGACGTAAATTTCCTCTGATTGCAGGGCCAAGAAGCGGAAATTGTACGCAGGAGCAGAGAAATATCGATGCAGCCACCTTGGCTTACGGGCTTAAAATCGTATTACTGACCTTCCAGGAAAGTGCTGGGTCTGAACACCCGAGGTGCATTTTGGAGGACCTAGCAGTGTGACTGTCATAAGAAATGAAACCTTTAAATACACCTCCATACGTACTTGGCCTCCTGAGTATCTCCTCTGTATTATGTGCGTGTGAGAGAGATACACAGATATTCACAAGGACAATATAACCCCAATTTACCACAATTTAACATGTTACAGCATTTCCTACCGAAAATGAGTATTTATCAAAAAGACAGGTGTTTGCCACAAAAGTTACTGAGAATTGCATTGCTACGGGTATGTTGGGCTTCCTTATTTATGCCACATTCTTCTCACGAGGCAAATACGGGTCTTTCACATGAAACATATTTTAGGTAGCTTTTTGAGACAGTGAAAGCCTTTACCATAAAAAAGAGATCTAGGAGGAGTTCTGAAATGTTATGATCAGGAAAATTACCACAGCTGTAACTTTAAAATAGCTGGATGTTCTATTTTTAGGCTTCGATCCCTCACATAAACCAGTTTCCCATTGAAATGACTTTGTCGACGACAGATTATTCCAAACTTACACAATGACAACGAAAGTAAACTATTTTATAATAGCTTATGAGTATAGACCTAACCTGTATCTTTTTTCCCAGTCTTTATTTTTCTCCTTATGGCTTCTTTTTTCTTTCCTTTCCTCTTTCCACTCTTTTACACTGAATTTCTTCATAAAGTTTACATTGTCTCAATTTATTTGTGATCTAAATTTATAATTCTTAAAAACCTTTCTTGAGAGATATT
This sequence comes from Hippopotamus amphibius kiboko, assembly GCF_030028045.1. Lineage (NCBI taxonomy): Eukaryota > Metazoa > Chordata > Mammalia > Artiodactyla > Hippopotamidae > Hippopotamus > Hippopotamus amphibius. The sequence goes on along the minus strand of NC_080186.1, from coordinate 175,094,106 downwards.
TCAGAGAATTGTGTAAAACAATTGCTTGTTTTTCCTATAAAACATGTTAATAGTGTCTTCTAACTCTTATTTATACTAGTTTCCCTTCCATCATTACAACTAATCAATGCCTTAGATGCAGCAAGCTTGTAGTGTGCGCTGGCCTGTTTCCACTAAATACTAAAAATATGTTCTTTAGAATGACGTCATTTAGTCAGTCCTGAGACAATCAAATTACTGAAAACCAGAGAAGACCTCACTGTTTAAAAAAAAAAAATGTTGATAAGGAAAATAAAGGAGTACTTCTCAGGAAATTAGAGGCAAAAATATCATATGATACATTATTCTTCCAGCTGCTCATCTTATTTTGTGTAATTTCCCTGAACGTGAACTTGAAGACTGAGAATTTAATAGAAGAAAAAACCAGATTGCAGTAAAGAAAAGATTGTGAGGGTACTGTGTATTCATGACTCTTGTATATAACAAAAGCATTTTCTGGGCAAAATGAGGACTGTTATCAGACAGAGATGCACATGTATAGCTGGGAGATATATATATATATATTTCTCACAGGGTAATTCTTATGCACCCTGACTTTTCTACTACTTGATTAAAAGAATAGACATTTCCCCTTGAGATCTGTCCCTCTGCCTAATGTGCTGTAATTGCAACAGAGTGCTTGGTACAGCAGCAATGAGCACTATTCTGTAATAAATTTGGGTCACTGCAGAGTTCATCGTGCAGTCCTTGGCAACGGGAGATAAAGCGCCAGTTACTTCATCTCTAGCTTTCGGCTGCAGTGTCACTGGTTCTCCTGCCTAATGATATTAATAGAGCTAAATGTACGCAAATTATCCATGTCCTGGGTTCCCCCCCCCCGCCCCCAGTTTCTATGTGATATTTCATCTCTAGAAAACATTTTGTACAATGGTAATGTGAATCTGAAATGCGGAAGTGTGAGGTGCCGAGAAAAAGACAATTCCCTCTTTCTTTGGCTCATTCTTTTTCTTATCTTATATTTCTTCAGATCAACATTTTTTAAAACTTTAAAAAAATTCATATCAATTCTCTCATCTATTTTCTCTGGTGGAAAAACAAATAGAGCTCCGTGTAGGTCTCGCCAAAGTGCTGACTTCGAAGGCCAAGTGGTCGAATGAGCTTAGTGAGTGCTTTTCTTTAAAGAAACTCTTCAGAGTTTCTTATTGACAAATTGCTGTTCACAGGAATTCATTTCTGCCACCTGTAAACACATTTTACAGGGCTACCGGCAAGATTTAACCCTCTACTTGAAAGTCTGGACAACTTTCCAGCCACCCCTTTCCAGATTTTTCTATGACCATTCCCACATCACACACTCTCTGCCCCACCCTCCACCGTGCACTGAAAAATCCAACAGCCCTTCACTCTCAAACTGTGCTCTGTAAAAATTTTAAAAATCATTCTTTAACAGAATTGGGGGGATTCAATAAAAGGAATTAAAGCAATAGAGCAAAAATCAGAACTAGAAAAATTAGAGAGAGTGAATGGGATTCCCTTTAAACTCCACACATATTTAAATCAGTGAACTCTGTGCAGCTGGCTTCAGACAGAGGGCTGAGACATGCGTTTTGCTTTTGAAGATCTTTGCCTGAAAACGCTTCTGAAGCTTTTAATAAGTGAGTTAGGACTGTGTATATCTTGTTAAAGCAAGTGAACGTGAAGTGCACCACGGAAAAGGCAGGCTATTAATGCTTGGAGGGAAATCAGTGTCCTTATTCTGCTCTAACATCAGTATCAGGGGCGAAGCCAGAATGTACACTTGACCTTGCTTCATTCTGGTAAGAATTCTCTACCTTTTAAAAAGAGAAAAGATTTCATCATAGATAGATACCCCTGCTTGCTATTTAGTTTTTATTTTTACAAAAACTGTTTTTCCTTCTTATAGGGCATTACAAGACTTCTTCCATCGTATGTAAATGTAGAGTGCTGGAACCTGCCTCAGTTGTACCAGTTATTCAGACTCCTCCCATAACAGTAAACCCCTCAAAATGAAGGGAGAGGCTCAGAACAGCAAAGGCCCACCCCAGTGCTTTGTCATCAGGAGAAGGAGGTACAGGAATATCCCAATGATGCGAGTGGCCCAAGAAACTGAGGACTAAATGCCTGAGGCAAAAGGAAGTCTTTCATGGTACCAGAGAACCAAGTTCCCCAAATCACATGTCATGTATATCATGTGTCATACATGTTGCATATATGTCATATGTGTCACCAGACCTAAAATATTCACTGGGTCTGAATTCCATTTGGCACTAAATATTCTGAAAGGAGCACAAATAAGTAAAAAATTTTTATAAGCATACAACTACAACTTTTGCTAACTAACCACAGATTTTACAGACAACAAACTTGTTACTTCCCAGTGACCTTGAACAGGTCATTAAACCTCTGGATCTCACTTTCTTCCTCTGGATTATGGGACAATATCTGTTCTTGCATGTTGCTGAGAGAATTGAGTTAACTGATATAACCACAGCACACAGCACAGGGTACCCACTTAACTTTCAAGTCCCTGCTATCCGCACTTTGAAATGCAACAACCATGTCTCATGATACAGAGAAAATGTATTTTAATAATATTGGTGATGGACTTGGAATTTTATCAAAACATAGTCCACATTCAACCCATTGTAGACGCTTAGAGAGCTCACTGCAAGCGAGTGTTTTCTTTCTTTTTTTTTCACCAAAAAGGATGCTGGAGTCATTTATTTCCCTGCAGGAACACAGTGGATGTCTTTGTAAGTCTGATAGCATTATCTGACAAATAATCAATGTTTGGCTGTAACCTGAGGGCCTCCAAAGCTGGAGGACATTACTCAGCATGGTATCACGGGGAAGGAGGCAAAGCCAGCATCAATTGTTTTCTACATAGAAATTACCATGTGATTTTTGCCCAGGACTCTCCATCATAACACTTCCTATAAGATTAGATTTGAAGCTCAGAATTATTTTGATTATTCATCATGTCATCCTTTATATCAAGACAGATTTTCTTTCACAAACTACCTACAGCACAAGCCCAGCTCCATGGTTACTGACGTGTATCAGTAAAGTGACGGAAAAGCTATACATCTTTAGGCTCTTCATTTCGCAGAGAGGTTAAAGTGACCTCTTAACAGACCCACAATAAAATTGGAATCTGAAAAGAGTGTAGGGCCCAAGTATAAAACACTCTCCAACCTAGCTGACATAAATACTAATAGGATGGAATAATTTGAGTGGACGCAGGAAAAATAAATCAAATTCACTCACACTTAAAGATATAAAACTATTGTAGAGACAGAGAGCATGACTAAAGGTGTGATTTATTTCTGACAGAGCCCAGTAAAATTGAAATACCTAATACCATATTCCAAACCACCTTCAGAAAAGCACACATGTTTAGAATTTTTTTCTTGCTTCCAAAATATGTTCTTTCTCTGTTATCTGCTAATAGGGAAGCATGAAGCCTACAGAATGATACGAAAAAAAACCCTAGTATATTCTTTTGACCTATAAAAAGAGTGAGCATATAATTTACATGTAATATAAGGTCTGTGTTACAAATACAGGATCCTCTCTTGTCTTATCTACTTGACTACATAATATACTGCAAATAGATCTGGAAAAGTAGAAAAATCTAAACTTGAGTGTGAACTGGGTATAAAGAATCTTTGCATGATGAATTTTTTTTTACCTTGTATACATAAATAGATAATTGTGAAAACCTGGGGTGTTTTGGTGACTGCAGCTAGTTTTGCTATAATTTTGAGGTATCTGTAAAATCAGAGCCATTGTCAACGTAGAATCGAAAAATGCAATGGGACATCCCTGCTGAGATACAATAGTCAGGAAACAGCAGAAAAGTGGAGAAAGAAAAGTTTAGGGCAGTACTGAGATCACTAGAGACCCCTGAGACATTGGTAATCATTAAGAATAACCACATCAGGATTGATGGTTGCACTTACAAGGCTCTCTTAGACAACAGGCTTAAGAATTTAAGACCTTGATCTAGGAGACAGAGGTCTTTAAAGTGAGCTACTCTTGGAATATTAACTTGATAAATTAGGTTCTGAATTCCTACTCTCTTTGGACTGAAGTCCAAAGCACTTTGGATGCAAACTCTAATCCACAGCCTCTCATGATGGGGCCCACATTCGTAGCTCAAAACAAAGAGTGTTCTCAGGGCAGCTGGCTTTCAGCAAATAATCTTGGCATTTTACATGAGGTTGAAAATGCTTCATACCATTAAAACTCTTTTACTGTTTGAATCTAAAAGAGCATTCTGAAAAGTATGGCAAGGATGAACCTAAGTATGCAACAAATTCAAAGTACTATAAGAGGTTCTTTGAAATTCCTTAAATTCAAAAATTCTAAGATGAGGTATCTGGAAAAAACTGCAAAAGGGGAAAACTTCAATTTTTCATTTACATTTTGAAAATGATGAATATGAAATTTATAAAAGAAGTTGTATAATCTCTCAACTTCGGGAGCAAATTAAAAAAGGTAATGATTTAACAAAGGTGTAACTGTAGCCCATCTACCATGATTCAAGCAAAAAGCATTTATTAAGCACCTAATATAAATGTTTATTGAGCCTCTAACATTACACCTGAAACAAAGATATGTAACATTGCTCTTTTGAGAAACAGCTCAATCACAAATCAATGACTGCATTAAAGAGTTTCTCCCACCTCGCTTTTGATTTCAGGCTCATATGTGAGTTCAGTTTTGGTCTTCTCTGTTCACAGCATCTTAACATGTATCCCATGTCCTCCCTAAGGCAGGACAGTCTCTCATTGTGCACCTTGGTTCATCCCCTCCAAAACTGTGCTGATCTATCTGAGGTGTTCCCAGAGGCTCCCGAAATTGTTCCCATGCCACAAAGCCTATACTTTCATCAACCATCCCAAATACACCTTTCAAATTCAGTAAAAATCCAAGCCATGGCCCCAGTGTTACATAATATGAAACAAAGAGAGGATGATATTTTACTATATGGATATCTCCCATAAGGGTAATCATATTTGATATCTATTCACTACAATGTTTTTCACCCAAATGCAGACCTAAGAAAAGGTCAGGAATGCTATAAAAGTGATTCCTGCATCAGTCGACCAGTTGGAAGAGTGTGTAGGTTATCAATCCAAACGTTAGCATTACCTGGGCAACTTTATAAAAGCACAAATGCCCACATACTTTCTCTGGAGATCTGGACTCAATAGGTTTAGGGGTGAGGCCAGGATATCTGATTTTCTCTGTTCTCTAGTAATACTGGTGTACAGCCAGGGCTGAGAAACACTAAGCTAGGAAAATTAAGTTCCACTGAAACACATCATTCATAGTTACATGTTGTGTGTGGGCAGATGTCAGAGCCACTTGGACAGAAAGCTTTGACAAGGACAGTGAGAACAGAAAGTGAAACATACAAAACATGGAGTATGAGTCCAGAGCAGCTGGGGTCCCCACAGGACTCTACAGTGGCATTCCCTGGTTTCCCATGGGGTAAAAGAAGTCATCAGCTGCCTTGGATGGGGTTATGAGACACATCAAAATAAATGGGTCTAGAGGCAGAATAGTCACCTGCAGGTTAATTCTGAACACTCAGCCATCTTTTTTAGTGCCCATGTTGCCCATCTAATGCTAAAATGATAATAGGGTAAGGTTACTGTATGTGATATGGTTGCCACAAACTGAATCAGCTCTGAGAAAATGTGATTCTGATTTGGACTTTTAGAATCCTTCAGGTTCTTATGGAAAAGACTGAGGGCTCTGGAAGCATCTCTATGATGAACATGCTCTTTATTTAGTTGTTAGTTGCAGCCTGGGCCACGTGTATTCTGTATCACATAACGTATATGCTCGGAGAATGTGGGCCCATCTTTCAGGAGCATTTGTTCCCCACCAGCACACATCAACTTGATGGCAGGGTTGGCAACGGGCCGCTGACATCCCGTTTACACCCACTATGACCTAGGGCTGACCTCTCCACTAAGCACAGGAGGCATAGTTCAGGGCCCCCGAAAGTTTTCGGACCCATGAAAATGTTTTCATCTCTTTCAAAATCAGAAAAGACATTTTAGGTCAAAGAAAATGCTAATATGTTCATCTTGATACCAATGCAATTGTGAAATATGATTTTTATGGTGGGAGGGACCCATAAAGGCAAAAGACCTTGAAGTCACAGGCAGACTTGGTTATCCTTGATTGTGGGTGGCCAGCTACATAATTCATAGGGCCCTTAAGAAAATGAAAAATGCAGGGTCTCTTGCACAAAATACTATAGATCTCAAGACAGTGACATCAGAGCATTAAACCAAGCATAGGGCCCTCAGAGCATAGGGTCCCATGCCGTTGCCCCTGTTAGCTGATGGAGGGCACCATTATACTGGAGGTCCATACATTATCCTAGGAAGGCATACATTATACTAGGAACTAGTATTGCATGAGTTAAGTCCAGGGTCTTATCTCTATTTTTTACCCTTTCCACACGTCGAATCCCTTTTCTTCCTCCATGCATCTCCTTCGACCAGAGCTAGCCAATGAGAGGACAAGAGTGCTGAAGAAGAATGTGGCTTTTCTGGGCACTGGGTTGAGAAATTTCATTCCCTTCGTGACTATCATTACTTTGATGATACTTTAACTTTCACCCCATCTTTGGGCAGAGGATCTTTTTTTCCTCTTCACCCACAAATACAATGTCAAGTGACCTTGAAATATGAGCACTGAAAACACATAGCTTATCTTAGCACATGTCACCGTCACCAGGTAAGCCCCACCCCTACCCCTCACTATTGCTTTGAGACATACTATGGTTGGTAAAGAAACTTCTGCTGTTCAACCTACCTCAACACAAAGTCAGCATTATTTATTTATGATGTTACATGCATCATCTGTACTTTCCCTGATAAGCCCTGGGCTGTGTGTCTTTCACTGCAGCTGACATTTTGCTGCCATTTGCCAAGCTAAGTAACTGCTGTGCAATCACTCGGAGCGGATGCATGGTCATTGTTTTGCACAAAATGGATTTTTAAGTCTCCTGAAAGGCTTTCTGAAGAATATAATTTGACAAAGTAAATTTTTGCCCATGTAACAGAAATCAGCCAGGGCTGCACCAAACGTATTTTTTAAGATAGCTAAAAGGATTTCTGCAGAGAGTTTGACAAAGTATTTTACTTTTGTGCACAAAGCAAACATTGATTAATTTTGAACAAAAAAGGATTTCTCAGGGAGCTGAAAGGCTTTTCTCTGGAATTAAATATATTCTTCAGCTTGCGGGATAAGATATTTGAAAGGAGTGTCTTTAAGACAAATAGTCGTCGGTGACATTTTTTTTTTTTCAGGAACAAATTAGAAGAATCTACTTAAATGACATTTTCAACCACCTAAACCTGGTTTAGTTCACAGATGTCTTACTACTCACAGAAAGATGACCCATTTTCCAGTGGATGAGACTTACTGTACGATTCATTCGCTTGTTTGATCCTGCTTCTAAATTGATAGAATCACTGAGTAGACATTTCACTGAACACTCTTCCCCTTCAGTTTAACTACAGAAGACAAGAAATCTGAACAAATTGGAAGGCACAGAGTTTTAACTTAAATTGTTTAGCTTCGGGGAAATTTTGCTGACAATTTTCCTGATATCCACAGTGCTTCTATTTGAGGAGGGGAGGTGATATGGAAACATGCAACTTATACAAAAACTGCTTCAATTTTTTCCAAAAGCATCAGTCTGCCGCCTGTAAAGTTTTAAAGTTGGAAGATAAATGCTATGACCTACTTATCCAATGTGCTGGAAGAGCTTTGTACTCAGGTGTGTGCATGTGTGTGTGTGTTAGTGCAGGTAGCATGTAAGCAAATATGTGTGACTATAACACCAATCAAATTTTTGAGTAGTGATCATTTCTTAAATACAAAGAATGTGTTTTGCAGTATATATAAAAGTAATAATTTACAACATCCATATTTTTTGGTATATATCTTCAGGCTTTTTTGTGCTTTTATAATTCACCGATATAAATTTAGAATTTCTCTTCCCAGCTCAGTTTGCAGTCTCTGCATAAAATTATGACAGGATAGAAGCAAACCATTCCTGTCCCTCATTCTTTGGTTATACCATTAAGTTAAATATAAAACCCAAATCTAAATTTTCTTCATTAGATCCAGTTGCTGAAGCTTTAGAAATTATGTATATTATTACCTATTGTACATCTAGAAATTAAGGGTAGCTTCTTTTTAACAGTTTCATTAGTTAATGAAGCTGTATTCATATTTATGAAACAAGTCTTTGATTTGTTTACGTTGTCATAGACGATTGCAATATGTAATCTTATTTTTGTCCTCTTTTCTTATCTGAAATCAAATAAACTTCTCTTTTCTACAAAATGTTCCTCACCATACTTGTTTTTTAAGCCACGGTACTTAAATAAAGGAAATGAGAATCAGCGGGTCAGCTTCTTTTCATCTTATTATTCACCAGCAGGAGGAACACATACACACCCACATGCTCTCATACACATCATTGCTATAGCACTACCTCCCTAAAGCTTGACAATGGACAGCCAAAACAATTCATTGACCAAGTTCTCTGCCTTATTATCAAAACAAAACAAGCCAAACAAGTATTACAAACCTACAGGACTTCGATTACTAACCTATTTTTAGGAAGGGACTAACACTACACACAATTTCACCTCATGTCTTGACTAAAACCACACCGGGTCTAAACCATGTTGTAGCACAAACAAGTTTAGAAGCTCATGGTTAACAAATAAGGCCATTCACTGTGTATGTAGAATCCACGGGGGCCGCAGGTGAATGAATCACCCTGGAGGTTAACTCTTGGTATGTGTTTTCTTAGGACACTTCACCTTCGAGACAATAATAAAATGATGATGATACACGGCAGGTATAACCAGTTCATGTGAATATTTGATGCTGTACTAATTGAGAGAGTGAGTCAATAAGACCCACCCCTCTAATTGAAAAGGCAGAAAAATACACATATATCTTTAAATGCTTCAGAAACAGAACAACTTGATAGCAACAGGAAAGCAAGATGAACTCCTAAGAACCCAGAAGGAGTCAAACACTGATAGAAAGATAGGAAAATGTAACTGTCTATTAGGGACAACTTCATGATGACAAATCATGACATTTTCTTGGGAAATGGGAGAATTTAAAGCGTCTGAGTTGCTGAGGAGTAAATAGTCATGGAAACGCTAGATCATAACGACTGCTCACTCAGAAGCTGCAACTGATGTTAAGAAAATCACAGTGTGGAAGCCAGGACTTTCTTCCCTCACATTCACAACTGTAAACTCCTTTAAAAGCTGCAACTACTTTTAGAGGTGCTATAGTGAGTTGGTTTCTTTATACATTGGTTGTATAATTGTTTCAGTAATGGTACAGTCCATCTTTCAACAAGTGACATTAACTCAAATAGAATGTTTGCTCAAATAGAACAGCCTCGATACTTCTACAAACCTGGGGCAAAAGAGAAGGAAATCCCAGCCATGACTGGTAGTGAATTTTCTGCCCAGTCATCAAAATATGGGCTAGCATCAGGCTTAGCTTGATTTTAGGGAAAAATAAATAATTGCATATTTCCTGCACCTGAGCATGGGATTTGCAAACTCCTACCCATTATGCTCCCATCATGATGTGCTGGGCACTTACTGGGCCCCATGAAGAAAAAAAATTGAGCCTCAGAGAAGGTAACTCAGCAGAGTTGCAAACCTAGTCCTATCTGAAGGCAAAACCTCTGCTTCTAATTTTGACACTACATGACAGTCCCATTGCTGGCACATGTGAGCCACGTGCCCTTAGATGAGTTGTTTATTCCTTCTATTATAGGTACACCCCTATTTACTCATCTAGAAGGTGATAATGGTATTACCTGCTCCATGGGATTTTTTTAAAATTAATTAATTATTTATTTTATTTATTGGTTGCTTTGGGTCTTTGTTGCTGCGCGAGGGCTTTCTCTAGTTGTGGTGAGCAGGGGCTACTCTTTGTTGCAGTGTGCGGGCTGCTCATTACAGTGGCTTCTCTTGTTGAGGAGCACAGACTCTAGGTCTGCAGGCTTCAGTAGTTTCAGCACATGGGCTCAGTAGTTGCGGTTCTCAGGCTCTAGAGCACAGGCTCAGTAGCTGTGGCGCACGGGCTTAGTTGCTCTGCAGCATGTGGAATCTTTCTGGACCAGGGTTTGAACCTGTGTCCCCTGCATTGGCAGGTGGATTTTTTTTTTTAATTTTAAATTTTAATTTAACATATACTATTTTATTTTTATTTTTTTTCTTTAAGAACTTTTATTGACATACAATTGACATACAATAAACTGCATATATCCAATGTGTACAATTTGATATTTTTTTTCTTAATAGTAATGTATATATGGCAATCCCAATCTCCCGGCAGGCGGATTCTTAACCACTGCGCTACCAGGGAAGTCTCCTGGGATTTTTATTCAGAGGATTAAATGAGAAAACACATGTAAAATATGTCACATAGTGCCTGGCACATCGGAACAGTGCCCACCTCCCATTTCCTTAATTATGGATTCATGCAGGGCCAGGGGGTCCTCACCTGGATTCATGGATGAGCTTCAGGGTAACAGAAGAACCGCTGAGGTTGAAAGGGTTATGTTGTGGAGATGCACAAATACGCATGTGTATAGCATGGTGTACATTAAATAGCTGGGGGGCATGGGGACTGAGAAAATAAGAATCCTCCCTCTAGGAAGTATGTACCAAGATTTCATTGAGGGGAGAAGGCATCTACCCTACAGGGGGCCCACAACAGTTGAAGAGACACTTAGATCACATTAAAACTCTTGTAACACCAAGAACTATCTTAACAAAGCAATCATTAGTCAATTTTGCCAACTGAGAACCAGACTGCATCTATTAAAATGTAAAGACTCACCTTCAGAACTGCTTCTTCAAATTTCCTGGATATGATATTGAGGTTCAATTTAAAAATGCTGATTGCTCACTAAGCTTCATTTTCTCACTCCTTTTCAAATGGCCATCTATAAAATTTCAATTTTAAAAAAGAGAAAAAATAACCTTTCTGGAAAAGTTGCAAATCAGGCTTGAAAACCCTCCCATGCAGTTTTCAAAATCCTATGTATACTAAATAAGATCAAGGGACGTTACTGGCAGCTTAGCACATTGAATTTTATTTGGAAGTTGCAAAACAGCTGTCTATTTTTATTTTCCTTCCATATTTTGTTTTGAAAATCTGGAAATGGCACAGAAAAATCCAGATTTTTATCGTGCCTTGAAACACCTGGATGTCTCTGCCAACATGCCAATACTAGGCCCACATTCTCAAGTGGCAACAACCAGCTGGAGTGGCAGGGCAGCTGCCCCATTAGTGCATTTGCTCCCCAGTATACCACAGTCCCCACCATTCTCTTACGTCTCATACCAGCCCACTTGTCTCATTTATGCTACCCATGTTTGAATTTGTGATCCCCGATACAGAATCTGAGAAGGGTTACAAAAGCAGCCACGCTCTCCAAGCGTTAGACTTTGCTTCATCCATCTACCTAATACTGCCTTATGAACTGGGCTGTCATAAACTGCAGTTTAGGTGGTGCTCTGTGGAGGTGTTTTAGCATCATCCCCTCCAAAACATGCTAGATTGACAGCTCAGGAAATAAGGAGCAGTATCTCTGCAGCGCTAGCAAGAGAGATCGGGGAGATATTGACAAGTGAATTGGTTTTTCCTAGAGTCCCACACATGTTTGCCTAATACCAATGTGGATGATCATTAGCTGACACATTTCGCCATGGACAGTAGAAGACAAATCTTAGACTGAGGTTTTATATGCTTCCTTCCATAAAACCAGACTCTGATTGTGCCAAACGCTGAATGAGTATTTTCTTCCCAGTTTGTTTATTTACTGAATACTCTTGGGTAATAGATATTGGAGAGAGAGTAGGAATAGAAAGATAAATAATACGTGATTTCTACCCTCATAGAGCTTTGATGCCTGTGGTGAAAACTGACATGAAGGGACTTCCCTGGTGGCGCAGTGGTTAAGAGTCTGCCTGCCAATGCAGGGGACATGAGTTCGAACCTTGGTCCATGACAATCCCACATGCCTCAGAGCAACTAAGCCCGTTAGCCACAACTACTGAGCCTGCACTCTAGAGCCTGCGAGGCACAACTACTGAAGCCTGCAGGCCTTGAGGCTGTGCTCCGCAACAAGAGAAACCACTTCAATGAGAAGCCTGCACATGGCAGTGAAGAGTAGCCCCCGCTCACCACGGCTAGAGAAAGCCCATGAAAAGCAACAAAGACCCAATGCAGTCAATGAATTAATTACTTAAAAAAAACAAAGCAGCTTAAAAAAAACAAAACTGACATGAAAACAAATGTGATATGGGGCAGATGGACATATTACGACTGATGTGGAGGAAAGATGATGAGGTAGAGAGATAGACTAGATACTGGAGGCAGGAAGTAGGGGCAAATGGGGTAAACCTGTAAGAATACTCCAGAGAAGAAATGAAGAGAGGCTGAACTACACTAGAACAAAGCATTAGGAAGGAAGGGAAGTCAACGTACTTAGCTGAAGTCACTTAAGAGCTCACTGTTGAAAAGAAAGTCCAGTTCACCCAAGCTCTCACGGGGAACTCTGGTCAAATTTAAATGGAGGGGGTAAAATTGCAATCCTTTATGTCCCTTTAGACCTGATCATACCCCTGGTCACTACCTTGATCTCCAATTCACCATAGTCCCCACCATTCTCTAATATCCAACACCAATCCACTTCATTCACCATCAACACTTAAAATACTATATTTGTTTTCAAATATGGTTATTTAACCATTTTTTTAAATGTCTTTTATCATAGCCCAGAATGAATCATTCTATTTCAGCCTGAAATGTCATTCTCTATGAGGCTTCCTGGGCATCCACATCCCCTCATCCCAATATTCCACTCTTCCGTGTTCAAAAAGCAACGTACCAGGCCTGTTCTCTAGCATTTACTACACTGGGTTACAGTTATTTACCTGAGTGTCTCTCATACCAGCTCATGTTCAAAGTACCTAGAATATGGGAGTGTAGTGGAAATGATGCTTCCCCCCACCCCTGTTCCGAAAAAAGATATGTCTGCCCAGAAGCTGGGAATGTGATCTTCCTTGGAAAAGGGGTCTTTGAAGAAATACTTAAGGGCCTCTGGACGAGATCATCCTGGATTATTCGAGTGGGCCCTAAATCCATTGATGTGCCTCTCTAAGAGACAGAGGAAGAGAAGCATACCGAGGAGAAGGTCTTGTGAAGACAAAGGCAGATGTTGGAGTGCCCACAGCCACTAGAAGCTGGAAGAGGCAAGGAAGGATTCTCCCTCACAGCCTTCAGAGGGAGTACGGCTCTGCCAACATCTACGTTTCTGATCTCTGGCCTCCAGAGCTGTGAGAGAATAAATTTCTGTTGTTGTAAACCACCCAGTTTGTGGTCATTTGTTAAGGCAGCCCTAGGAAACTAAAGCAAAGTGTACTATCAATGTATATTCATTTAAATAATTATTCATTTGATTAAGTAATTCAGGGCTAGGTTCCAAGCCTAGTGATTAGTCTAGTGATTGTAAGCCAAGAAGAAATTGTAAGCTCCTCAAAAGTAAGGGTGGTGGGCTTCCCTGATGGCACAGTGGTTAAGAATCCGCCTGCCAATGCAGGGGACACGGGTTTGATCCCTGGTCCCGGAAGATCCCACATGCTGCAGAGCAACGAAGCCTGTGCACCACAACTACTCAGCCTACGCGCTAGAGCCCGCAAGCCACAACTATGGGGCCCACAACCCGCAACTACTGAAGACTGCATGCCTAGAGCCTGTGCTCTGCAGCAAGAGAAGCCACCTCAGTGAGAAGCCTGCACACTGCAATGAAGAGTAGCCCCTGCTCTCTGCAACTACAGATAGCCCACACGCAGCAATGAAGACCCAATGCAGCGAGTAAATTAAATAAATTTTAAAAAGTAAGGGTAGTAAAATCTAACATCATAATCAGATAAATATGAGCCCTCTCTGTAGTAATTAAAGACTGAAGTATCCCTACCTTCCTCCAAGACCTTACAGAGGTAGGAAGTGGAGAACTGAGCATCAGTGAAGGAGAAATTCCTGAACTGGCTCTTCCAGTTCCTAGGCTCACAATGCAATGGCTGGTACCACAGTGTTGGTATCCAAGCTGGCAGCTACCACCCGTCTCTACTGGGACCAGGGAAGCCTCTCTTCACTTGCTTGGCCTAAGAAAAGCCACACCTGCAGAAGCCATAATTATATATTTTGTAGTATCTTGTTTTTTCTCTGGGAAGGACCCTCATTTTTCCACCCCTCCACTCTGATAATATGAGTTTGCTATTGGATTTAACATCTGATGTTCAGATGCATTTTTCAGAAACATGTCACTTAGAAAAGTATGGAACTGCTTGTATAAGTGAAAGGGGGAAAAGTAAGCTAAAAATAGTGTATTCAATTTAGTACCACTTTAAAAATAAAGTTAAAAATAAAGAATATTTAGACAGTACTGAGGATTGGAGGATAAAAGAACTAAAATAGTAACAGTAAATATTTCTGGGTAGTGAGATTGCTGGTTATATATTTTATGAACTATTCTTTCATATTTTTAAACTGACCATATTTTCTTTATTAGATAAAATAACAATGAATATTTTTTTATTTTTTAAGATTCATTTATTTAATTTTTTTGGCTGCATTGGGTCTTCGTTGCTGTGCATGTGCCTTCTCTAGTTGTGGTGAGAGGGGGCTACTCTTCATTGCAGTGCATGAGTTTCTCATTGCGGTGGCTTCTCTTGTTGTGGAGCATGGGCTTTAGGTGCGTGGGCTTCAGTAGTTGTGGCACACAGGCTCCGTAGTTTCGGCTCGCGGGCTCTAGAGCACAGGCTCAGTAGTTGTGGCACACAGGCTTCATTGCTCCACGGCATGTGGAATCTTCTGGGACCAGGGATCGAACCCATGTCCCCTGCATTGGCAGGCAGAGTCTTAACCACTGTGCCATCAGGGAAGTCCCACAACGAATATTTTAAAATCAGTAAAAATATAATGAAAACAGAAAATAAAGGAGGTAACATCTTGAATATTCAGAAGCTGAGATGAGCATTGACCCAAGATATTAACATTTGCATACAGGTTGCCAAGATTATGAATAAACACATATATTTTAGTATATAATACAGCATCATGCCCAACATGGAATGGAGAGAAAAAGCAAGGCTGTGGTTAGAAATTCAAGTTGTGGAATAAAGCAGACCTGAGCTGGAATCCCGCTCCTTTAATAGGCATGTAACCTTGAACAAATTCCCTAGGCATTCAAATTAAATAAGATAGTGTACAAAAGTCACTTGGCATAATAGCTGATACATAATAAGATTCAAATAAATATCAATAATCTATCAATTATCTCACATAGGTTACCAATAATTTAGATTGTTGTAAAAATTAATTTCCAATTGACATTCCTTCTTAGAATTATTAATTCATTGCACATTAAATTAAGCAGAACAAAATTGGGAATGTAAACAATCTAAAGTTAAATAATACCTTATCATTTTAGGGTAATTCATACTGTTACTAATTTATATCGTTACTCTGGTCCATGAGAGTAGATACTCCCCAGCTGACCACTAAATTACATAATATTTCAATCAAATAATCAACTTTCTTATTCATGAGAAGAGGGTCTCTGGTTAGGCCTTTTATAAATATTTAGCAAGAATTGGATTCTTTTAAGATGTAATATCTATAGGATTGTTCAGTAGGGAGGAATTTTTGAGGCTTTTTAATGTAATCCATTAACTAATTTTACAAAGGAGAAAATGAGGCATGGTGTGGTTAACTGATATCCCTACAGCCTCCCAGCTAGAGAGTGGTAGGGAAGTCAGGTCCTGTATTTCCTTGACCGCGCAAGGCCTTTCCACTGGGCTATTTTTGTTCATCTCTGGCATAAAGGCAAGCACTCCATTCATTCTGTTGCCGCGATGCTGACGGGGGCAGGGAGCAGTCAAAGCAGCCTCCAGGGGACTCATGCTCAGACAAGGAAGTTAGTTACGTGAAGAAAACAGAGACTCTGATGATTAATTGGTAAGCAAGTGAATGGTGACTCCATCAGAGGATTAGGTGAGTTGTTGATGCTTGGTTTAGCATTACTTGAGAGAATTAAGAGAGATTAAATTATTAAAACCTTTATGATACCACTTGTTTTATTTTCATTGCATTGATAGATATATCTTCCCTAATCACTCCTGATGTCTCTCTTAAGCCTGTTCAGGATATGATTGCCTGTGGAACAGTACAATAGGAAGGCACAACAGGACCCTCCATGGAGTTCGTATATGCTCCCCATGCAAGAGCCTGCATTTGAAAGCCTAACATGATGAGAAGCAGACATGGCAAACGGGGAGCTGCAATGTCAGTCATTGAGAGCAGAGACAACTGCCTCTTTTCTCTCCCTGCTCTTTGCTCCAACCCACAGGAGGAACTAGGCCTTGAAGAGGCAGGAAGATGTCTCTAAGCAAGGTCAACTCCCTTCCCCACCCCATCCCACCTACTCAAACTGTCAAGGTCCCAGGCTATGCCTGTTCTAAAGGGAAAAGAAGAGATTTAAGTCACATTTTAGACTGGTCCAGACTTATCAATGTTAAGTTATGGATTTGACAAGGGAGATTTCACAAAGTAGTGGAAAATGGAATGAAGGAAAAAAAACAACTATTTCATATCGTATGGCTCAGAGAGTTAGCCTCTTTAATAGGCCTTTTAAAAAATACATACTTTATTTTTAGAGCAGTTTTAGATTTATAGAAAAACTGAGTGGAGAGTAGAATTCCTACATACCCCTGCCCTTACAAAGGCACAACCTCCCCCACCCATCAACATCTCATACCAGAGTATGTTTCTTACAGTCAAAGAACCTACACTGACACATCATTATCATCAAAGTTCCATCCAAAGTTCATTATAATCCAAAGTTCATTATCAATCCTAGTTTACATTAGGATTCAAACTTGATGTTATATGTTTTATAGGTTTTAACAAATATATAACGACATACCCTTATAGTATCATATAGTATGGTTCACTGCCCTAAAAACTCCCTGATCTCCATCTATAATACACCTTTTTTATATGTATTGATATTTTCTCTGGAATAGTAATGGGCTCATTCATTTCCATACCCTAACCTCTCCACACTGGTGAATAATAACCTTCTGTCATAATATCTTGCCATTTGATATGGTATTTTGTTATTATTTTCATGATTGTTTATTCCATTTTCTTGCTATAATGTTCTTACTTCTAGAGTATTTCAATCTGCATGAGTGGAGTCTACCAATATAACACATTCAATGAAATCCTTGTAGGACATTTGGTCCTGTCCAAAACGTTCATATGACATTTGGTCCATGCCAAAATGTTCTTGAAATTTAGCCATGTCCAAATGTCCACGAGCATATTTGGTCCATGCCAAATGGTTTTGGACGGGACCAAATATCAAGGATCTTTTGGCATGGACCAAAATACTTGTGGACATTTTGGACAGGACCAAATGTCTGCTAAGCAATGAAATAAAAACAGAAAGTGTCTCTGCTCCTTTTCACTGAGGCATTTAGTTATAACTCTGATATGATCTATCTTTCAAAGAGGTTGATATTATCATCATTTTACAAATGAAACAAAGAGAATAAACATGCCCTGAATGTTAAATGCCATCCATTCAGCCGGTGGAAAACTAAAATTAAGTAAATATAAGTGTCTCTTGCTTAACACAAGTAGTCCTAGAAAAACAAAAGATATTTTTCCTAAAAGTGCTGGTCAGGAGTGTATTTCCTTTTATCTTTAAATGGAAAAAAGTTATTATCCATCATATTTTGATACAAAGCCCCCTATTAATGTCCTAAAAAGTAGTTAAAATACAGCAAATTGTCTGTATACATACGTAACAAATTATCATGGTAGGATCTAACATTCTAAAGAAGTTTCTCCCTGATAACCAAAAAATTAATGTTGTTAACTGAAAGTTGTTGCATGCAGTAACTTAGCACACTTTCTAAATACTCTACAGAAGATTGGCATGTCCTAACAATTGAATTTGGAATAGAATTTGAGAACATTCCAGTACATCATTTAATTCAATATGTTTTGCTAAGTTTTAGGTTCATAAATATAACTTTTTAAACAAACATGGGATGAAAAGTATTTTATTAAGAAATACGTAAGTTCTGTGCGGTTCAGGTATTGAAAACAATGAGGCATTGTACTAGGCAAGAAGCCAGGAGATAGTCTGCAAGGTGTGCCTGAATATTCATATAACATATTGAATATATGGGTATTCAATAAGTCAAATCCAAAACAGCTATGGGAAAGTGCAAGCTAAAAGACAAACTATCAGGAGCCATTATCAATGGAAGTGCAATTTAAAAATCACATTCATGTTGGATTTCTAAGTAAAATGAAAGTCCAAGGAAACATATAATTCTGCGTGCATACAATTTTTTAGTAACACATCTACCAAGTTTGGAATAAAGATTTTCAAGGCCTTAAGGAAAGTAAAATTATCAACTTTCCTGCCTCTAGGTACTGTTACAGCAGAGAAGTAAAGGATTAGGCAACTGTTGTTTATGAACTGGGATGAGGAGTTTCTGGGACTTTCTTGGGTCTGGGACTTTTTCTTAAAAATACTTAAAGAATTAATTACTAGTAAATTTTGTCATATTGCATCTCACAAAGTTTGTACTTTAATGACAATTACCAACAAAGTATGGGAGTTCACCTTTTCCATTCTTTTTTCATCTTTGCCAATGGAAAGGTATATAATGTAAACATTTTTGACTTTGCATTCTCTAATTAGCAGCAAGGCTGATCATTTTTTTCATAAGCCAGCTAAATGTCTTTCCTAAAAATCTGCCAGAAAAAACTTAGCCCATTTTTCTTTTAGGGCATTCATCTTTTTCTTATTAATTTGTAGAAACTTGTTATATATTAAGAGTATGAACACTTTTTCTAGGATATACATATTGCAAATATTCTCCAAGGTTGTGTTTTTTGTTTGTTTTGTTGCTTTCTTTTTCATGAGTTGATAGTGTTAAGCACTTCTGAAGACAAAACTTTTAAATTCATACTTGGTTGACTCCAACAGCATTTTGCTTTGTGGCTTTTGTTCTTGGGTTCAGATTAAACAGCCCTTTCCTCTTAAGATTACATAAATATTTACCTGTATTTTCCTACAATTCCTTTCTTTTAAACATTTAAAATTTTAATGTAATAGAAAATTATTTCAGTGTAAGTTGTGAAGTAAGGATATTGATAGATTTCCAAAAGATGAGAATTATCCAGCAGACTTCATTGAATAATTCTCTTCTTGAGGTTACTTATTTGAGCTACTTCCCCCTACCCCTTAGTATTTGTTATAGCTAATTACATATTTTGGTCTTTTTCTGATTTTTAAATTTTTTTCCATTGCTTTATCTTACTATTTCCTGTGCTAATGGCCATTCTCTTCTAATTACTACAGCCTTGTGACGTATCTCTTCAGGTTTTCAACTTCCCTTGGGTCAATTTTGGTCATTCATATTTTCTCAGGAAATCATTCATTTAATTCAAGAATTTAAAGTTTATCAAAGCACAATCATGACATCTCCACTATGTCTATGGTTTTCTTACATTACATATTTCTCTCTCCTCTCCTTTTAATTATTCTAGACAACAGTTTGGTTCCATTATCAGGCTTTTCAAAGCTCTTAGATTTACTTTTAAAGTCTTCTTTTTCCTCTTTTCTAATTAATTATTTTCATCATTTTTAAAGTACTTCTGTGTACTGTTTGCTATCACGCTTTCCTTTCTCCCTCTCTCTTATTGCTCTCAGCTTGAACTGGGTATTGCTGTTTTTCTTATTTCTTGAATCAATGACTAGTTTATTTATTTTCTTCTTATTTAATAATAAAAGACTTTAATGCTATGAGTTTTTTCTAAGTACAGATTTGGTTATACCCCAGAATTTTATGAGTAGTTTCATATTTGTTTATTCGTAAATAGTCTTCAATTTCAATTCTGATCAGCAATTTCACCCGAAAGTTGCTTAAGAAAGTAACTGAATTATAATGAAGGAGGAAGGTTAATCTCTTAGAGAATATAATGGGAGTTTCCTTGTGGCCAACTGTATGGTCAGTTTTTATAACTACTTCATGAGGAATGGAAGAAAAAAATTATATTCCTTATTTTTTGGACATAACATTTCAATATTGCTGAAAAATCAGTAATGTCATTACTGACACCATTTAAAGTCTCTGTATCTTTATTTTTTTGTGATCCCTCAAAGACTAAGAGTAGTATACTGAAGTTTCCTCACACTATTATGCTTCTGTCACTTTAATAAGAGGGACTAAAGATCTAAAAGAACAAAGAACAACAGAGGGAAATATAAAGTACTGAAAACATTACTGGAAGATATTTTTATAACTTTGGTGAAAGAAATATTTTATAATCAAGACACAAAGTCCAGAGATCATTAAAAATAGATTATCACATTTAAATGCAGAATTGTGAAAATTTTTATGGTGAAAAACACCACAAACAAAATTAAAAAAATATTTTAAAACATTTGCAACAAATAAAGCAATCTTCTCAAGCTGATAGTCTTTTTTTTTTGAGAAATTCAGAAAAAATGACATATAAAGAACCTAAACTGTTTATAAAAATAAATATCAGCACCCTGAACTTTATTTCTCACTTCTTTCATCTTTATTTAGACAGTAGACAGCCTATGCAGCACTGAGACTGCCAGGCCCTTAAACTACCTCTGAGCTGGGTGATCAAAGGCTATTTCTTTCCATTGGCTTCCATTCCCTGTTTAATGTCCCCTGTAACTCTCTTCACAACTCACTGTAATAACAATTAGTGTCTAATGCAAAAGAACCACCCCCCACCCCGGTCCCCCCACCAAAAGAAAAATGAGCATGAGTAGGCCTGCCAAGCAATTTAGCATGAGAACTTTCCCCGGCAGATATTTTTATACCCATTAGTGATTACTCAGTCCGACTAGACTGCTTGCATCCTCCCTCTCAGGGTGTTAAAACCCAAGACAAGAGAGAAGGCCACCTATGAAAGAGAAAAGCAAAAGATAAGAGCCACATAGAGGAAAGTCAGTAAGGAAAAACCATGAGACTGTAAAAGCCATAAATCGAAAGAAACCATGAAGTAAAAAGGTGAGTAACAAAAAGACAGAAATGATAAAAGGAATAAAAACATAATACTGTTACATCTGAAGGGGAGAGAGAGAGAGATGGGGGGGCAGGGGCTGCGGGGGGAACTCAGTAATAACTCAGTAATAACAGAGCAGAACAGATACAGTTGAAGGACGCAGCTGTCCTCCGAGATGCCAAGAGCTCTTCTTTTCCCTGGCAGGATAAGTGAGGTTCTACTTCTTCGGGGTCTGACTTTTCAGCGTTGAATATCATCTCATGTTCCCTGTTCTTCAGGTATCCTTTACAATAAATCACTAATCTGGAGACACCCTATTTTCCCACCTAGTAATCTGAAAGATCCTAACTAAAACCACTGCTTGATATCACTGCAATTGGTGCCATGCTAATCTCACCGTACATTTTCCAAGAATTCTATGAGCCTGTCAAGCATCTCTGTTCCATAGCCATACTTTCCCTCCCACTGCATGTGCCAAATCATTGATGACTTCTTTACTCCAGAACTGTTAACATTTGCTGCAATCATCAGTATAAATGCTGTATTAATAATTTGTATTTATAGAACATCTGTCTCCCAAAGAGCTCAAAGCTGTTTACAAACATCATCTCATTAATCCTGATAGCAACCTTTTTTTTATAAGAGAAATGTGTAACAGCTAATGGGTACTGTCATCTCCATTTGACTCATGGGAAAACTGAAACCCAGGGAAGAGTTATTTTTTCAAGGTCAAGCAATACTCTGAGAAATAGCACAGAAATACAGTCCAGAACTTCTGCCTTCCTGTACTTTATGTTCTTCCCTAGAAACCTCTCTCATTACAGATCACACACATACTCACTGGAGTACTCCAGCCTAAATTTTTAAATACAGCTTTCCTTACTGAGGGTAAAAAGAGAATCCCATAAACTCAAGTATGAAAACTTACTAGACTTTGACTTAACTTTTCAAGAGGTTATCACTGCAAGTCGGAGCCATGAAGAATGATTACCTTTGAGAATTAGACAGCATTTTTCCTGCCATTTTTAAGCCAGTAAAGGAGTTTCTGCTTAGCATCTGAATGTGCTGCTTCTCCATATTGGAAATAGAAGAACCAACTTCAAGATGACAAAGGTCAAAGTAATAAGCATTTTCAAGAAGGATGCAAGCAATGGCACCTCAATAATATTATACATTGAATAATTGCTATATGCTAGGCATGTATGTGCATTATGTCACTGCAACCCTGTGAAGCTTACATTGTTATCTCTGTTTTACTAGGGAGGAAATTGAGACTCAATGCAGTTAAACCAACGGAGGAAACTGAGTTTTAACGCCTTTGTCTCTGCTTCTCTTACCTGTGTTTTAGCTCACACCACAGAACTTACTCCAAATAATAGTAACAGTTGCTGCTGCTGCTTTTGCTGTTTTGAATGGTGTAACCCTATAATCAGAGAGACAGATGACTATAGTGTAGTGCAGCCACCATAGCTTATGCTTTCTGTCAGTTATGGAAAAATCTAAGGAATGTTATTAAACAATAGTCTTTGATGCTGAGAATCTTTCAACACAATTTGTAAACTTAGACCCTGAAATATAATTTAGCTGCCTGGAAGACAAACTCTACACCAATGGTAAGGTTAGCAACATCAGAAAAAATGGAAACTTTTCAATCTGATTACTTGTCACTAAGGAAGTAAGACTGGGTCCAGATTTACTGTGACCACAGAGATCCTTACGAAAATCCCACAAAACACCTAGAATATATTAAGGGAATGTAAATATCTATAAAAAAGTTTCCCAACTCAACAAGCTATACACAAAATAAAAAACAATCAGGAGAGTCTTCAAAATATTTCTTAAAGCAGGAGAAACTTCATTTGAATCATAGTTTGCTATGGGCAGAGTAAGCCCTTTAGTACTAAAATAATAGCTATAAAATAATATAGCTAACATTTACCAAGTACTTAACAATGTGTTAGTCACAGTGCTTTACATATATGTTCATTTAATATTCACTGTCAAATAGATGCAAGGATTATTCCCATTTTACAGATAAAGAAACTAAGGACTGAAGAGGTTAAGTATCCTGTCAATCCTGGGATACTAAATCTAGCAATTTCACTTAAGAGCCTGACACTTGTGTATTAGCTTCCACTTGTCTTTGGGAAGCCCACAGCATGTTTATGAAAATGCTTTTTACTTAATAGGCATTCATATGTGAATGAACACATGAGTAGTGAATAAAACTAAATATTATTATTGAAAATGCAGAAATAACCATTGATATTGTCTAGACCTGTAGAGGAAGCACAATATTCAATGATACACTAATCAACATAAATTTACCAAGTCAAATGGCCCTCAAGAAGCATGGACCTATGGTGAATGTGAGAAAAACTGTCTATGATCATTCTCATTCATTTGACCTCTGTAGAGCCAGCTACTTATTCCTTGAAGTCAAGGAAACAGGTTGCATTTCCCAGCACCACAGATAAGAGAAAAGCAGCTCTTTTGATTAACATGAGGGTCTTCATCCATCTAAAACCCACCTGGTAGCCTGTATTCATCTGACCTGAAAAAGCCCCATTTTCTTACTCACGTGTGAGATGATGGGATAGCCAAGGATGAAACACCATTGTTGACTTAAAATATTTTTTTTTGCTTTAAATAATGAAATATTTCAAACATACGGTATAATATAATAAATTAAAGAATCACATCCAGGCTGTGTCACCACCATTCTGATTTGACAAGTGTATTCCTTTCACCATTACTTTAACCTTTTTTTCTTAGAGAATGTTACTAATAGAGTCCCATCATCCCTATTCCCTCTCCTCTTTCCCAAATGAACCACTAGCCTGAAAGTGGCATGTGCTCTTCACAGTCACGTTTTGTATTTTTGCTACACCTATAGGTATCCAATATGTAGTACTGTTTTATGTATTCATAAAGCTGATGCAAATTGTCTCGAATTTATCCTTCTATAACTTATATTTTACTCAGCTTTTCATTTATTGCAGCAAAATAAACCTAAGAAAAAATTTACCATTTTAACCACTTTTAAGTTCAGTGGCATGAAGTACATTCACACCATTATACAACTATCACCACCATCCACCTCCAAAACTTTTTCATCTTTCCAAACTGATTCTCTGTACTCATTAAACAATAACTCTCTATTCCCATCTTCCTCACAAACCCTGACAACTCTATTCTACTCTCTGTCTCTATGAATTTGATTACCCCAGGAACATCACTTAAGTGGAATCATATAGTATTTGTCCATTTGTGACTACCTTATTTCACTTAGTACAATGTCTTCAAGGCTCATCCACGCTGTAGCATGTGTCAGAATCCCTTCCTTTTTAAAGCTTAACAATACTCCATTATAAGTATATACCACATTTTGTTTATCCATTAATCTGTGGACAGACACTTGGGTTGCTTCCATCTTTTGACTACTGTGAATATTGCTGCTAATGTGTGTACAAATATATGTTCAAGTCTCTGCTTCCATTACTTTTGGGTGTATAACTAAAAGTGGCATTGCTGGATCTGGACCATAAGGTAATTCTATGTGTAATGTATCAGAGTTCTCCAGATAAACAGAACCAAATGGATATATATATATATATATATATATATATATATGCACACATGTAAGAGGAGATTTATAACAGGAAATGGCTCATGGGAGTGTAGAGGCCAAGAAGTCCCATGGTCTTCCATCTGAAACCTGGAGAACCAGGAAAGCCAATGGTGTAATTCACTCTGAGACTCAAAACTCAAAAATCAGGGGGCCAATGATATGAGTTCAAGAGGTCCACACTCCAAAGGTCCAAGAACTAGAAGCATTAATGTTTGAAGGAAGGAGACAACTAATGTCTCAGCTGAAACAAATAAAGCAAATTCTCCGTTCCTCCAACTATTTCTTCTATTCAGCCTTAAACAGATTGGATGATGCCTACCACATTGTGAGAGACACCTTCTTTCCTAAGTCTACCAACTCAAATGCTAATCTCTCCCAGAAGCAACCTCATGAACACACCCAGAAATAATGTTTTACCAGCTATCTGGGTATCCTTTAGCTTAGTCAAGTTGAACATCAAATTAACCATCACATTTAATTTTTGGATGAACCACTATACTGTCTTCCACAATAGCTGTACCATTTTACATTCCTGCCAGCAACACACAATGGTTCCAATTTCTGCACATTTTCACATTTTCAGCTTTGTTTTTGAAATTTATCCTTATCAATACAGATATGTCTAATGCATCCACTTTACCTATTGTACACATTCCTTCTGTGACTATACCGTAATTCATTATCTATGCCCCAAGGGTAGCACTGGGTTCTTTATTATCTTGTTGCTATTACAATCAATGCCACATGGAACATTTCTATATATCTCTCTGTTCACAAGTGCAAGAGTTTCTCTGGGCTACGTGGAATTTCTGAATCACAGATCATGTGTAATTCAAACCTTAATATATGTTGCCAGAATTCTTATCAAAGAGGTGTTTCCTCCCACCTGCAGAATATGAGGGTTCCTGTTACTCCACACCCTTGGCAATAATTGCTATTCCCATAATTTATATAGCATTTCTCAGCATTTAGAACAAGAAGGAATTCTGTGTCTGCTCAGTCCTCAAGTTTGCAATGATTTTCTCTGTTAGTGCTTTTTCATTTTCATTTTACCTCTTCTTTGCCCTACCCACCCCCTATCCCTGGAGAGAGTTCCCTTTTCCCTTTTTGATGCCAGCTTCATCATAACGCTAATCTTGGATTTTTTTCCCACTTATGAAACTGTCAGAGGTTCAGCCAATAATCTCCTTCTTTACAAGAACTATAAAGTGAAATGACTTAAAGACCTCTTGGGACTTTGTAGGTGGTGAACTAACACCCACATGCTTCCTAGCTCTGAGAGTCAGTCTTTAAACCATGCTTTGGCTAAATTCTGGGAGAAAGTCCAGGGAAATGAACCCACAGGCTGTGGGAAAAGAAAAGAAGTGCCTGGGTATGACTGGAAGCAACCTTTTGTCTACACATTCAGGAGTGGAACTGAAGGGAGGCAAGTGAGACACTCAGGAGCAAAACTTAAGGCACACAAAAAATTCAGTAATCAAAAAAAAAAAGTTAACGAAATATTTTAAAAGCAAAATTAATGCAAAAAAACCATGATATGCACTCCATTGTTCATTGCAGCACTATTTACAATAGCCAGGACATGGAAGCAACCTAAATGTCCATCAACAGACGAATGGATAAAAAAGATGTGGTACATATATACAATGGAATATTACTCAGCTATAAAAAGGAATGAAACTGGGACATTTGTAGAGACATGGATGGACTTAGAGACTGTCATACAGAGTGAAGTGAGTCAGAAAAACAAATATCATATATTAACACATATGTGAGGAATATAGAAAAATGGTACAAATCAACCTGTTTGCAAGGCAGAGATTGAGACACAGATGTAGAGAACAAACATATGGACACCAAGTGAGGAAAGCGGGGAGGGTTGGCGGGGAATGAATTGGGAAATTGGGATTGCCATACATACATTACTAATAAGAAAAAAAAATACCAAATTGTACACTCTAAAAAAAACAAAAACAAAACAAAAAACCATGATAAACAAAATATCAAAATTATAAATAAGAACAGGATCAGTATTATTATCACATCTCTAGTGATTATAGCCTTTTCAGTTTAGTGGAGTGAACTCCATCTGTATCTTAAGAATGTTTTTGACATTTTTTTTTAACAAGAGTCAATTAAGGAAAAATAAAATTGATACACATGCCTCATTTTTAAAATTCAAAATAAAAAAACTTTATAAATCCTCTTGAATATAGGACTGCCAAGAAGAAAATTAGAAGAGATTTGTAGCCAATAAAATAAAGATACATTTGAAGAGTCACATCACAGAAGCAGTTTTCTCATTTATCAACTTGAAATTAACATTGATAGCCATTTGTAAGATGTGGTGAACTGTATGGATTACTCATTAGTATTCTATTAAGATTTAAATTTTAATGGAGATTTTGTACAATCAAGCAAAATGTGGCCCATACCATTCACAAAGGATGTCAGTTTGCCAGGGCTGCCACCATAAAATATTGACACCACATACTGGGTGGCTTAAACAATAGAACTTTATTTTCTTGTAGACCAAAAGGCTGCAAGCCCAAGATCAAGGTTCTGGCAGGGCTGGTTTCCTCTGAGGCCATTCTCCTTGGCTTATAGATGACCAACATCTTGCTGCCTCTTCACATGGTCTTTCCTCTGTGTGGAGGCATTTTTAGTGTGTCTCTCTGTGTTTTAGAAGGACACCAATCTTATTAGATCAGGGTACATCCTAGTAGCCTTATTTTAACTGAATCATTTGTTTAAAGGCTCTATCTCCAAATACAGCCACATTGTGACATATTGGGGGTTAGGACTTCAACATATGAATTACTGGGGGAGGGGGCATACTTCAGCCCATAACAAGGGGGAGACAAGACATCTGCCAGAAGGAAGATTGTATCCCTTGGCAATTAATCAAGACCTGAGAGAAGAAGCAAGCCCTTGCTTTAAAATAGAAATTTCCTCAACTGTTCAACCTATTAGGATGTTACTAACACAGCAGGATACTCTGGTCAAAATGAATAGATAGAAGCTGTGAAACCTCCCTTTGGAGCTATTACCACAATCTTACTCAGTTTCTTGAGTGACCCATGAATCCTACTGAATAGCATCAAGGAGCAGGACAAAATCGCTAAAAACAAATTCATGCAGTCCTGCCAGTTTATCAAACAGCACAGCACTACATACAATATCACAACGTTGTTGTAAAAAGTGGGGGTCAACAGGATACCCCAGCAGCCGGAATGAAGCCATCCCAGTATGAACATAGAACCACAGCCTCTCGAGTAACGCAGCCCATTTGTAAATGGCTGGGAAATTCCAATGCTAACAGCTCAGCTTTATCTTTTTATATAAAAATACTCTTTGTGTCAAAGTAGGGTACTTTTTGTGAGTCTAAGAGGTAGCCTCATAAGTACCAGTGGAACTTTCATCCAACAAACTGAATTACCATCCAAAAGATCTTATATATTTTATTTAACCTGTGTTGCCTGAAAAAAAAAATATATTGAAATTGCCTCCCAAGTCCTCAAATCTAATGGAACGAGATGTTATCTGAGGATTCGGATTCCTCTGTTCTTCTTAGAGAAGCCATGTAACCTTTATAATCTTGAGCCACCACATTTGAAAAATAAGAATGCCAACATCAGGGACAGTGATGAAGTGTGTGGGTAGACAGATCATGTATAAACTTCTTAGATGCCTTAGAAGAAAAGGATTATATAAATCTGAAGTGATAGTTACAACAACTTCCTTTAAATGGTGATGTGTTTCAGAAAGGCAACTGCAGAAGGGTAGTGTTAACAAAAGCCATTGTCCATTATGCTGTGTTTGCCTCCTGTAAGGTACTGGAATCCTGAAGTCCAAGTTTATGGAGTTTGAATTTAGATTTTGTTTGGGGGCGGGGGTGTTGAGTGATTTGTTGTTTCTAAAATAATGAAATTTCTTCTTTATGTAGTGGCTGGCACCTTAATAATTGTGAACATGGCTTAATAATCAGGCAGCGGATCCTTTCCAATGTCAGCATTTGGGGATCTGGGTTATAGAAAACTGCTTGTCTTATTACCATTCCTTCTTAATGCTTAAAAGAAGAAAAAGAAGAAAAAAAAAAAACCCTGGAATAACACTCCTTACTCATCTCACCTACTTGTTAATCTGGAGTCAGTTAAAGGAAGCATATTGCAGAAAGCATACTGTAATGGGTGAATAGCTGTTAAAAAAAAAATCAGGGGAAAAAAGGCATGACATTAAACAGTACAAATGATCCAGGCTTTTGCTCTACCAAACCTTGGGGCAATGTCTTTTCAATGTCATTCTTTAGAAAATGTCTTTGAGACCATGCGTGTCTTTTTAAACAAGGTGGGGGGGGGGGAGGGGTAGAAAAAAGAAAAGAAAAGGAACAAAAGAAAAGAAAAAAAAGAGAGAGAGAGGAAAGGAAAAATGGGGTGGAAAAAAAAGCTTTTATTTTAAAAGCAAACAGCTAAGTGATTTGCTGCACACTTGCCATGAATAATAACGAGCAGATTTGTTGTGTGTTCCTCTTTTTAATTAGCACATTGCCTTCTGCAGCAGTGCTCTGTCTTATTACACAGCACCTAGAGAGCCCCACTTGAAGCACTACACAAAACAAGATGGGCAAAGAAGCCCCCGTGAGGAGTCTTGCAGTTGATTTAGAAAACTTCTATTTTGTTCTCTTTGCACCTCCGCCCTGCTTTTTTTTCCCAGAGAGTTAAGACTAGTTTTTTTGTTTGTTTTATTTGGCACAGAAAACACAGCTATCTTTGAAGCTATATCTGAAAGATGTCCTTGCTGTTCAAACTATAGAACTTACAGCTCGAAAGCATTTTAAAAGGCAAGGAGGGTGCAGAACCAGAGATGGAGCTTTTACTCTTAAGATCTGAGGTGGGACAGAACCTGCCACATAATTTGCACTCAATAAAAGTGTTAAAATCTTCACCCAAGCTCTTCAGACACCAGAACAACAAAGGAGCTTGTTAAACACCTCTGCTCTGGAGTCCTTATATTTGGAAGAGATAGAGTGGTCTAAAGTAAGTGTCAAGGTAGCAGAGGCTAACTCTGGGCAACTTTATAATCTCTTGCAAGAGGAACTTCAAGTGCAATGTGTCAGAAAAAAATAAAATAAAAAAGAGCAATTGGAAAAATGAAAACCCATCTCACAAATCATATTCCTATCTGTAACTAAAAAGTATTAGCAACATTCCTGTCAGCAAACCCTGAAAGGTAACTTAAAACACCAAATGGCTCCTGTGTTGCACTACGACTCTGTTTGCTCACACGCATATCTAGTGCAGCATGTGAATTCGTTTTCCAACACCAGGCATGTTAAGCATGCTGACACAGCTAGGTGAGGCAATCTCAGATTGTTCCAGGATTTGATTTTCATATGCATGCAGCCTACAGCTGCATTTGATAGTGTACCACATTGATATGACACCTTTTCTAGAAGGTCTCTGGTGGAATACATCTGCTGAACAGAACAGAAACAAAATATGTGCCTTGACTCAAACCTGCGGCAGAGAGCTATCAAAGTGGAAACGTGCTCCAAGCCATTTGCATAATATGCAGATGAAAATCTAATGAGAAAGGTATATTGACAGACTTTGCCTTGTTATCTGGCAATGCTGTGCATAACAGTACGTGGTACCCAGACATAATCTCCTGTAATGTTATTTTGCAATTTAAATGTCTTCTCCTCCTCCAAAAGAAGACACACGTCAATAAGTACCAGGCATCAATAACTGACATTTGAGATAAGATAAACCGCACCAACCTATTCAGACAGAACCAGCCCAGTTATTTCAGGGCACAGGTCTCCAAGTTGTGTGCTATTTATTGGCTGAAGGAGAGGGAAGAGTGGTGTCCACACATGCTCACTGATGCCTCATTTTTTCTGCGTTCTGATGGCTGCTCTTTCAGCCCTGGTGCCAGTCCTGAGTATATTTCAAGGAACATTACTGAGAACAAAATCGAAGGCCATCAATATTAATGATCTGAACCAGGAAGATAGCTTTTAGTGTGCAAATTAATTACCCTAATCACAGGGTTTTTTGTATCCATTTTAATGAAATAACTATTTATTTCATTGAATCCTGTGCTTTTCTTTTGCAAATAAGGCACATTTACATGATAAATACATGAAATTTAAAAGGATGACTAAATTAAATTGAGAAAAAAAGACCTTTTTAAATACAATTTTCTTAGGAAAAACAGCTAGATTAATGGGTTGGTTAGCTGACTGGCATCTGTGATTAAATCTTTTTTAATGTACGTCAAATAGAATTTAATGGACCTTGAGAAATGTCTACACAGTCAGTAATATTCAGGGACTGGGGAAGATTCCAGTTGTCTCCTGTCATTTGTTGGTGAACTCCTGAAGCCTTGGTCTTGGGACTCAGCTTGACACATGGGATTGACACTTCCGGTCCCTGCGTTATCCCCTGTTTCTCTTCCCTGCGCTCTCATTCTTCTCTTAGACCAGGGGGCCTTCTTTAACAATGTAACCAACACACTCATTTTTTCCAAGTGTGGGCCAAAAAATAACTATACTAGTAATGAAAGCATTCAAGCAGCTTAAATATGCCTCGTATTTCATCATCTCATTCACATTTGTTTCAAACTGTGCTGGCCTTGGTAAAGAGAGAGGGAGAGAGACAGGGAGGGAAGAAAGGAGAGAGAGAAGCTGCTTAATTCAGAGGAATTTTCAATGAATCTTTTAGAGTCTGTGGGTTTTGAAAACTTTATTTATTGTGGGTGAGCTTTGAAGGGCTGCAAATTCAACAGAAGAGAGATTTGAAACACATTCGCGCTCGTTTTTTTGATAAGAGACCCAGAGAACAGAGCGTCTTTCTCTGCTCCCCCACCCGCCCCCACCCGGGTGCCACCAGAGATGTCTCCCTCTCCCTTTGATTCGGGATGATCAATCGCAGCTGTGGCAGCCGGGCAGGCGGCCCCAGGCACCAGGAACATGAGCCCTCTCTCCAGCATCAGGATTTACATTTCAATGGCTGCCACCATTTTAAAGATAATTATAACCTTTTTAGATTAATAATATTCTGTGGCTTCTCTAATATTTTAACAACATAAATATTAATTTAGCTGGTTTCAGAGGAAACCTCTCTCTCTCTCCCCCCACCCCTTTATTGTTGCTCCCACTGCCACCAAACCTTGGAAAATGCAGAACAAAGGCTTCACCCCAAACCTGTTTGGGGCAGGATGGAGTGGGAAGGTAGGATGTTGAACCAACAGATGTGATTAAAATACCTTGACCCTAATCTGGCCCAGATCTTATCATTTGAAAGTAAATAAAATATGGCCGGGGTGGGGGGCAGTTTTCAGGGGCAAAAGACCAGGAAGCTACTTTCTGCATGGGTAATGCTTGTGTCTGCATGGGTAATGCTTCCAAAGCCAAAATTTTTTAAAAGTAAATTGTGTGTAGTTTTATCTAACTCAGCAAGGCGACTTGCCAAAAGCTGGCAGATGGGATTCACGTTTCTTCGATCATATTCCAAGTGTGGTGGGAGATTGCAAAAAGATGAAGCTGTCTTGATGAACTCAATAGTCTTGAAAAGAGAAAAAGGAAAATTGCCCACAAAAGATATTGAGACTATAAAGAGGCTTATATTTCACTGTTACTGCAAACTTCCTTTCTGCTTATTATCATTCCAACACTTTATTTCCCACCAGCTGACGCAGCTGGGGAAAACATCACATTGTACAAACAGATGTCGACTCACTCAGATTGCCTGACCACGCTTCGTGGACCGTGATCTATTTTTTGCCACCCTGCAAGTATTGAGCACGTTGTAGGCATGAGGACAAGGCTTTTTTTTTTTTCTCTTTATTTACATTCATTAGGTTCCTACAAGGATTCTCTTTAGGGCCGATCACCTTATATCACTCAGAATCATCCAAACAATTTACATTGCACAAATAGAATCAGGGGAACACATTTCCAAGACCTGCTGATAAATAAGAGGAATCACGTATATTAAGAAGAAAATTGATTACGTGCTGGTCAGATGTTGCAAGCAGGTCATTCGGATGCACTCCTTGATAAAGTGCAGAGCTACAATAATTGCTCTGAGATCTCTTTATGAACAAGACCTTTATTTCCTAGGCACCAAAGCCATGGGATTGAGCATTGCTTGAAAGTGACTTGGGGAATAAAACCGCTCATGAAATATGCATGACTAACACATAGGCTGCCAGGGGAACCTAGTGTATTATGCATGACCCTTTGGTAATTGTAAGGAAATGATATTCATTTAAGTGGATGTTTATCACAGTTAAAGGTGCACCTAATGAAACAAAGGTCATAAGCCTAAAAACATAAGGTTAGAGCCCTTTTATTGCACCACTTCTCTCTCTGTTTGAAAAGACTTGGCCTTTCTTCACAGCTGTTTTTCTAACACCTGTGTGCGCTGTTTACGCAGCCTTAAAGAGTTCCTGTCACCCGTACTTGAATGCCAAAAGAACTATTACGTTAAATGCTCTTCTAATATTATACCCTCACATCTGGGAAATATCAGACAGCGTGCTGCAATATATCAATTTGGGCTAGAGGTTTTAGCTACTGACATTTGGTTAGCTAAAGAGTATTTTTTTCTCCCTGAGTATTTCTTTATGGGAAATGCCTACCTGTACATTCAGATGAGAGTTTGGCTTTTATTGTGAGATCAGTGGTGACATGATCTTTCTGCAATAGACCCATCTCTCAGGTAAATTATGGGGTAACATCGCAGAGTGGATGGACACCAGGCTTCAGGAGTCAAATTCCCCAGATTGGAATCCCAGCCCCAGTGCTCATGAGCCTTCTGGCTTTAGGTAAGTAACCTAACTACTCTGGGATTATGAATAAATTTCCACTTATAAAATAACACCCGTAAATAGCCGTGACCTCACAAGGCTGTCATGATGATAATTAAGTCAATATCTGAAAAGTATTTAAAATAGTTCCTGGCACATAGTAAGTGCTATGTATTTGTTAAATAAAATACACAGTGTGCATGATTGGTTTGTTCTTCCATTTCTCCCCCCAAACTGTGATTTTATTTTGTATCTAATGAACTCCTTCCTGTTCATTTTTAGGTTTTGCGTGGTTCTCCCACACCTCATCAGCCATCACAGCTTCCAGCCACAGCCAATTGTGTACAATAAGACGCCTTTGTGAGGGTGGTTGTGATGGGGGCTCACTTGCTTATAAACAATAAGTGCCTTTGGACTTTCTTGGCCTCACTGACATTTACCTGGTAAGTTCACAGGACCCTAGGAAGCATGTGGGAAAAAAAAATTACTCTAGAAAAACAGGTAGTGGAGAAAACCCCAGGAGTCTTCATAAGCTGAATCCAAATTAATAGTGACTCTCCAAATGACCCTAATGTCATTCTGTTTTGGTTCACGTTGTGAGGCAGAAACACAGAAAAGAAAATAAAGATGCCATCTTACATGGTTAGCATATATTAACTCTAGAAGATGTTACAGATTTCATAATTCTTTCATTCATTATTTCCTTATAATCACAAAACTATCATTTGTGATCACAAAACAGGGCAGCCTTCCCCATTCCCAAAATGTTTTGGATAACTTGCAAACTCTAGATTATCCCTTTCAAAATGTAATTTCTTACTACAACCAAAGTTGTATGACATAAAATAAAATAGAAGCTGTAAGGAGGATAGGAGTTTTATAAATACCACTAGACTAATAGCCATAAAATAGTCTAATAAAACAAAATCACAAAGCTTGTTTTCTTAGATTTTAAAGAAAAGTCACTATAATGTGGTCACATGTAGCAAAGGGGTTCTGAAGCTGGCTTAAGTGTGTTTCGATCCCAGCTCTAGCCCTTACTGTGTGACCTAAGGGAAGCTACTTAACTTGATCAGTGGCTTCAGTTTCATCAGCAGAGATAATCATAGTACCAGCTCATAAGTTTGCTGTGCATTTTAAACAAAAGAGTGCAAGTGAGGTGTTTAGAGCAATGTCTGGAAGATAAGTACTCTATTATTGTGAGATATTGTTATTATTTTAGACTGGAAACCAGCATTTCAGAAGGTTTTCGGCATCACCACATCACCACCACTGTTTTATGCTCAAGGTAATTTGTTCACTACAAATTACTGGTGGTGTTAAAATTTGTCCAGAAATTTGACACTCCTCCCTTCAAAAAGCAGAACTCACTTTTCTTCCCCTTGAGTGTGTGCTGCACCTAGTGAATCACTTCTAAGGATTAGAATGCAGTGGAAGTGATGGTGTGTGAATTCCAAAGCTAGGTCATAAAATGCACTTCCTTTTCTATCATGTTTGCTCAGGGCACTCACTACAGAGGAGGCAAGCGGCCATGTTGTGAGGCTACTCAAACAGCCCATGGTTAGGCCGTGGGACTGAGCCAGCTCGGAAGGAAATCTTTCAGCCTCTATCAAGCTTTCATATGACTTCAGTCCTCTGGGCCTTGAGTCTTCCAGATGAGGTCCCAGACTTGTGAAAGATATGAGCCACCCCTGCTGTGCACTGCCTGAACTCCCAGACCAACTGAAACCATGGGGTAATCAATAATTGTTACTCTTTCGAGCCACTAAATTTTGGAATACTCTGCTACACAACAGTAGATAATTGGGACTTCCCTGGTGGCGCAGTGGTTAAGAATCTGCATGCCAATGCAGTGGACACAGGTTCGATCCCTGGTCCAGAAAGATCCCACATGCCACGGAGCAACTAATCCCGAGAGCCACAACTACTGAGCCCATGTGCTGCAACTACTGAAGCCTGCTAGCCTACAGCCCATGCTCCGCAACAAGAGAAGTCACTGCAAGGAGAAGCCCACGCACTGCAATGAAGAGCAGCTCGCATTCGCCACAACTAAAGAAAGCCTGCGTGCAGCATCGAAGACCCAACACAGCCAAAAAATTAAATTAAAAACAAAACAAAAACAACAGATAACTAACACAACACCCTTCAATATAGAAGTGGAAGTTTTACTTGCTAAGCTGAGGACTTATTTGTACAGGGATGGAAAGTAGAGCAAGGTTTTAGAGGAGATCTGAATGAGCATAGGCTACAGTGCAAATCAACAACCCTTTTATATACCCTAGAGTACATTTCACCTTTACGTATCTATTAACATGGGGATCTTTTTTTTCCCCCATAGCTAAGTAAAATAATTCACCCAAAATGTAGTTCTTATTTCTAGGATAGCCAGCCACCCCAAGTGGCTATCTCTTTTAGCAGTGAACTTCACATGTCCCAGGAAATCCCTCAGTCCTGGGCCAACCAAAATGGTTGGTCCCCTACTTATGTCTTATATTAGATGATTACCAATATCTCACCTAAATAAGTCCGATAGCCAAAGAAGGGGATATTTAATAACGGTTTTTGTGAGAATATATGTGTTTTTAGAGGAAAAGAGAGGCAGCCCCAAAAGTCCCCATCTTGCCATAAAACTCCAAATTTCTCCCTATCTTACCATGTGCCTGGTGAGTCTTTCACTTTGGGAAGAATGGGGTGGGAGAGGAGAAAGAGATCAGTGCTTCCGGGCCCTCAGCACCTTAAGGAATCCAGATGTGCAGGGTGGATGGTGATGATGGCTGTTGGGAGGCGAGAAGGTGCTGTGAGAATGGAAAGCAAGGTTGTAGGAGAGCCTCTGTAGCTCTTAGTGAAAATTCGCTTAACTGAATACAGGAGAACACCCACAATCACCTCTCCTCCCCTCTGCCCCTTTGGTTCTTATTTCCTTTTTTGTGGTTAGGGAGTTTATAACTGGTGTTATTTGTTCATGTAACAAAACACTTTGAAGTCTAGAAGAGGTGATGGGATGTACAGTTACCTAAAAGTAGAACAAAGAACCAACAATGCAGCTGCAACCCCACCCTACCTTTTTCCTGCCTTGTCAATAGCCAAAATAGTATGAAACCACGTGTGTTTCTCGCAGTGCTGTCCTGCAGATGGGAGAGAACTAGACAGAGCATTTATTGTTCAGGATTATATGATGGAAGGACTAGTCACACCCAGATTAATGAATTTCAGCTGCTTCATTTCATGGTGAACACATGAGAGTAGCTTTACTCTAAAAAATTGTTCAAATGGAAACTCACCTGGGTTACAAACACAAGAATTTATAAGCAAATTAGTGTTAGAAAGGGAAAGATTGGCTTATACAATAGAATAGCAATGGCATCCAACAATACGTGTGTAAATTATAAATTGTTCTCATTCATTTGTGAAAGCAATCTTTTGCCTTCCCATCAGGAGGGTTACTATCAAACCTTATAAGGAGCACTAATATTCATACCTAACATTTAATGAGCACTTACTGTGTGCCAAGTACAGAAGAAGGAAACATACGCTAACCTAATACAACAAGCCTCATGTGGCCAATGCTAAAAGATCCCTGTTTTACTGGCGGGGAAACTGAAGCACAAAGCAACTGAACAACATCTCCAAGGTCACATCACAAGTAGCTGGCCCACCTCAGTGTTCTTGGTCCATGCATGGCCTTTCTGTGGTTAAATCCAAGTTTAACTTATTCACATCTGCCCTCCTTTCCCAATTAGAGAAAACTAGAACATTAAACTGCCTGCTCAAAGCCTCACTGAGAACAGGATCTTGGACCAAGAAATATACATGAAGGGAAAGTGGGAAATTAGTAGCAGTGAAACAGATGAGGAAAGAAATCTAAGGAAGGGTATAGAGCGTACAATTTGGTATCCCAATCTCCCAATTCATTCCCCCTCAACCCTCCCCTCTTTCCCCACTTGGTGTCCATATGTTTGTTCTCTACATCTGTGTCTCTCTTTGTGCCTTGCAAACTGGTTGATTTGTACCATTTTTCTATAGACCATTTCTAGAGACATGGATGGACTTGGAGACTGTCATACAGAGTGAAGTGAGTCAGAAAGAGAAAAACAAATACCGTATATTAACACATTTATGCGGACTATAAGGAAGGGTATAAAAGCAGACAGATGAACCTAAGAGAGAGGACAGAATAACAGAGAAGGGAAGGATGAAAGGACAAAAGAGAAATGAAAGAAGAGACTAGAGAGAAAGGAAGGAAGAGGGAAGGAGAAGGTTCTGGCAAGGCAGGATTAGAGGAAATATGGACACAGCAAGGGTTCCAAGTGCAGATGTTATCAGTATTTGATATCCAGTAACTGACTCAAATGCTAAAATAAGGTTATAATTGAAGCTTTCTATAAGGATTTTTCCTTTAAATTTATAAAAATTTTATAAAATTTTTCCTTTAAAAATTGTTATTAAAGGTAAAGGGGAGGATGTGGACTCTGCATCATAAGAAAAAATTTTCCTGGTCCAAGATTTTGCCTGAGGCAGGCCAGGCATCTCACTGCAGAGTGTCACCGCAGAAGAAATAAGGAAAATCTAGAAGCTGTGCAGTGATACAGGTAGAAACAGAAGGCACACCTCCTAAGAACATTCTGCCAAAGCCATGCCTTTCCAAATAAATTTTAGGAAATGTATTGGCATTACAATTGTTAGGATAATGATGAAAACAAGTGCAGTGGTTTTCAACCCTGGTGATATATTAGAATTCCTATGGGAATCTTTGAACAGTACTAGTGAGCCCACCCATCCCAGCCTAATTACAGCAGAATCCTTTGGGGGGAGAGCTGGACATTAAATTCATTTAAAAAATTTCTCTAAGGTATGTCATTGTGAAAAGTTCCAGGTTAAAGAAGTAGCAAGAATATTCCCATGTTATTTTGTGAATATCAACAAACTGGTTCCAAAGTTGACATGGAAGGTAAAAGACCCTGAAGAGCCAACACAATTATTGGAGAAGGACAAGCTTGGAAGACTGACCCTATCCGATGATAAGACTTACTACAAAGCTACAATAATCAAGACAGTGTGGCACTGGGAAAAGAACAGATCAATAAACCAATGGAACAGAATACAACATCCAGAAATAGACCCACATAAATACAGTCTACTGATCTTTAACAAAGGAGCAAAGGCAATACAGTGGAGAAAAGACAGTCTTTTTAACAAATGGTGCTGGGATAACTGGACATCTATATTTTAAAAAGTGAATCACAAAAATTAACTCAAAATGGATCATAGACCTAAATGTAAAATGCGAAATTATAAAACTCCTAGAAGATACCACAGAAAACCTACATGACTTTGGGCGTGGTGATGACATTTTAGATACAACATCAAGGGCATTCTCCATGGAAGAAATAATT
The DNA here is from genome assembly GCF_030028045.1 of Hippopotamus amphibius kiboko. Classification (NCBI taxonomy): domain Eukaryota; kingdom Metazoa; phylum Chordata; class Mammalia; order Artiodactyla; family Hippopotamidae; genus Hippopotamus; species Hippopotamus amphibius. Next base: position 175,055,046 of record NC_080186.1, on the reverse strand, counting down.
GATAAGCTGAATTTGATTCAAATTAAAAACTTCTGCTCTTTGAAAGACAATGTCGAGAAAATAAGAAGACAAGCCACCGAATGGAAGAACATATCTCAAAAGAAGTAGCAGGAATGTAAGATCATGAGAGGGATGGGAATATTTTATAGTAAATTTCATTAAAATAAAATGTACCTCACCTACTCCTGCTCCCAAAGTTGCCTTCCTGGTGGTGGAATGGGATGGGGATGGCGATGGGGATAGGGACGTATTGTGTAACTTCTGTTCTTTAGAGATGGTGTTGTCTTGTTCAGATAGTTATCACTAGTTATTATGGATTTCTTTTCTAACACTGAGTCCACAAAGCCTATGGATTTCTAACAAAACAAAACATCATACCCAGCAAATGTGGGCATTTGAGTTGTGGTTGCTGACAAGGTCTTTCCTTCCTTGTCCTTTGTGTCTGCTTGGGTACTTCAGAGCTTGCTTTTATTTTTCTCCAGGAAAGCTGGTTGTGTAGGATTACTACGACTCTAGCACATTATCCTCCATAGTCTCCCTCAAAAACTCTTCAGGAGAAACTCAGTTCCTATAAAAAGCAACCCAGCCACCCTTGTCATTTCCATTTATCATACATCTGCTTTTGGTGTGTGCAGTATGCATGCTATGTCTCTGTGCAGTTTCATCTCATTTGCCCGCTGCCATAGGCTACAGGATGGAACAAAGTTCACTTTCAAATTCAATCTCAAACAAAATGAAAAAGCAAGAAAATCATGAAAGGGAAAGCTGGCCATGGCCATTAATATGGATCTCACTGCCAGATTCTTCTGGTTTATCCATCAAATGGGAGGCAGAGGAACCTGCTCCCGTGTGCAGCTGCTGAAGCCCTGACCCGGGGTACAGGGCACTGTCAATCAGAGGGATGGGTCCTATGAACTACCCAGAGAGAGTGCTGGCTGCCAGCTGCAGACAGCCTGACACTCTGTTGAATAACGCCCTGAATGGCACTGGACCCCTTTCTCTGATAACAGTAGCAGTCCCTGGAGCCTTTCAACAGCATAGTGGAAACTATCCTACATTTATTTCAGACACCAAATTTAGGATTAAGAGAAGTAGAGGAAATGACAGGGTTTCCAGAGACAAAGTGTGCATTTTCTTTAAAAACAAAAAATGTCTTAAAACCCACACAGCGGTTTACACCTCTGTTTGAAAGAAAGTGGCCAGTTCCGTATTCTTTCAATATATCAGTGGGTCCTGCTGAATCACACATGTGGTTGGAATTAGAGAAGACTGTGTCTTATGTCTGGTTTACTCTGACTTGCTGGGTTAGGTTGGAAACATCAATAATTCCCCAGCTGAAATGAAATTGGGGTCAGAGACACACACACACACACACTCTATGTGCAAGGTTAAAGCTTCCCTGTAGGGATCCAGGGTACAGAGAATGTAGGAACTGCCCTACAATTTTATCCAGAATGTTCCTAGAGTAAAGATGGCAGAGGTCCTTCACAGTGGACCCAGAAATGACCTGGCGCCACTTCGACAAAATCCGGCAATGTTGTACCTTATTAGTTCAAAAAATGTTGAGTGCTTTCTATTTTTTTTCCTCCTTGGTTTGAAATGATATGTGTTGGATATACTCACAAACTGAGTGCTCTAGACACTTAAGAGTTCTAGCCTCTGCATTTCCTACAGAAATGTTCTTTCCGGCCTGGATTGGTACAAATGCTAATTGTGAAAGAGCAGGAGAGGAAACACCAAGTGGCTGCAGTTCAAGCTCTGAGTTTGTTGGGATGCCCAATGGTTGTCAGTGGCTGCCTCTCTTTCAGGAATTATACGTGATTGATCCTCTTTAAATAAATCTGGCTAGCTAACAAATAGCTCTCTCTTGCCAGCATTTTCTCAATATGGTCTCCAGACTCTTTATGGTTTGAAAAAATTACCAAATAAAATTCATGAAAAGGCAACAAGAAACATATCTTACAAAATTTCTGTACAGAATTCAAACATTGTTCTTGTGCCAGAAACACAGCTGTGGGTCTGACGTAGCAGAACCATCTGCTAGAAGCTCTACGCTGTAGCTGCTTGAAAGACACAGAGTTGGGTAGGTGCGTCCTTTGTTGCAAACACACAAACATCAGAGCTCTGGAGCTTTCCTATTTTTTCCCCTTATTGCCGTCTGTCCATTTAGATGGAATAGTCACAAGAGTGTTACATGTACAAGATGGTGCAGATGATGTAGAAAAATACAATTGCTTTAAGCAAATGGATATTTGCATCTTCATGCTTAAGCTTTCTTGATTTCAACTGGGTTTGGGACCAATGCATCTACTGGAAAGATGGGTACACTGAGGACATGAGCATTGAAATTAGTGTTTGTCCACTCAGTGAACAGTTTAAGTCATCCCTGACCTAGGGCAGGTATCCTAAGTGTCATTTCTATACATCTGTTTCCTTCCATAATTATAAACATAATATTTTACTTGAATATGTTTTAATTTTTCAGAGGAATCTCATCAACTTGTTACCTCTAAAATTTATTAATAAAACTAGGGAAGCCACCCCCTTTAACAGGAAGAGTGGAACCCCTCCTTTCCTACACTATTGCTTACAGGATTCAGGCCCCAGGTTGCTCATCAAAGAAGAAATGCAGGCAGCTTTAAGCATGTCCTCGGACAGGGGTAGGCTCATGTGCCCTCAGAGCAAGTGGACTGTCATAGATAGAATGCTCTTTATGCGTCTAAGGTGGGGGAATCTCAGCTGCTTGTGGACTACCTCTCACATAATCTGTTTACGTGCATAAAATAAAATATAGAACAACACAAAGGAAATCAATTACATTGAAATATACTCATCAAAATGTTTAAACAAATGCATTTGTAATATAGTCATGTATGTGCTTATTTATTAACCTACTAAATAACAGAATTAGGCAGAGGGTCAAATACCTATCATAATTTTGAGGTAAGTGATGTCTGTAAACAACATTTCTGCAGAAGCTCTAATGTGATACAAAGGTATCTGTTTCATTGATGACAAAGTCACAGGTGCTCCAAATACTGTGGTGAGGTTTTGTCTACATTCATAATTGAAGAAAACATCAACTTGAGTTCGAGAACAGTAAAAATAAAGGGTTTTTCCCTACCCAAGTTCGTGGGCATCTGAATTCTACCCATAGACCCTTTAAGGAGTCTCCAGTTAGGATTCCTATTTTTGTTCTGTTTATCCTTTTAGACAATTACATCTCTGGACAAGATGAAAAAGAACTTGCTGACCAAGTAGTAAATGAATATGTTTTATGAATATGGAAGACAATGTCCTTCTGGATTCATGGATCCAGAATTTTCTCTATCAAAGAAAATTAGTGTGTTGCTGTTTAAGCATCACAGTGTTGGCCTTTTAAAATCAGTTGGGTTTCTCTTCTCTATCTAATGTTACCTTTACTCCATCTTCTCCTCTTCCCCATCATTCCATCTTCTAGATGCAATGTTTACCTTTCTGTGTCCTTCTTTGTTCCATAAATACTTGTTCTGCTTCTGTCTGGCCTTTCTCCCTAATTCTGACATCATTTATGCATAATCAGCCACTGGCAAATGCACTGAATCCCATAGTCACATCACACTTCTTACCCCAATGATGCTCTAAGAACTTTTGAGGACCGCCGCCTCCCTGCTTCCCACCATCCCACTGCTGTTCCTGATCGTACAGCTATGAGAATTCACCCAAGAACAACTGGCAGTGCCATTAACTGCTTTCTAAACATATTCTCAGGGAGATTAAGAAGCCTGTTCTTTTCTCTTGAGAGCTCTGGCAGACTGTAAATTATCAGAAACTTGCTCACTTTTCATTAAATATAAGAGCTACATGCAGGAAAGGAATCACATGCTAGGTGGACAGTTGAATTAAATGATCTTACAGATCTTGCCTACCTTTGGAATCCCTAGATTCCTGTGGTAACTGTATCTGAGCAATGGAAAATTTCATACCCAGACCCTGTACACGTAAACTGGTTTTCACGGGTGTTTTCGCAGACTTTAAAATGAAATAGGTGGGACTTCCCTGGTGGCACAGCATTAAGAATCTGCCTGCCAATGCAGGGGATGCGGGTTCGGGCCCTGGTCGGGGAAGACCCCACACGCTGCGGAGCAACCGAGGCTGTGAGCCACAACTACTGAGCCTGCGCTCTAGAGCCCGTGCGCCACAACAAGAGAAACCCGCACACCACAACAGAGTAGCCTCCACTCACCACAACCAGAGAAAGCCCACGTGCAGCAACGAAGACCCAACGTAGCCAAAAATAAATAAAATAATAAATAAATATTTTTTAAAAACTAAATAGACAATAGAAATTAGGGAAACATTGACTATTCATGTTTGTTGAACACACGAGTTTCATTTTTATTCAGTTGTCAGTACATCTTTTAAGTTCCTGCTTGATTGTGCTGTGGAAGGGCAGGATTAAGTTTCATCTAACTGACTCTTTGCCCAGTGTTGAAAAATGGCTCGGTCATAAATAAACAGTTTGTAAATGTTTTCTGATACTGCTTACGAGGATGAATTTGCAAAGCTGCTCAGAAAAAACCAGAAGACATCTTTTATCAAAACGAAGTTAGCTTTACTTTCTCCTGCTACAAAAAATAAGACTTTCTTACTCCAAGAAATTTTAAAATTATACCCACACATATATACACACAATTATTATGAAAAAAATATTTTTCTGGCTTTTTTGAGGTGTAATTGGCAGATAACATGAAAATTTAAAGCGCACAATGTAATGATTTGATATATGTATATACTGCAAAATGATCACCAGGATAAAGTAAGCCAACACATCCAGCACCTCACATAGTTGCAATAGGAAAAAAAAATTGTAAGTCATATCAAAATTTACCACCCGGAGATGTCCAGAGTTAAATTATAAACACCCCTCTAGATACCTGTCTATACATATAAATACATAGAAATATAAATATCCACAATTTTACATAAGGGAAATAATTTTACACCTGTTATTGTGTCATGAGACTCTTTCCAGGTGGATAAACATAGCGTACTACACCATCCTTTCTAATGGGCTCTTGGTATGCCATCAGATAGAAGTACCATAATTGGTTCAGCCAGTTCATCTGTTAATATTAAAAATACACTTTCAGGAAAACCCAAGCTTGTAAATACAGAGAACAGATTGGTGGTTGTTGGGGTGCGGGGAGCAAAATGAGTGAAGGGTGTCAAAAGGTACAAACCTTCAGTTACAAAATAAAGTAAGCCATGGGGATGTAATGTACAGCATGGTGACTATAGTTGATAATACTGTACTGCAAATTTGAAAGTTACAAAGGGAATAGATCTTAAAAATCCTCACAAGGATAAATATTGTAACTATGAGCAGTGAGAGAGATTAAAGAGACTTATTGTGGTGATCATTTTTCAATATATACAAATACTGAATCATTATGTTGTATACTTGAAATTAATATAATGTTATATGTCAGTTATACCTCAATTAAAAGCATAAACTTTCAGAAGCTGAAGAAATCTGGTGGAATAGTGCAACACTGCCCCAGCAGTCTCTGAGGAAAGCCTGGCATGCTTCACACCAGACAATGTCATCATTAGCCCTGGAGTCACTTAATAAAGGAATTAGATAGTTACTCGGCCAGACTCTGAGACACCAGAGTCCACATATTAAAGACCAAGTCAAACCAGCAGAGAGTTTAAAAGAATCACAAAGATGTTCATCAAGGAATAAGCTCCCTCTGTAGACTCACTGCCACCAGGATTCCTCTCCCCTCCTGCTTCCCCTGGTGGGAACGGGACCTCTGGCTGAACAACCAGGCTGTGGCCTGCACACCCTGCTTGGTGCCACAAAGGAGAGCGGAGCCTGTCCTCAGGCACACGTGGTCAGCAGCTCCCTGGCAAGTCTGGCACATGGAGAAGGGCAGTCACTCTTCCCAGATGGCACTCTCTACCCCTACTCAGAGCCAAGGCAGGAGACGACTGTGCCAGCATTGGCTAGAACATCATGTGGTTGGCATGGAGAGTTACAACTGTCTCAAAGTTGGAAAGCTTATCATATCTTTGCAATCAGTACCCCTCATGTGGAAAAAGACACCGGGACTAGAGTCCCCATTATACAGATGAAGAACTAGGACACAAAGCTGCACAGAATACGCCTGAGAAGTAAGATGAGATAAGAGCACTAAATCTCCAAGAGGAAAAGATCTAAAGCTGGGATGGAGTCTGACCGGGTATATAGGTAGACTGATAGAAAAGAGTAAAAACTGAAATGGGAACAACTATCATTTCACTTTCTGGATAATTTTGATGAGACACATGGCTTATGGCACTCCCAGTCGCAATGTAATTCTACCTATTGTCTCCCTATGAACTTTATTTCTACTAAAATTCACTTAGTGCTATGTTGAAGGGGAAGCCCAGCTTAAGGGGGAGGATCCTGGTTCCATGAACTAGCATGTGTCTTTTGAGCCATTAGTCTTTCATACATAGAATTGTAACTGAGTAGGACCCTGTGGAGCCTTCCCAGGACAGACACCTCCCTCCGTGTCCTTTGCTTGCCTCTTGTTTGCAGAAAAGCTGCAGTCTCTCAAGCCTCCTCTGAGTCACAAAAGCCTGGCTCAAGAATTAATGATTGAAAGGATGTGAACATGTAGTGACAAAAATAGCAGTTGGACCAGGGGAATGGGTAAGAATTGAAACAGTAAATCAGCCATATGGCAGTCACAGAATCTTTAGTTCCTCCCTGAAGTAGGCAGGATAACAGAATCTGATGCACATTTCCTGAGTTGCTTTACAGATGCTAAAATCCCCACCAAATGGAAGAAGTTAGCTATTTGATTACCTTGAACACACAGCCCCCAGATGTACTGGAACCTGAGGACTGATCATGTTAACCCCTGTGACACTGCCCTCTTCCCTCAACCATCAACAAATCAGAGACTTGTACATGAGCTTATCACACACCCTGCAACTCCTCTCTGTCACCTTGCCTTTAAAAATGCTTCCCCGAAACCCATCAGGGAGTTTGGGTCTTTTGACCATTCTCCTTGTGTAGCCTTTGCAATAAACATTTCTCTGCTCCAAACGCCAACATTTTTGTTTGTTTGGCCTCAGACATACAAAATTAGGTTCAATGACAGACTGACACAGAATAACAGTTCCATCTCATCAGAATATTGTAAAAGTTATTCAAACTTTGAAAGAGTTAAACACACATAAAAAATGCACTTTTTTCCTACTCCTATATAACAAACATCAAGATGAATGTTCGTATTACCCAGGTAAGACATGGACCAAATATGGCGGCCATGACTGACTACAAGAAGCAACGTGCTCAGCATCACACAAGCATGAAGTTTAGAAAAGCTCCAGGAGTCAGATTCTCTCTTAACTATGCCTGCCTGAGTGTCGGTAAACATGGAGTCTTCTCTGAACTGTTTTACGTGTCCTGGGAAATGAAGGATGTTGATTTAAGTGGTCAAGAAACCCTGAATCCTAACGGCCAGAGATACCATCTTTCCCTGACTATGAGCTCAACCAGACAGCAGAATAGTGTTGAGTGTATGCGTATGTGTGTGTGTTGGGATTGGGGAAGCGGGGGATCAATTCAGTCCTACATGCAGATAATGTTAGTTTAAAAAAATGGACATTCTTGGGCAGAAGTGTCTCTTTAAATATCCCCATTGAGTAGAGAGGAGTCTGATTTGTTTATTCCACTCTAAGCAGACCCTGGCATCCTGTTGCCAAAAATATCCTCGCCTCCCCCTCCTCCCTTCCTGGAATTGTCTGCAGGTGCCTTCGCCTTGAAAATGAAGTCCTCTGCATGAGGCTGTGACGGGCTCTGCTGACTGTTTGGCAGCGGAGGCTGCTTGGCCCATTTCACACATGCATTTGGGAGATTTCCAAACAGATGCATACGCATCTTCACTTTGTTGGCAGGAGGGCTGAGAATTTAAGGATTCTTGGGGGGAATTTATGCTGCTCTGAAAACTTAACCCGTCATGGAAGCAACATAAAAGAGTTTGTATAAAAGACATGACCTTTGCCTCTGTTTGGAGTCTGTTGCTTGGCCTCCTGTGTCTGCTGCCTTTCATTAAAGTTTTGGTGACTTTCTTTGTGAAAGGGTGATTTTCATTGTCCTGGGCTCTCTAGGGTCTATTTTATTTTCAACAATGATTTTCACTTCATCTGAATCTATTACCATAGCCAAAGATGTGTTTCTTTATTCAGAAAATAGCATCAGTAGGGATGAAAAAATATACATATTGTTCAAAAGCCATTTGGGGGCAATTTAACAAAACAGGAGTAGATAAATTAGAGCAACCTATAATTTTATTACCTAGAGCTACATGCTAACAAGGACAAAACAAGAAGTCCCAACAATGCCTTGGGTGAGCCAGAGAGGCATCCGCGGCCTGATTGGCAAACCCTAAACAGTAATTCTTATTCCTCTGAGTCGTTCAATCCCCAAATTATTAGAACAAAGAAAGCCAAGCAAATCAGGAAGATTTTATAATTTGATATCTGCCTATATTTATCTGGGCTAAATACAGCCAAGAGCGTTCTAATATTCTCCCCAAAGGATACTTTAAAAACTTACCAAACAGGAATTACCCTGTAAAAAGGCAGAAATACAATGCTCTGCACACAACATTTTCTTGGACTCGGTAAACTGCAAGTGAAACAAACACACAAAGAAAACCAAACAGTATTTGAAAAGAGTAAGAAAGTAACCCAGCCTCCTTTATTTGACATTGTGAATGATTTAAATAATGTTTTGCCAGATCCTTCTTTGATAAACACACTGAGGAATAAATTTTTGCTTTTTATGTCTGGCTGGATGTTCCAGGTCCTGTTTTAAATTAGTTTCCTCCGTTGTGCTTTTACCCACCCTGCGATTCCTTCCCCTCTTTCCTCCCTCTTACCTGTGTAACCTGATTATACCCTGACACGGATTCCTCCCAGCACAGCTTCCCCACTGCTCAGAGACTTGGAGTACAGGCATTTATACATCTGCTCTGACTCACTGGATCTATTCTTCTGCTCAGTAGGATGCCCTGAAGAAAGGTTCTCAAGCAGGGTCTAACAGGATCTTTATGAGTTGGGAGTTTATTTTTCCCTCTTTCGGGGAACCACTTTGCTAGGAGATGACGGAGACATGGAGATTCCCTGCATCAGCGTCCCTCCTGGTACCCAGCACCAGGGATTTATCATCAGCTGCGACCAGGGAGCATCCCCCACGGAGGATGGCTCACAAGACCTTGTAAAACAAAGAAGTTTCTTCAAGCAGCTTATCTGCATTAGCAGCACTTGATTCTAGATAAGCTAGTGCACCAACAATTCCTCCGAAAAGAATAACAGTGGCTGAGGAGAACATACCTCCAACTGTGAAGCAATTAGAGTGCTGTTGAATGGCTGATTGCTTGCGTGTGGTCCCCTTAGTTCCCTGGTGGAGCACGCTGATGGTTCTGCAATTGGATAAAATGGATTGGGATGAGTGCTGCCATAGAGAAATGCCAGCTGTTCTACTGTTAATAAAGACGCTATTTAGCTATTAATACCTCCCATTCTTCCATGTTGTGCCCATTCAAACAAAATATCTTTGTCTGTGGAGGGGGTGTGCCTGCACCTGTTCTTGATTCCAGAATCTGTGGCCTATGGAGGACCCCTGGTTACGGCCCAGCAGCAAATGTAGCTTCCAAGCAGTGTCTGCTTGTAAAAGAAACGGGGCCACCAGACAGTGGGACGAAAACAAGAAAAAGCCAAGCTCTGGGTTCAATTGAGCTTCCGTTTGTTCAAATGGTTTTTAGGTAATAAACAGCCCGGTTTATTGGGCAAGTTAAATTTACTTGTAAACAAATTCCATGTGACGAATGAGTCCTTCCCTTTTGCCTAGAGTTACCGTGTTTTCAATATTCCTGGGTGTGAAGGCAGGATTCTCTATGGTGGTCTCAGCAGGTGACAAAGGCAGCCTGAGGCTGAGGAACTAGCAGGATGTACTGCTCCCCACATAAGCAAAACTGCAGAGCATTTTCTTTCTTCCCACCAGCAAGCAGGATACTAGACCCTTTGGAGTACTGTCTTCAGGGAAATCACAATACGAGTAGAGAGGTAAGACTTATACGCACAGGGGAAAATAACCCACAGGACGTGAGCTATGTTGTGTTTCCATTTCTATGTGGACAGGTAGCAAACAAGACAGGGAGCTGAGTGGGATCTATGGTAAAATTGCAATTAAGGGGCAAGGTAGAGTCACCAGTTAACCACTATCAGTTGAAGCACATTTGCTTAGAGTTTATGAAGATGCTGCCCTAGCACTGATATGATGACACCGCCACCACCACCACCACTAACACCTAAGTCCATTGTGAGCAGAGGATAAAAGAGAATGGAGAAGAGGAATTTAAAATAGGCACAATCAACCTGTGGGAATTAGGTGTTCCTAGATGTGTTCGTCTGCTTGAGCTGCCACAGGAAAATACCACAGACTGCGTGGCTTAAATAACAGCAGTTTATTTCTCACAGTCTGGAGGCTGGGATGTCCAAGATCAAAGTGCCATCAAGGTAGGTTTCATTCTGAAGTAGGAAATAGATGGCTCCCTGGGCCAGAGAGCTGGGATTTGTCAAATGGAGCAAAACTGAAGTTTTGTCCTTAGTCAAACAAGAGCTAAGCTGCTATCCTTTCTCCACTGATATGGAAGGAATGAACTAGCCGTGGGGGAAATTGTTGCAACACACATAGAAGTGAGTTTCTCCATTGATATGGAGGGAATAAACTAGCAGTGGGGGAAATTGTTGCAATGCACATAGAAGTGATTGTCCTTTTTCCCCTTGAGAGCAAGGAAAACAAGAGAACTTCAAAAAGGCTAGAGGAGAAAGATAACCTGGCCTGAAAGAGTTAAACAATCTTGGTTATTCTTTAGCTGTTACGACTAACTGAACACGTGTAGCTAGACTTGTCCTCCACAAAGCTGATTTCTTTCTGACTCCATACGAATTACACCTTGCACCTGGCATTTCTTCCCACGCCCACCCCTTTTTGTAGCACTCTTCATTTCAGAAAGAAGGTCATGGGCCGATAACTTCAGGGACACCAGACCCAGTGGCTGCGCTGCCTGATGCCAGCTTTGGCCATGAATTTGCAGAAGAAAAGAATGCAAGATCCTCATCACCTGGAAGCCCCACATATAAAATCTTCCCCGACTCCCAAGGAGTGGGGGGCACAGTTCTTGAGGCGCTAGCCTGCTGTGTCTTCCCTTCTGCCTGGCAGAAAAATAAAGCCATCTCTCTCTTCCTCCAAAATCTCTGTCTCTGTATTTCTATTTGGCCTCGGTGCACAGAGTAGCCGTTATTAAGGCAACAATTCTGAAGGGCAGCCATCATCTCACTGGTCCCTCACGTGGCTTTTCTCTATGAAATGGAGCAGGACCCTGTGGGGGCCTCCCAGGTAAAAATCCTTTCCAAGTACCCTGTTTCTTATTTGTAGGAAATAAACTTCGTGCGGCCTCCTTGACCTCCCGTGAGTTCCAGAGGGCAGATTCAAACAGTTGCTAGTCAGAGAAGGGAGGGGAGGCAGGAGCTAAGGAGGAGCAGTCAAGAAGCAATGGTGCAGCCCTGGGGCAGGGTCCTGGTGCCTCCTCAACAAACATACGTAACATACCTTTGAGTTGAGTTCTTCTACAGGAACTAAGGCCGCCATCCAGGTGGAGGATGGTGACTTCAGACTGAGCACAAGATTCCTGGAACTCTGCCCTGTTACCTCACTGCCAACCAATCAGGAGAAAGTCTGCACACAGTGGAAGGTAACGAAGGCTCTGAGCCCGTCCCCAAATGATTCTCCCTTGAAAACTCTCATACTGGAGCAGAATCTTCGGAGTTGGTTTTTGGACACAAGTCTGCCTTTTCCGCAGGTTGCCTGGATAAAGCAATCTTTCTATTTCTACCAGCACTTATCTCTTTCAAGCTGTGAGCAGCCAAACCTGATTCTGGTAACATCTATGCACAGTGGAAGAGGAGGGAAGGAGAGAGAGAGCTCTCTGTGTCTTCCTACAAGGATACTAGTTCTGTCATATCTGGGACCCACCCTCATGGCCTCATTTAACCTTAATTACTTTCTCATAGGCCCTATCTCCAAAAACAGTCACATTAGGGGTTGGGGCTTTAGCATAGGAATTTGGGGTGGGGGTGGCGGACACAATCTAGTCCATAGCGCTAGGTGAGGATTGTCCCTTCATTCTTCCTGGAGTCCGCCTGGAACACAGAACCAACAAGCCACCCACTCCCCTCGGTGTTGCTTCCTGAGAGGAGATGGTGGGGAGGGACTCTGGAAAGAATGTGACACACTCTTCTGAAGTGCGGGAGATGTACTTGGATGTAGAGATGTGTCCTTTCTGGTCTAGAGATTTGGAAAGGCTGGCTGGAAAGGTATATAGGGACCATAGGATGAATAAGTATTAATCCTGTTTTTTATTTTCTGTATTTTATAATGTTTTGACATCTTAAAAACCTTGCTGTCCTTCCCAGGACTAGCCAATTCTTAAAGCAAAGGACTGAAAGCATGCCATTCACATGCAACCCAACCGATCCCACACCCAAATTCCCCAACCATCTGCTCTAACTCTCACATACAAGCCAATATTTCCCCTGCTCTAAATCAATGTAAAGCCAAGTACCAGATGGCAAAGACTATCCCTAGAGCCCAGAGGCCACTAACATGATTCGAACTAGCCAATCCCAAACTATTTATTCTGCTCTGCCTTGTCTTCCCCAATAAAATTCTGGCCTAGGCTCTCCCCCTCACTCCTGTTTCTGCCTCCTGATCAAAACCTGGTACTTCTCCAAGTGACCCTGCATGGCATGGTGTATCCCCTTCTCTCAGCAAATGTAAGAAATAAATTCTTCTTTCAGTGACATTGACCGCTCTATGTCGTTCTTCAGTCACCGATATAAATTAAACTGTTATTCCTCTCTGGGTGCCTCTCTGGGTGTTTTTGGTGACAGACGGGCTGACTGGATCTGATCATCCCCCCAAAGCAAACACGTTTATCTACTTAAGAGCACTAAGAGGCCACCAGCAGCAACTGGAACTAGATAAAACCCGAGTTCTGGGAGCCTGGGGCATTTCTTGCCATGGACATTTTAGGTGACAGGCAACACAAGGCCATCTTTGCCTCCCTGACACACAAGGAGATAGGAACAGAAGGGAGAAGGGAGAAGGGATGTGTCAGGGCCATCTCACCTCCTGGCATCTTCACTCTGAATTCTTATAACTTGGTATCTAAACTGTCCAGGAGAACTTCAAATTGGCAATTGGAGAATTAAACCTGGAAATTTGAGTTGGAGTATATAGATTGGAGTTACAACTAAGTTGGCTTAAATTTTCATAACCAAAATCATAGGAAGGTTGCAGGGTCCATCCAATAGAAAGAGCAGAATTTGACAGTGTTAAAAGCAGTAGCAAGAAAGAATTTCTTTTAAATTATGCCATCTTATATTTTACTTATCTTTGTTAGTAGTCCTGTTTCTTTCTGAAGGAGAAGGTGTATAAATAAACAACTTGGGAAGATTGAAAAACTGTATCAAGTGTAGTACTTACCACAAAGTAGGCCCTCAGTTTAAGTTTGTTGGATGGTCACTAAAATCCCCCCTTTTCCCTTTAGGAAACTTCTATAAAGAATCAGTAGAATATGTGTCTTTATAGACTGCTCACCCAGAAACCCCAGCCAACACAGACACAGAAAAGATAGCCAACAGCAGAATGTGATAGCACATCTTTAGAGCAGTGCTCTCATTCATCCACTCCTAATTTTGCAGTCTGCTGCCCTGGCTGCACAGAAGTTTTCTTGCACAAGTTCATTTTGAAGGACAACTGAGCCTGTAACTTTTTCACATTTGCTCCCCCTTTCAAGTTTAACTCAGTTTCTTGCTTCTTCATATTTCCCAGTGAATATTTCTGGTCTTGATGTATAGATTTCTCTTTTCTCAGGATTATTTTTCATTCCCAAATCCATTCTTCTGGATATTTCTTTCATACCAATTCAGTTAGCCTCTTCACAACAGGGTGGCATGATTCATCTTTCAAGACACATGATAGTTTACACCAGAACTCAGGAGACAACTTTGGTCCCATTTCTTCCAGGAGCATGAGCACGATCACTTTTGGGTCCCTTAGTCTTTGCATTGCCCCCCCACACCAAACCTTTCCTGACCCCTGGATAGAGGAATAACTCCCTTTACCTCTATCACTCTCCTTTTACACCTACTCACTTATGTATCTATTCCTTCTACTATAGTGTGTGCTTCTTCTACATCCCCAGAGAGTGCTATGTAGTAGGAGTTTAACAGATGTGTAGAAGAACGAAAGGATAGGGAGTTTCCTGGTGGCACAGTGGTTAAGAATCCACCTGCCAATGCAGGGGACATGGGTTCGATCCCTGGGCCAGGAAGATCCCACATGTTGCAGAGCAACTAAGCCCGTATACCACAACTACAGAGCCTGTGCTCTAGAGCCTGTGAGCCACAACTCCTGAAGCCTGTGCGCCCTAGAGCCTGTGCTCTGCAACAAGAGAAGCCACTGCAATGAGGAGCCTGAGCACCACAACAAAGAGTAGCCCCCGCTTACGACAACTAGAAAAAGCCCATGTGCAGCAACGAAGACTCAATGCAGCCAAAAATTTTTAAAAATACACACACGCACACACAGAATTCATACAACTCAACATCAAAAAATAAACAACCTAATTAAAAAACAAAAGGATGGATAGACAGTACAGGATGAATGACTATTTGACCTAGTTCTCATGCTCCTGCTTCCTACTGATGCAGTGTCAGCACTGCGGTAGGTAGAATGGGGGGAATCTGCCCTCCTGAGTCTACAACTATTATCATCATTGGATGAACTTGGCCTCTAGCTCCAACTCTTCCCACAACAAGTTTTTTATTCCCTCCTTTTCCCCACTTTCCACTGAGATATTTGGGCCTCACCTGGTACAAGGAGACATCATTAACAGAAGAAGGATGTTCCAAGTCAGATCCCTCTTCTCTGACAGGATAAAATACTGTTGCTCTCTTAGAGAGCAGTGAACAAAAACAGGCCTCAGGAGTGGATTTATGTTTGGTCCTAGAGATCTTTTAATTTAAATGGTAATTCCTCTCCTCAGATACATGGGGTTTAACATAGAAGGTTAGGGCAGGCTGATGGTCCAGCACCCAGGACAGGGCCAGAAGTGGAACAAATTGTCCACAGTCAAAGAGATATAGGGCAGGCACGAACACACTTTGTAGACTGAAAAAAAAATGGAGGTATAGCCTGTTTCTCAGAGAGATTTTACTTCTGTGTACTCCCTGAGACTCAGAATGTAGAACTTTGAAACACAATAGGTACTTAATAAATTCCTGTTGAGAGGAGGGAGGATGTAATAATTGAGAATACTTTCCATAGCAAGTAACTGAAAATCCACATTAAATTGGCTTAGATGTTAAGGTAACTTATTGAACCATATAAAGAAAACTGGACAGCTACATGTAAAAGAATGAAATTAAAACACTCCCTAACACTGCACAAAAAAATAAACTCAAAATGGATTAAAGACCTAAATGTAAGGCCAGATACTATAAAACTCTTAGAGGAAAACAGAGAGAGAACACTCTTTGCCAGAAATCACAGCAGTATCTTTTTGGATCTACATCCTACAGTAATAAAAATAAAAGCAAAAATAAACAAATGGGACCTAATTAAGCTTAAAAACTTCCACTTATAGAAGTACTCATAGAAACCATAAACAAAATGAAAAGACAACCCTCAGAATGGGAGAAAATATTTGCAAATGAAGCAAATATTTTAATCCCTTGTTGGGGGATTAATCTCCAAAATATACAAACACCTCATGCAGTTCAATATCAAAAAAACAAACAACCCAATCAAAAAAATGTGTGTAAGATTTAAATAGACATTTCTCCAAAGAAGACATGGAGATGGCTAAAAAGCACATGAAAAGCTGCTCAACATCACTAATTATTAGAGAAATGCAAATCAAAACTACAATGAGGTATCACCTCACACCAGTCAGAAATGGCCATCATCAAAAAGTCTACAAACAATAAATGCTGGAAAGGGTGTGGAGAAAAAGGTACCTCCCTACACTGTTGGTGGGAATGTATGTTGGTATGGCCACTATGGAAAACAGTATAGAGGTTCCTTAAAAAACTAAAAATAGAACTACCATATGGCCCAGCAATCCCACTCCTGGACATATATCCACAGAAAACCATAATTGGAAAAGATACATGCACCCCAGTGTTTATTGCAGCACTATTTACAATAGCTAGGTTATGGAAGCAACCTAAAAGTCCAACAGAGGAATGGGTATAGAATATGTGGTACATATATACAATGGAATATTACTCAGCCATAAAAAAAAATGAAATAATGCCATTTGTAGCAACATGGATGAACCTAGAGACTGTCATACTGAGTGAAGTAAGTCAGACAGAGAAACACAAATATCTTATAATATCGCTTATATGTAGAATCTAAAAAAGGGGTACAAATGAACTTACCTAAAAAACAGAAATAGAGTTACAGATGTAGAAAAGAAACTCATGGTTACCAGGGGGTAAGGTGTGAAGGAGGGATAAATTGGAAGATGGGGATTGGCATATATGCACTGCTATATATAAAATAGACAAGTAATAAGGACCTATTGTATAGCACAGGGAACTCTACTCAATATTCTAACAGCCTATATGGGAAAAGAATCTAAAAAAGAGTGGATATATGTATATATATAACTTATTCCCTTTTCGTACACCTGCAACTAACACAACATTGTAAATCAACTATAATATAAATTTTTTTAAAAATCCAGAAGGTATAAACTTCAGAGGGTTTGGTCAGTTCTACCTCCACATCTCTTCGATTCTCTTGGCTCTGTTCTCCTCTATAGTTTTATCTTTTGGTTGGCTTTCCCGTTGGTAGCAAAATGGCCTCCTCGGTGTCAGACATTATAATTGCACAACTTCACCATCCAGAGGAAAAGAAAAGGCTGCTTAAGCTTGGAGGATTATCCCCTGTTTTTAAATCAATGGCTGGGAAAGGGGGAATGAGATGATACTGACTGGCCTAAACCCATCAAGATTTATATCTGGATAAAGAGGTGGCATCAACTCCAACTTAACAACCATTAGGGAAATATCTAGAACTTGAAAATAGAAAATGGATAGTGAGGAGGAACTGAGAGAATTCTACAGAAAGTACAAAGTAGAAGGTGAAGGGAGGAAGGAAGGAAGGAAGGAAGGAAGGAAGGAAGGAAGGAGGGAGAGGGTCATGGGGAGGGAAAGGGAGGAAAGGAAGGAAGGAAAATAGAAAAAAAATCTGTTCTTATACCTAGTCCCTAGGTTATTGATAGAGGAAAGGATGCAAGTCTGTATTGGGAATGGGGAGGGAATGCAAGGAATGAACAATTAATTCAGCTATGGGCTAGACTATGACATTCAGTACCATTGTACTCCTCCAGCTGACTCTTAATTGAAATGAAACTAGTTTATGTCTCCACAAGCAACCTGATTGATGTTGATTTACATAGAGATGTAAGAGACAGATCTTTCTCCCAATCTAGGTCTCTATCCTTATCTCTTAATCACACACCAACATGACTCCAATAATATGAAAGACAAGAGGAGAGGGAAACATGGTGTTAGAACAGAGTGACTATTGAAAAGTATCAAGTGCACGTCTAAAGACTCAAGTTCCAATATGCTCTTCCACATACTATATAAATTTAATCAAGTTACATAATTCCTCAGCATTTTAGTATCCTTATCAAGAAAATGGAGATAATATCTACCTCATACTGTTTTTGGGAGGATTATATAAAATCACCTACATATAAAGCTATTACAGTAGGTATTTAATAAGCATTAGTTTGATTCCCCTTAAGAATTTCTTCTGAGAATGAATATTTTTTTTTTTTACCAGCTTAAGACATTCAACCTGAACTCTTAGTTTCAGATATAATATTGTCTGATCAGATCCCAAAGGCTCTTGATCCTTTATTCAGAACTTTCACAGCAGCAGAAAAAATGTCTACTAATTCTCAGGACAAACTGTCAGATATGTTTTCCTTCTCTCTACCTTCGTTTCCTGCAACAGATATTTACTCAATATTTCTAAACAGCTATTGCCTGGCATGAACCAGGTGGAAGAGAAAGAGGAGGAGAAGGAGAGAGAAGTAACAGAGAGGAGGGAGGAAGGATGTGAGTGTTGAGTTATTTATAATTTAGTAGGTTCATTATCACTGTTAAAGGTGAATATCATCTAACCCTTGTATATGAATCTCTGTTGGTGAAATATACAAAAACAAATAGTCCCGCACTTACATTATCTCTCTCCTCAAATCTCAGTTTTGCATTGTTTAAACGAAAGCAAAATGCCCCAACCTGAATGAAGCTGCCAGGCCCAGGAGTCACTGTCTCAGCACTTGCTCTGAGAATATTCTATGGCCCCTTTAAGGAAGAGTAGCAGTTTTCAATTTGAAATTCTTTCAATTCTATTAGTACAGTCTTAATTTTGCTACATATTACTGACTAGTAACCTAACTGGATAATCTTAATATTTACAGCTACTGATTTTAACTCTTTACTCCTCAGGTCTTCATTTTTTGTGATTTCACTTATCAAGGCTGAATTTAGTAATTTTTAAATGTGACATCACTAATTACACAAATAACTATACACATACCTTCCTAAATTTCTAACACATAGTAAGTACACTATTTGTTTAATTAATTTATTTATAAGAATATGATAGAATGTAATGACTAAAGATGCTTGATCTAAATTCAAGAAGAAAATGCAGTAGTAGGCAAAAAACCCAATAGTCATTGTAATTTCCTGAGGAAAAGAAAAACTGTAATTTGTCCATCTGACGTGGGTTAATGAATAAGATGGTATAGTGCATAAGTCTTAAATTTTTCATAAACTTGTTAACTAAATGAAGGTTATTCCAAGACAAATACTACTCAAAACAGATAAACTGATTTCAAAACAATAGAAAAAAAGTTTTCTTCTAATCCTCATCAAAGTCATATAAAATCAAAAATTCTATACAAACAGCTCATACAACTCAACAGCAACAAAAAACAACCAATTGAAAAATGGGCAGAAGACCTAAACAGACATTTCTCCAAAGAAGACATACAGATGGCCAATAGGCGCATGAAAAGATGCTCAACATTGCTAATTATTAGAGAAGTGCAAATCAAAACTACAATGAGATACCACCTCACACCAGTCAGAATGACCATCATTAAAAAGCCTACAAATAACAAATGCTGAGGAGGGTGTGGAGAAAAGGGAATCCTCCTACACTCTTGGTGGGAATGTACATTAGTATGGCCACTATGGAAAACGGCATGGAGATTCCTCAAAAAACTAAAAATAGAGTTGCCATATGATCCAGCAATCCCACTCCTAGGCATCTACCCAGACAAAACTATAATCCAAAAGATATATGCACTCTTATGTTCATAGCAGCATTACTTACAATAGCCCAGACATGGAGACAACCTAAATGTCCATTGAGAGAGGAATGGATAAAGAAGATGTGATAGATATATATAATGGAATATTCCTCCGCCATAAAAAAGACTGAGATAATGCCATTTGCAGCAACATGGATGGACCTAGAGACTATCATACTAAGTGAAGTAAGTCAGAAAGAGAAAGACAAATACCATATGAAATCTCTTATATGTGGAATCTATAATACAACACAAATGAACATATCTACAAAACAGAAACAGACTCACAGACGTGGAGAACAGACTTGTGGTTGCCAGGGAGGTGGGGGGGGGGGGTGGCGGGTGGTAGGGGAGGGAATGGAAGTTTGGGATTAGTGGAGGCAAACTATTATATATAGAATGGATAAACAACAAGGTCCTACTGTATAGCACAGGGACCTATATTCAATATCCTGTGACAAACCATAATGGAAAAGAATAAATATACACACACACACACACACACATCTCTCTATATATAGAGAGAGAGTGTGTGTGTATATATATATATATCTGAGTCACTTTGCTATACAGAAGAAATTAACACATTATAAATCAACTATATGTCAATAAAATTTAAAAAAATAAATAAAACACTTAAAATTTTTTTAAAATGTTTTTCTTCTCAATCACCTCATTGAGAAGGTAAAGAAGAAAAAATATATTGTCAAATAAATTTGCAAATGCTACAATTTCTTATTTTTGGGACTTAACATGACTCATAAAATTAAGGTTTTGAGAAATCCAGCAGTTAAAACAAACAAATGAAACTGTCTGATGTTGTTTTAATTTACTATACTTGAGGACTTTTTTCTAGTAACACTTAGTAATATTCAACATTTAGGAAATACTTCATTAGGAACATTACTCTCTTCCATAATACCTCTTGGATTTTAGCAAGCAAATAACATGTCTTATGAGGACATGAGATAAAAAGGACATCATTTTGACCTCATACAAATCAAAACAAATATTTGTAAACCTTACACTTAAAGAAAGGTGATATAATCTTCCAGTGGTACTTGTTTATGATATCAACTATATTCTTAATCACTACCTCTATAACACCTTGCATTTTGCAAACGTCCAGTAAATATTTAGTAGAAAATATTTCTAAAACTCAATCTCTATTTTTTGAATTTTTTTTGTAGATTTTTTCTTATTTATTTATTTTTGGTTTCAGATCTTTATTGGAGTATAATTTCCTTACAATGTCGTGTTAGTTTCTGCTGTACAACAAAGCTATATATGCTACATCAGCTACATGTATACATATATCCCTATATCCCCTCTGTCTTGAGACTCCCTCCCACCCTCCCTGTCCCACCCATCTAGGTCATTACCAAGCATCGAGTTGATCTTCCTGTACTATGCAGCAGCTTTCCACTAGCCATCCATTTTACATTTGGTAGTGTATATATGTCAATGCTACTCTTTCGCTTCAACCCAGCTTCCCCTTCCCCTGGCCCCATGTCCTCAAGTCTGTTCTCTATGTCTGTATCTTTATTCTTGCCCTGCCTGTAAGTTCATCAGTGCCATTTTTTTAGATTCCATATATATGCATTAGCATATGGTGTTTTTCTTTTTCTGACTTACTTCACTCTGTAAGACAGACTCTAGGTTCATCCACCTCACTACAAATAATTTTGTTCCCCTTTATGGCTGAGTAATAGTCCATTGCATGTATGTGCCACATCTTCTTTCTCCATTCATCTGTTGATGGGCATTTAGGTTGTTTCCATGTCCTGGCTATTATAAATAGTGCTGCAGTGAACATTGTGGTACATGTATCTTTTTGATTTATGGTTTTCTCTGGGTATATGCACAGTACTGGGATTGCTGGGTCATATGGCAGTTCTATTTGTAGTTTTTGAAGGAACCTCCATACTGTTTTCCATAGTGGCTGTACCAACTTACATTCCCACCAACAGTCCAAGTGGGTTCCCTTTTCTCTACACCCTCTCCAGCATTTATTGTTTCTAGATTTTGTGATGATGGCCATTCTGACTGGTGTGAGGTGATACCTCACTGTGGTTTTGATTTGCATTTCTCTAATGATTAGTGATGCTGAGCATTTTTTCATGTGTTTGTTGGCCATCTGTGTGTCTTCCTTGGAGAAATGTCTATTAGGTCTTCTGCCCATTTTTGGATGAAACTCAATCTTTATATTTCCCAGAGAAATACTAATTTTTCCAGCTTTTTCCAGTTCAGGTCAATGGATATACTGGAAAAAGTATCTGGAATGAAATCAAATAAAAGTTTGGGAAAAGTGTAATAAATGTTGAAGAGATATATTATTTATCTTGGTGACAATTTAATCGTGTTTTTCAATATATGAGAAGTTGTTATGTGATAAATATTATAATCATATATTAACTAAAACCTTTGTCAACTCTCTAGTAAACTTGATTGCTCTCCTTTGCAAATCTGTTCTACCCTATTTGCCTAAGACTTACTACCTATAGCACAGTTATTGCAACTGAATATGATACCCTGTAATTCCACAAACACTTTATTCTGGCTGCTCTAGGTGGGGTGCTAAGGTAAGAAGTTGAAAGCATGTATCTAATCTCTGAAAGAGGAGAGAAAGACAATGTGCCATAGTGGCTGAAAGAGCAGACTGTGGAATCTGATGGCCTGAATTTGAATTCTGGCTTTGATACTTCCTAGAGGCATGATCTTGCACCACTTACTTAACTCTTCTCAGATTAACTTTCCCCATCTGTAAATAGGACTACCAATAAAACCTGCTTCACACAGGGTTTATGTAAAAGCTAGATGAGAGTATATACATACTTAGCACTGTGCTGTGCACTTCACATGCCCAAGAAATACTTGCAACGTTCATTAGGTGTTGAATGACTAAAAACAATAGCACATGATAGTAATAGAATAGAAGGACCAACAAATTTCTTTGTGAGCTTGGATGAAGGACCAGTTTATTCTGCCTGGAGGGAACATGCTCAGGGAAAGTTTCCCAGAGATTTTGCTAGGCCTTGGAGTAAGAGTCAACAAAGAGAGATGGGTGGTAGGACATTTCAGATCCAGATGATGGCATGACAAAGTCAGATGATGTGAAAAGGCACAACACATTAAAGAAAAAAGTTAGGTGGTGCATTAATTTACTAAGAGAACTGCAACAAAGTACCACAACCTGGGTGGTTTAGGACAACAGAAATGTATTGGCATCCAACTCTGGAGGCTTGGAGGCCCAAGATTAGGGTGTCAGCATAGTTGATTCTATCCTGAGGCCACCTCTCTTGGTGTACAGGCAGCCACCATCTTGCTGTGTGCTCACATGACCTTTCCTTTGTGGGATCCTGAGCTCTAGCCAGGAGGGGGTGGGGGCAAGAGAGAGTGCACGCACTCCCTGGTGTCTCTTTTTCTTCTTCTTTGTTTTTAATTAATTAATTTATTTATTTATTGGCTGAGTTGGGTCTTTGTTGCTGCACGTAGGCTTTCTCTAGTTGCAGTGAGTGGGGGGGCTACTCTTCACTACGGTGCGGGCTTCTCATTGCGGTGGCTTCTCTTGTTGTGGAGCAGGGGCTCTAGGTGCGTGGGCTTCAGTAGTTGCAGCACGTGGGCTCAGTAGTTGTGGCTTGCAGGCTTAGTTGTTCTGTGGTATGTGGGATCTTTCTGGACCAGGGCTCGAACCCACGTCCCCTGCATTGGCAGGTAGATTCTTAACCTCTGCGCCACCAGGGAAGTCCCTGGTGTCTCTTCTTAAAAGGGCATTATTCCCATGGTAGAACCTCAGTCTCATGACCTTACCTAACCCTAATTACCTCCAAAAAGCTTTGACTCCAAACACCAGCACACTGGGTGTTAGGTCTTTAACATGTGAATTTTGTGGGGATACAAACATTCAGTCCATAACGCCTTGTGCATATTTCGTAGAGGATTTAAAAAATTTAACAAGATGGAAAGATGCAAGAATCTATTCTTAGCATTGGGATCTAGGTTACCAAATTAAACACAGGACACCCCCTTAAATATGAATTTCAGATAAACAATATATTTTAGTATAAGAATGACTAATAACTAGTTATTTGCTATTTACCTGAAATTCAAATTAAACCAGGAATCCTGTATATTTATTTTCTGAATATGATAACCCATATGAACATTTCAAAAAAAACAAAGCATCTATTTCCTAATGCAATAAGACCTATATATATTTGGGACACGCAACATTTGGGATACACTGATACTAAAAAAAAAAAGTATTCATTGTTTATCTGAAATTGCAATGTAACTGGCCCTGTATTTTTATTTGCTAAATATGACAACTCTAATTGGGATAACTTGCTGGTCTGTAGGATTGGAAGTAATAAAAAGTAATAAAGAAAAATTCCAAAGGATATAAGCAAAAAAGAGAACTTATTCTCCCAAGAAAATAAAAATGACAGGTTCTCTGCTGGAGCCCCTGTCGGAAGGGATTGTTATCTTACCCTCTTTCCCCAACACCTATAAAAGCATTGGAAAATTATCATCAAATAAGTATTTATTGGAGTTCCAAAAGACTCTGAATTATGAGATGTTCCAACAGATATGAAGAGATTCACATGAATACCTCAACTCCAACTTCCCAGGTTCTATAATATGCCAGATTTGCAATCTGAATTTGATCCAAAGGGTCCTGGAGTCTAGGTACTAACAGTGAAAGATTCAAACTTTGTACCATATTGAAGGCAAGGCACTGCTGCTGGCACATGGTTTGCTGAGGAGGACACAGTCAGTCTTTGACTCCCTAAGTCTCCACCCACAGGGTCTGCTGCCCCATCGTCTTCTCGACTTTGCCCTGGCCCTGGTCTCCTGCCACTTGCAGTAACGTGTTTCTTCATTTTGTTGCCTCTCTTGTACACAGGAAAGAAACTTTATGGGCAGCAGCACCAAGAGATTCCTGCTGCTGGAGCAGAGCAGCTGGAGGGCCTGCTCTGCTGCGGGTCGGGCCTGCCAGAATCTGACATCCACACAATTTCGTTTACTAACTTACCCAGGCTTATTCTCCCCCTCTCCGTGTGCTGCCACATTTCCACTTGACACATTTTCTACTTATATTTAAGCTTCTGAGATCCAGTCAGATCCTAATCCTAGAGCTTAATGCATTTGAAGAAATGTTTGTTTTGGACAAGATTCCGGTTGAAACCTTGAAAAAGCCAACAGAAACCTTTTCTTGTCCATTATCTACTTAAGTGATTCTGCTCTGCATGGAGATTGCTGACATTAAGATAAGCACGCATGAGGCTTTTATGACTTCACTGGGAGAACTCAGGCCCATGAAAATCTCATAGGTGACCTGGATTTCCCCTCTACCTACACCTTTAAACAGATGATGGTGAGGAGGGGTCGACAGGGTATCCGCGGTATCAGTGCCCAATCCATCACTTAGTTTCCTGCATACTAAATTTTCTCACTTCCCTATTCTAATATCTTTTAGTCTAGCACTTTCTAAGTATCTGCCACACAGCAAGTTTTCAATATCCACTTCCTCTACTGTGAGCAGGTACTGATTGAGATGTATCCAGCTTTCAAATGAGTGTAAGCCTCAAAACACCTCAAAATGGGGAGTCCCCAAGGAGGGGCTGAGAGTAGTTCTTTTTGGTCTATGTTTCCAATAAGTCCTAGGGATTTTTTTTATTATAATGATATGACCAAAGAAAAATCAGATCATTGCCTCATGAAACACAAGAGATCACTTTCCAGTGAAGATAATGACCTTTATACAATGATGACAGCCCAGTGGTCAATATAGTCTTAGTGTTAGGTAGCTAGTTAGACATGAGCAAGTCCGGCCCTGTCCTGAACAGGTTGTCTTTCCCTCCCCTACCTGGGCTCTGGTGATCAGAACATGCCCAGAGATCCTCCCTCTTCTAGTCAAGGACCACCACTAAGTTTCCAGGCTTACCAAGACCAAGCAAGATAAAACCAGCACAGGTTGGTGCAGACACACACCAAGACCTAAACAGTGACTCAAGGTAACCTGGGGTTCATTATGCTGTATTTGTAATAAATTAACATTGCAGTTTTTGCCCCACTCTCCCCCCATGGGTTTCGCTTGGGTTCTTATGGGTAAGCACCTGCGCAGTAGGAGAAAAGTTAAATAACAAAAGTTGTCAATCAATTTGTCAGTCAAATAACAGGACACAGGGAGGGACCACCACTCTAAAAAACCCAACCCTACCCCATTGTGGGGCTGCTTCTGGTTTCCACACAGCCTGCTCTCATCCTTTCTTAGGAGTATACTTTCACTCTGCTTCATAAAACTCTTGCTGCTTAAAACTGCTCTATGCCTCTCAAATGAATTCCTTCCCTTGTGAGGGCAAGAACTACAGAAATCACGATTCCACAGGTGACTCTACGTCAGTATACTCTCTAACTCCGCTGTACTAGAGTCTTTATTTTTTTTCTTCAGATCTCTATTGGAGTATAATTGCTTTACACTGTTGTGCCAGTTTTTGCTGTACAACAAAGTAAATCAGCTGTATTTATACATATATCCCCATATCCCCTCCCTCTCGTGACTCCTTCCCACCTTCCCTATTCCAGCTCTCTAAGTCATCACCCATCATCGAGTTGATCTCCCTGTGTTATGCAGCAGCTTCCCACTAGCTACCTATTTTACACCTGGTAGTGTACAAATGTCAATGCTACTCTCTCACTTCGTCCCAGCTCCAATCCTCCCATCCTCAAGTCCGTTCTCTATGTCTGCATCTTTATTCTTGCCCTGACACTGGGTTCATCAGTACCATTTTTTGTTAGATTCCATATATATGCATTAGCATATGGTATTTGTTTTTCTCTTTCTGACTTACTTCACTCAGAATATGACAGACTCTAGGTCCATCCACCTCACTTGTAGTAGAGTCTTTAAAACAGAATTATGAAAATATAAGTAACATTTCTCTAATAGGTGGGTGTTCTCAAAAAGATAACAGGCTAAAGCACTATGGGAACATTATGGATTTCCTTCCTTGTATTTGTGTCTTTTTAAATGCGTTATTCCTCTAAATAGAAATTTTTAGGAGAGTCCTCTTTGAAACCAAAAAAGGATATTTACTGTACTGACCCTTTGAGAACTAGTCCCAGAAGCCTATGAAACTTTTCTATTCTTATATTCAACATTTTCAAGCTTGCTCCTTATCACTGAGCTTTTTTTTTTTTTTTTAAATCTCATCAGAATGTTCCCAAATTGCCTCTGTTGGTAAATTATTCATATAAGGCAAAAGCTTTTAAATAGATTTGACAAGACAACTTCTTTAGCAAAGTCATTAAGATAAGAGACCTCAGCAGGGTTGGACGTTATTCAGATTAGACACAAAGCCTGCTGTGTGAGCCAAGGCTTTTCTCTTCTCCTCTCCCTTTCTAACTCACAATTTTTTTCCTTTTTTTTTTTTGTATCTTTAACTAAATGTCATTCAGTATAACAAATCACCACTTTGCCACAAGTAATGTAGGACTCCGGCAGTGTGCAAAACCGTTTCACTTGTAGTAGTATTATAACACATTGAACGTGGAAATGTAGCCTGAGGAAAAAAATTTCTTCAAAGTTCAGAGGTGATTTTAGAGACAGAGACTATTAAAGACAACCTCTTTCTGGAGATTCTGATGACAGCAATAATGGAAGAATTGGGTTAAGAATGGGTGCGGTATGTGTGTTTGCTCAAGATAAAGACATGAATGACATGCTCTAAAAGCACATATGTGCTTATTTAGACAATATTTAGTGGCTGCAGAATTTTCATGCTAACAAAATACATATGTTGAAACTTCAGTGTTACCAACTGATGACCTCAAAATCCTCTGTAAACCTGAATTCAAAAGAATCAACAGAGTTTATCCTGTGGGGATTTTAGGCAATAAAGTTTAAGGGTCTGAGTAGGGAGAAAATTGTACCCACCAAATTATGATATTATTGGGAAGCAGAACCCCAAAGGGAACTGAGAACGTCAAAGTTTCTGCTCAGCTGTTCAGAACTTCCTCTCCATATATAATTAATTCATTTAACTCCGCACATCATTACAGGCAATTTGCATGAAACCTGGTGTTAGTGATTAATCAGTCCTGACTGGACAATGTCAAGTCTCAATTCTGCTTATTAAACTGGAAAAATACCCAGGTTTGAGAAAATACTTTGTTTATAACTCATCCATTATACTGTTATACTGAAATACTTTTCAGTATTTCAACTTATTGAAAACTGTCTTAGTTCCCTCATGAAAAGAAGATTCAGTAAATGGAAAGCTAAGGCAGGTCTTCCTGTGTCACATGATTCTCCTGTCACAGTAAGACCTCCTTCTGAGTGGACCCTGTGCTGAGGATAAGCATTACAGACTCCAGCAGGAGGCAGACACAATGAGAAGGATGAAACAAAGGGTCAACCAATGCAAACAGGCAGGTTTTCCTTGGGAGATCACTCACTGCTCTTTCTGGTTTCCATATCACCATCATCTACAATGAGAGTAGACATCATGATACTTGAATGATGGAACGACCTGTTTTTCATTCACAACATTTGACACCATGAAAGAATTTTAAATGTTGTTTATCCAAAGGTCACATAAAGTCAGTCCCCATAGGCCAAACATAACCTCAGGCATGTTTTCTTGACCTCACACAATTATTTTTTTAGTATGTATTAATTGTAAACTTTAAAAATGGTGAGACTCCATACACAAATATCTATGTCTGGCTCTTTTTGAATACTCAGAGAAAGGAGTAACATTTGAAGCTGAGTCATTTTCTCCCCTTTAGATCTAGTTCATCAGTTTGCTGAAGTTTCAATCCAGCCCACAAGCTTCTGTTATATACTTAGCCAAACTGAATCTTGCAGAGATATTTGACTTTCTGACTCTCCATTGCCCAGCCCACGCATTTTTCAAATCCAAGCTCAGAGAAGGTGACTTGTCCAAAATCAAGAGCTAATAAGAATTAGGCCTAGAACCTAGTTCTCTCCATCCTCATTCTCTACTTCTCCTTTTTGATATCCCACCTGATCATAACTCTGGAGTACTTATTACAATGGCACGTAATTATGGTTACTTACTTACGATAACCATAACTATGAAAAAACACCCTTTCAATGAACAAATTCGAGGGTTATAATAGGATATAAAATGTAAGAAAGAAACTAAACCTCAGGATAGGTGAACACATCAAATGATGGTTTTCAGGGTTTCCACAATATTTTTAAACAATGCAATATATATATATATTTGTATATATATATTAAGCAATGCAAAATATATATATGTTTGGCCATGCTGTGGGGCATGTGGGATCTTAGTTCCCCAACCAGGGATTGAACTCACACCCCCTGAAGTGGAAGTGCAGAGTCTTAACCACTGGACTGCCAGGGAAGTCCCTAAGCAATGCAGTATATTAATTAAAGCATACTTAGGGCCAACTAAATGATAGGTAGGAAAATGTAGCAGTCAAATTTTGATATTATCTAGTAAGCAGGACTCAAAAGAAAAGCAAAACTTCAATGTTTCTCCCCAGCTATGTAGAGCTTCCTCTCCATGTAATTATCAGGGTGTTGATTAGAATTTGAAAAATATAGAAACTAATTCTTGGTTTGAATTCAGTTTGGTTTTGGCCAATAGGATAGATCATGCCTTTGTCATACTTTTGGATTGATTCCTGCTAACACAAGGTATTAATCCAATGACTGCGAAAAGTCTTTGATTCTTTGATATTTGGAATCTGATTAAAATTTTATTAGGAACACTGTAGATGTTAGACATAGATTACTGTTTACAATGGACTGTTGAGAGATTCTTTCTAAAGCTGTCAGTCCCTGGCAACACCCCTAGTTGCACCAGTACACCTCTACCCTTTCAGTCTGATATAACCATGGATGGAAACTTGGAGTCCCGCCAGGTCTTTGAAGTCCAAGCTAATCAATAATTTTGAATTTTTCTAACTTTGAGAAGTCCCATTCTGCATTTATGCCCACAATGGGGTCTCCATTTGCACTGGGTGACCAACAGACAGTACCAACACTCTTGAGGCTCTCAGAATTCAAAATCAACAATCCACATTACACAGGTGTCTCCTGCTCTCTTATGTGACACACTCCCAATCTGTCAAGGACTAAGTCCAAGCACTAAGGCACTACCATAAAATTCCTGTTTTACTGCCTGCCTCCTCTTGCCAAGTCTAAGATCACACCACCTCCTCTATGTGTCTTCCATAGGGAATAACAGGGAGTTACGGAATGCAGGGGGATGATGGGACAACAAGGGACCCAGATTCAGAGGGAATTGAGAGGTTGGCATTTAGGCACAGACACCACAAGAAGTGTTGGCCCTCACCCATGATTTCTACTTCCTCACTCTATCACAACCACATGCACACAGCTCCATAGGGCTGTTAACTCAGAATCCGCACTCCTGCTCTGAAAATCATGAAGTTGCTAGAGCTCAGGATTCTGTAATTGGAATATCACAGTTCTCTTAGTTATCAAATGAAGAGCCTGGACTGATATGTAAGATCAAAAAATAAAAAGTTCTAAGATCTTGTGAGTTATTAGTTACTTAGCAAAATCCTACTGATTCAGAAATAGAACACCTTGACATTGTAGAGAATATGCTGCTGTGCAGGATGACCCTGAAGGAAGGCACAGCTTTTTTCTCTTTGGACAGTGAGTTTCAGAGATTATGGCATCTTTCCAGGTCAGCTCAACAAACATTTCTTTAGCCTTCTTAGATACTGGGATCATGAGTAAGCAATCAACAGTTTCACAAATGTTTGAGGCGATAACATTTGAATTGACACATAAATAGTGTGACTAGGCAGAGAAAACAGCAAATGCAAAGACCCTAAGACCTAAGTTTGGCATGTTGGAAGAGTTTGAAGAATATAAAGGAGGCCGATATTTGTAGGAAGCGTTCTGGGAGGCCAGGATCAGAGCATGTTGTCCAGGAAAAGACTTCAGATTTCATTCCGAGTGAAACTTAGATTTTATCGTTTGTGCTGCTGGAGAATCGGAGATGGAGCAGCAGCAAATTCAGCAAGACTGATGGGGTGAGGCGACCTGAATGAACTGCAAAAGTTGATGGCTCAGCTGAATCTTAAAGGATTAACATGTTTCAGCAGGAGAATGGAGAGTAGGGGAAAAAGTTGGAAAGAAAAAGGAAAATAGGAGAAAGAGAGAAGGTAGTTGAGGTGGAGGCAATACTGTGAATAAAGATACAGGATTTTCATGGTGTTTGGGGGAAGCCACAAGGGGACTAGAGTTGCCAGAGCATAAAATAGCAGACAGCACAGGCAATATCTGACACTGGGAAAGTGGGCAGGTGCTAGAAATGATGACATTACAACCATAGTCACTCAGATATAAAGCACATTTGCTTATACATGCTGAGATTCTACATTTCGTTAAACTACACTTGTGGCCAGAGGGCTTACAATCTTAGGCAATTCGCTTCTCCTTTTAGCATCTAGTGTAGGGCTAGCAGATATTCGATAAATACTTGTGGCTTGAGGACCTTAAGGGTCCTCAAGTAAACCTCACTGACAGTTTCCATTCATTTCTGCCAAATGTATCACCAGGGTTTTCACCAAGTCAGATAGATCAAGACAACGTGCAGGCATTGATAATTGCTGCTTAGAATTCATGATGAAACAATGTTCAAGGGGCCCCATCACTTCCCTTTCTGGCCTATAAAGTTAACAAGGCATCCAATTTGTTCAGGTGACTTCTCTTGCCTGAGTAATGATTTATTATTTACCTGAAGCGCAAAGCAACTTCCTTAGGGAAGACAGTTTCACAGGAAATAATAATAACTTACACTGAAAAGCTTTACAGTTTTCAAAATGCTTTTACGTATATAATGTTTTATCCTCATAGCAATTCTTTGAGTTAGGCAAGCTAGATATTATCATTTTCATTTTACCTTTATGAAAACTGAGGCTTAGAGAGGTCACACAGCTAATAGACTGCATCCAGGATTAGAAGTGAGGCCCTTGACTCATATTTTCAGCACCATGGGCTTTCCATGGAAAACAATTTTATGACAGACAAATGCATCATAATTTTATTATTTCAGCAGAAAAGGGGCATGAATTTGCTATAAGCTAATCTTTTGTTTAAAAGATCTGCATCTGTTCTTCCATTTCTTTATTGAACAAATATTAATCCATTGGCTAGTATACATCAGATATTTTTCTAGTCACTGGGGATATAACAAAACAAACAGAAGTCCCTAATTTTGTGTTGTTTACATTCTAGTGGGAGAGGGACAGTTATCAGGTAAATCACATAGACTGTCAGGTGGCAAGTGTTATGGAGGTTAATGAAGCAGGGAAGGGAGAGGGAAGCTGTAGGGTGAGTGGGTGTAGGTTAAATAGGATGATCAGGAAAGGCATGGCTGAGATGACAGCATTGGAGCAAAGGTCTGTGGAAGGTAATGCAGAGCCCAGCAGAGAGCTGGGGAAAAATACTCTAGGCAGATAAAATATCAATTGACAGAGCCCTGACATGGTAGAATGCCTTGCTCATTGGAAGAACAGCAAGGGGTTCTGTGTGGCTGGAGCAGAGGGCAAGACTGAAGGAGACGCAGGTAGAGTTAATGATGTGTGTGTTGCAGATGAGGAAACCACTGGTGGGTTTTGAGCACAAGACTGACAACATTTGTTTTACCTTTTAAAAGGAAGATTCTGGCTGCTATGGGAAGAGTAGATTATATGGAAGAGGTGGTGGTAAACAACAGGCATAGCAAGACTCATATAGAGATGATCATGATAACCCAGGTGAGGGATGACATTGGCTGAGTCTCAGGTGGCGACAGTGGAGGAGGGGAGAAGCCACTGGGTTGAGAATATATTTTGAGAGCCGAGAACACGAGATGGGGATACAACGATGCTTCAGACAGACATGGCTCCTGCATTTGTTGAGTAGCCACCTCCCAATTAGACAAGTGGCCACGCTGATCAAAACAGCCTCATTTGCTTCAGTTTTTCCTGCAACCACAATGCCTACTGATTACCCATCACCCCAGGCCTGAGTAAATCAACTGTTTTTAATTGAGCCTCAATTTTGTCATAGGGAATTGATAAAACAAACAACCAAAATTAAATTTCTTATAGCCTCCATACCTTGAGTTGGTGCACCTAAAATAAAAGGGGAAGGGTTTTCTTTTTCATTATCGTCTATGAGAAAGGACTGCACTTTTTAGAGAACATAGGATCTCTCCAAAAACTGGAATGTTGGAATCAGGGAATATGAAGAGCCTCTCCTATATCTGTGTTCTCACCTGGAAAGCATGTGGATGCCAACACAGCTGTCACAGACTCTGAATTTCAGTCAATAACCTGAGAAAGCGCTACCTCCAATGTACAGAAAAAAAAAAAATGAGACCCAAGAGAGTTCTACCTTTGGGAAAATCCCTGACTGCTTTCTTAGGATGCCAAGGAGGGCAGTAAACAGTAGGCTTTGTTTTGCTTTTCCCCAAAAGAAACTCAGAGAGCCAGGTTTGCAGCCCCACCTTGAACTTGGTCTCTCTGTGTCTTTGCTTGATTTCTCCAAGCTGCTGAAAGGTTTTGTTTGCATCTCATTGTCTATTTACCATTGCTCCGTCTTTTCCTTTGTTTCTTCAGTGCAGAAAGCTACATAGACTATGGATGATACAGAAGGTGCATTCTAACCATCACATTCACGTTTGCCACCATAGCTGAAGTCTAGCTGGGGAAACAGAGGCAGAGCAATCACGCAGGTAGAGCCCAGAAAGACAGTGACTCAGTAACTTACTCCCATAGGTTGGAGCTCTGGCCAAGGAGATGCATGGGAACCAAATGCTCCCCTTGACTCCTGCTTTGCTCCCCGATGTTCACTCTTCTCCAATGACTCACCTTTCACAAAATGGCCCTGCCTGTCGCTCAGGCCCCCACCTTCCCCTCCAGGTTAATGGATGATTCCACTTCTCTGTACCTCCAACCTCAGCTAACCCTCATAGCGAGTGTAGTTTTGCTCTGCTCACCCCTCTCTGGTCTCAAATACAGAACCTAGAAAAGAGGCAAAGCTTAAAAAAAAGCCTCATTAAATTTATGTATATAGAACCCTGTGATGCCACACATTTTGTTTTCATGAAGATTTTTTTCTATGGGAAAAATCTGTCCCAGGGTACAACGAATCCCTGGACCTATAGCAGGCTTGGTGCTGCTTCAGGCTGGGCCACTGTACCTTCAGGGACTTGTTCTCTTCATTCCATTCTTTTGGCTTCTGTTTTATGTGGTTTCTGTCCTTATTTTCAGGTGTCCAGTGAGTAGTTCTTCTTTCTCCCCTCTCCCCTACAAATTTGACACTGTTTTGAACTTCTCCCACCTGCAACCCCTTTCTAGTCTGTGCTTAAGATTCATGGATGTGGGTGGAGGGGGAGGGATGGTGGTGAAGTAGAAGGATGTGGAGTGCATCTCTCTCCACAGATGCATCAGGAATACATCAAAAGATGCAATAATTCCCACAGAAAACTGGCTGAACAGTAGCAGAAGACCTTGGACACCAGAAAGGACTGCAAAGATCCTGGCATAACTGGGTACGACAGAGAGGAAAAAAAAAAAATAGGAGAAAGAGGAGGAGAAAAAAGGAAAGGGACCAGTCCTACATTCTGGGCAGGGGGAGCTGAAACAGAGGAGAGATTGCCAAATTCAGGGAAACCCCCATTATCTGACAGGGAAGCCCCCTCTCCAATGGGGAACTTGATTGGGTCAGAAGGGAGGCATTTGGGACTGTCCACAGAGGGTGAAATGGCCAACCTGTGGCAGATGGGAAAGAGTGAGAAACACAAAGAGGGTCCGTGCAACGGCTCTGTGTGTCCTGGACTGAGATGTGGGTTCACAGCTATACAGGGGGTCTGGGAGCTAGAACGTGGGAACTGGAGAACTGGTTCAGGGTGGGAAACATTGGCTGTGGAGAGATGGACTGAGCGGACAGGAGGGAAGAAATCCGCAGCCAAGAATGCCTACCATGGAAAGCTGGGTGGCCACAGTGGTGGCGCATTACTGCTGACTCACAAGCAGGGGGCAGGGAGCCACTGTTGTAGCCTCTCTTTTAGTGCCTGCAACGAACAAAGGGAGGCCGCCTCTGGGCCTGGCTATCGCAGTTGACAAGGGATCAAAAAAGCCCCTAGGGGGTGCTGGCCTGGTGTGCCTGCGGCCGAGAGACAGAAGAAGTCTGCAGAGAAGGACGTCTCTGGAGACACTGCTATTACATCCGAGCCCACCAGCTTCCCTCTGCAATTGGCACCACTGCTGCTGCCAGGGATCCCGCGACCCAGGCAGGGCACTACTGCTGGCTCACATGCAGTGGAAGGAGCCACTATTGTACCCTCTTTCTCCCCACAAACCAGCACCTACTCTGCTGGTCACAGAGTAATACAAAAAGCCCCTGAGGGCAGCCCATCAGGCACCTTGCACAGGGCACCAGAAAAGAACCACACTAAGGCCAGATTTCTTATACCCATGGCCACCAGCATCCCTGCACTTTCGGTACCATCCCCAGGGCTCCTATGATTCAAGCACTGCACTGCTGTTGAGTCACACACAGGGAGAGGAGCCACTACCAAAGCCTCTCTCTCCCCACACACCTGTGTCTGCAGATGAACAATAAAGGAAACCCTCACTGAGGCAGACCCAAAGAGCTCCAAGGCAGCCTCAGGACCAGACTCCAGTGGTTAGACCATATGCAGAAGCAGGGACAAAACCAAAGCTGAACACCAGGGACAGGGGGACTAAGGAAGAGGTTCTAAAACCTTTCCATCATTTATACATGCTGCAGACTAAATCCCCATGAGCAGCTAGGTAGACCCTATGCCTTTGGAATATCTGAGAAGACAATGAATGTTCCCACAAATGAAAAACTTCTAGCTCTGGCAGCTGTAGACTGTGGGAGAAAGCACACACAGGCATTGGGCCAGATCAGAGCCTAAGTGGACCCCATAGGACACACAACAGGTCCAGAGCCTAACACAGAGGCAGAAGAGGGCCTTCTGGGGAGTCAAAGGTGGCCTGAGGCTCAAGGCATGTGCAAGGACAATTACAGCTGAGATCCCAAGGAAACAAAATTGTTATTATTAATTCTATTGATCTCATCCATTCTGTGGTCAGTTCTAGTTTTGCTTAGTTGTTTTTTCTTTACAATCTTAGTCCTAAGGGATCTTCACGTTTTATAACATATTTTTATTCTATTTTTTACTTTTATTTTTATTTTTAGCCATTTTATATATTTCTATTTCTAGCTAGTTTGTGGTGCTGAGTTTATCTCCCCTATCTTCTTTTCTTCATTTTTAATACATTTCTATTTTATTTTTTTCTCTCTTTTTATATTTCCAGTCATACTGCACTCTTCTGTTGCTCTGTGTTCCATCCCTTTTTATTTTCTCTTATTATACTTTTAATCAATATTATTGGTCCGCTGTTTCCTTTCTTTATTCTTCAAATGACACACTGCTTTGGTTTTTGTTATTAGGTTTTGTCTTTATGATAGTTCTAAATAACTGATTTCATTTTGGGGATCTTCAGTCTATCTGGTTGTTCCCTTGCTCTTTGTTATATTTGCTCCCTGTTTCTATTTGGCCCCTGTTATATCTGGTCCTTGTTTTCACAATTTCCCTGTTTTTTTTTGCTTTGTTTGTTTGTTTTTGTTTTGAATTTTTGTTGGTTTTCTCTTTAATTGTCTGATTGTGTTCTGGGGTTCTTTTGTCAAGTTGTTCTTGTGCTTTATGTTCTATTAGGTTCTGTTTTTGTGTTTCTTGTGCACATATGTGTTCACTTCATTCATTATTTGTTTGCTTGACTTAACCTTTTACCATTAGTCTGGGGCTTGGGTAGTCTTTTTTAATACCCTTTATTGCTGGGACAAGCAATCTCTGGAGTCTGGATTCCTCGACCAGAAGTCAAGTCGGAGGTTCTGGGGAGGGAGCACTGAGTCCAGGATGCTAGACCATTAGAGAGTCCTCAGCCACAGGGAAGATTAACTGCAGAGAATTCTCATGGAGGCCTCCCTCAGAGTCTAAGACCTGGCTTCTCCCGACTGCCTGCAACAGCCAGTGCTGGATACCTCACACCAAACTACAAACAAGACAGGAACACAAATGCACCCATCAGTACACAGACTACCTGAAGCCATATTAAGCTCACAAATACCCTAAAACACACCACCTGAAACAGCCCTGCTCATCAGAGGGAAAAGACTCAGATCCACACACTGGAAAGCAGACACCAGATGCACCCAGCAGGAAGCCTACTCAAAATGCTGGACCAACCCCACCACAGGGGACAGAGAACAGAAATGAGGAGTTACTACTAAGCAGCATAGGGAAAGGAGAGAGCAAATACTGTAAATTAGACAAAATGAGAAAACAAAGAAATATCTTGCAGGCAATGCAGCAAGATAAAAGCCCACAAGACAAAATAAACGAAGAGGAAATAGGCAAACTGCCTGAAAAAGAATTCAAAGTAATGACAGTAAAGATGATCCAAAATCTCAAAAACAAAATAGAGAAAATACAAGAAACATTTAATAAGGACCCAGAAGAACTAAAGAGCAAACAATCAGTAAAGAACAACACAATAGCTAAATTAAAAATACTCTAGATAGTTTAAACAGCAGAATAACTGAGGCAAAAGAACGAGTGAGTTGGAAGATAGAATGGTGGAAATAACTGCCACAGAGCAGGAAAAAGAAAAAAGAATAAAAAGAATGGAAGACAGTCTCAGAGACCTCGGGGACAACATTAAGCACACAAACATTCGAATCATAGGCGTCCCAGAAGAAGAACAAAAAAAGAAAGGGTCTGAGAAAATATTTCAAGAGGTTATAATGGAAAATTTCCACAACATGGGAAAGGAAATAGTTAATCAAGTCCAAGAAGCACAGAGAGTCCCTTACAGAATAAACCCAAGGAGGAACACACCGAGGCATATATTAATCAAACTAATGAAAATTAAACACAAAGAAAAAGTATTAAAAGCAGTAAGAGTTGGGCTTCCTAGGTGGCACAGTGGTTAAGAATCCGCCTGCCAATGCAGAGGACATGGGTTCGATCCCTGCTCCATGAAGATCCCACATGCCACGGAGCAACTAAGCCCCTGTGCCAAAAAAAAAAAAAAAAAAAAAAAAAGCAGTAAGAGAAAAGCAACAAATGACATATAAGGGAAAACCCATAAGGATAACAGCTGATCTTTCCTCAGAAACTCTGCAGGCCAGAAAAGAGTGGCAGGATATACTTAAAGTCTTGAAAGAGAAGAAACTACAGCCAAGAATACTCTACCCAGAAAAAAAAATCTCATTAAGATTTGACAGAGAAATCAAAGGCTTTACAGACAAGCAAAAGTTAAAAGAATTCAGCACCACCAAACCAGCCTTACAATTGCTAAAGGAACTTCTCTAGGCAGGAAACACAAGAGAACAAAAAGACCTACAAAAACAAACCCAAAACAATTAAGAAAATGGTAATAGGAACATACATGTCAATAATTACCTTAAATGTAAATGGATTAAATGCTCCAACCAAAACACACAGACTGGCTGAATGAATACAAAAACAAGACCCTTCTATATGCTGTCTACAAGAAACCCACTTCAGACCTAGTGACAGATACAGACTGAAAGTAAGGGGATGGAAAAAGATATTCCATGCAAATGGAAGTCAAAAGAAAGCTGGAGGAGCAATACTCATATCAGACAGATTAGACTTTAAAGACTATTACAAGAGACAAGGAAGGACACTATATAATGATCAAGGGATCAATCCAAGAAGAAGATGTAACAATTACAAATATCTCTGTACCCAACATAGAAGCACCTCAATACATAAGGCAAATGCCAACAGCCATAAAAGGGGAAATTGACAGGAACACAATAATAGTAGGAGACTTGAACACCCCACTTACACCAATGGACAGATCATCCAAACAGAAAATGAATAAGGAAACACAAGCTTTAAGTGACACATTAGACCATCTCGACTTTATTGATATTTATAGGACATTCCATCCAAAAACTACAGAATACACTTTCTTCTCAAGTGCACACAGAACATTCTCCAGGATAGATCACATCTTCGGTTGCAAATCAAGCCTCAGTAAATTCAAGAAAATTGAAATCCTGTCAAGCATCTTCTCCAACCACAATGCCATGAGACCAGATATCAATTACAGGAAAAAAACTGAAAAAAATACAAACACACGGAGGCTAAACAACACACTATTAAACAACCAAGAAATCGCTGAAGAAATCAAAGAGGAAATTTAAAAAATACCTAGAAACAAATGACAATGAAAACACAATGACCCAAAACCTATGGGAAGCAGCAAAAGCAGTTCTAAGAGGGAAGTTTATAGCAATACAATCCTACCTCAAGAAACAAGAAAAATCTCAAATAAACAACCTAACGTTACACCTAAAACCATTAGAGAAAGAAGAATAAAAAAAACCCAAAGTAAGCAGAAGGAAAGAAATCATAAACATCAATCAGAAATAAAGGGGAAAAAAATGAAGGAAACAATAGCAAAGACTGATAAAACTGAAAGCTGGTTCTTTGAGAAGATAAACAAAATTGATAAACCATTAGCCAGACTCATCAGGAAAAAAAGGCAGAAGATGCAAATCAACAGAATTAGAAATGAAAAAGAAGTAACAACCAACACTGCAGAAACACAAACGATCATGAGAGACTACTACAAGCAACCATATGCCAATAAATTGGATAACCTGAAAGAAATGGATAAATTCTTAGAAAAGTACAATCTTCCAAGACTGAACCAGGAAGAAATAGAAACTATGAACAGACCAATCACAAGTACGGAAATTGAGACTGGGATTCAAAATTTGCCAACAAACAAAAGCCCAGGGCCAGATGGCTTTACAGGAGAATTCTATCAAACATTTAAGGAAGAGCTAACACCTATCCTTCTCAAACTCTTCCAAAGTACAGCAGAAGGAGGAATACCCCCAAACTCATTCTACGAGAACACCATCACCCTGATACCAAAACCAGGCAAAGATGTCACAAAAAAAGAAAATTACAGACAAATATCACCAATGAATATAGATGCAAAAATCCTCAACAAAATACTAGCAAACAGAATCCAACAGCACATGAAAAAGATCATATACCACAATCAAGTGGGGTTTATCCCTGGAATGCAAGGATTCTTCAATATACCCAATCAATCAATGTGATACATCATATTAACAAAATGAAGGATAAAAACCATATGATCAACTCAATAGATGCAGAAAAAGCTTTTGACAAAATTCAACATCCATTTATGACAAAAACTCTCCAGAAAATGGGCATAGAAGGAAATTACCTCATAAAAGCCATACACGAGAAACCAAAAACCAGCATCGTTCTAAATGGTGAAAAACTGAAAGCATTCCTTCTAAGAACAGGAAAAAGACAAGGGTGCCCACTCTCATCATTATTATTCAACACAGTTTTGGAATTGTTAGCCACAGCAATCAGAGAAGAGAATGAAATAAAAGGAATCCAAGTTGGAAAAGAAGAAGTAAAATTGTCACTCTTTGCAGATGACATATTATTCATAAAAAACCCTAAAGATGTTACCAGAAAACTGCTAGCACTAATCATTGAATTTAGTAAAGTCACAGGATGAAAAATTAATGCACGGAAATTTCTTGCATTCCTATATACTAACAATGAAAGAGCAGAAAGAGAAATTAAGGAAACACTCCCATTTACCATTGCAACAAAAAGAATAAAATACCTAGGAATAAACTTGCCTAAGGAGGCAAAAGACCTGTACACAGATAACTATAAGACACTGATGAAAGAAACCAAAGATGATACAAACAGATGGAGGGACACACCATGTTCTTGGATTGGAAGAATCAACACTGTGAAAGTGACAGATTCAATGCAATCCCTATCAAATTACCAACAACGTTTTTCACAGAACTAAAACAAGAAATCTTATGATTTGTATGGAAATACAAAAGACCCCGAATAGCCAAAGCAATCTTGAGAAGGAAAGACGGAGCTGGTGGAATCAGGATCCCTGGCTTCAAACTATACTACAAGCCTCCAGTGATCAAGACAGTATGGTACTGGCACAAAAATAGAAAGGAAGATCAATGGAACAGAATAGAGAACTCAGAAGTAAGCCCAAACACATATGGGCACCTTATCTTTGACAAAGGAGGCACGAGTATACAATGGAAAAAAGACAGCCTCTTCAATAAGTGGTGCTGGGAAAATTGGACAGCAACATGTCAAAGAATGAAATTAGAACACTTCCTAACACCATACACAAAACTAAGCTCAAAATGGATTAAAGGCCTAAATGTAAGGCCAGGCACTATAAAACTCTTAGAGGAAAACACAGGAAGAACACTCTTTGACATAAATCACAGCAAGATCTTTTTTGACCCACCTCCTAGAGTAATGAGAATAAACACAAAAATAAACAAATGGGACCTAATTAAACTTAAAAGCTTCTGCACAGCAAAGGAAACCATAAACAAGACAAGAAGACAACCCTCAGAATGGGAGAAAATATTTGCCAACGAAGCCACTGACAAAGGATTAATCTCCAAAATATACAAGCAGCTCATTCAGCTTAATATCAAAGAAGCAAATAACCCAATCCAAAAATGGGCAGAAGACCTAAATAGACAGTTCTCCAAAGAAGACATACAGATGGCCAACAAACACATGAAAAGATGCTCAACATCGCTAATCATTAAAGAAGTGCAAGTTAAAGCCACAATGATGTATCACTTCACAGTGGTCAGAATGGCCATCATCAAAAATTCTAGAAACAATAAATGCTAGAGAGGGTGCGGAGAAAAGGGAACCCTCCTGCACTGTTGGTGGGAATGTAATTTGGTACAGCCACTATGGAAAACAGTATGGAGGCTCCTTCAAAAACTAAAAATAGAACTACGATATGACCCAGCAATCCCACTCCTAGGCATATACCCTGAGAAAACCATAATCCAAAAAGAAACATGTACCCCAATGTTCATTGCAGCACTATTTACAATAGCCAGGACATGGAAGCAACCTAAATGCCCATCAACACATGAATGGATAAAGAAGATGTGGCACATATATACAATGGAAAATTACTCAGCCATAAAAAGGAATGATATTGAGTTATTTGTAGTGAGGTGGATGGACCTAGAGTCTGTCATACAGAGCGAAGTAAGCCAGAAAGTGAAAAACAAATACTGTATGCTAGCTCATAGATATGGAATCTAAAGAAATTGTACTGATGAACCCAGTGATGGGGCAAGAATAAAGATGCAGTTGTAGAGAATGGACTTGAGGACACTGGGGTGGGGGGTAGGGTAGGGGGTAGGCGTGAAGGGGAAGCTGGGACAAAGTGAGAGAGTAGCACTGACATGTATACACTACCAAATATAAAATAGCTAGTGGGAAGTGCTGCATAACACAGGGAGATCAACTCGATGATGGGTGATGACTTAGAGGGCTGGGATAGGAAAGGTGGGAAGGAGTCATGGGAGGGAGGGGATATGGGGATATATGTACAAATACAGCTGATTCACTGCGTTGTACAGCAAAAACTGGCACAACAGTGTTAAGCAATTATATTCCAATAGAGCTTAAATTTTAAAAAAAAGATGTGTAGATGGTTAGATACAGATCCATGGTTAATTTTTTATTTTTTGACGGTAATCTGTCTTTTTATTTTTGTTGAAGTGTAGTTGATTTACAATGTTGCGTTAGTTTTTGGTGTACAGCAAGGTGATGCAGATTCTTTGCCATTATACGGTATTACGATATATTGAATATAGTTCTCAATACCATGGTTAATTTCTATACAATCCTGTGTTTCTTCTAGTTGCTGGGAGGTTTCTTGCTGGGTCTGCTTATAAATGTTTGAATGTGGGAGGAGGTGGTTATTATTTTTAAATAAAAAATCTTCTATAGCACTGTGTAGCCCTTGCCAGAGGAAGTCACAGTCTGGCTCCCTCTCTACTCAGAAAACACTACGCCACCATTCCTGGAGCCATGGCCGGAGTCAGCATGTGGCACTGGCCTGAGGCCAAGAGGGCTCTGCTACTGGCAGGGAGGTGGTGACAGGCTGAGGGGGACTCAGAATCCTTTCACCACACTTTCTCGGCGAAGCTAGTCCAAATTCATGTCCGACTTCATACATACCATTATAGTCAAAGCCAGCAAGTATTTCATAAAATGGAGATTTTTAAATACACTTAAAACTGCAGGATTGTTTTCCAATGATCAGGTTTGTAAATTATGGGGGAGGAAAGGTGCTGGGAGTTTTCCTACATACAGAAATGTGTGGTCATGCCTTTGCAATTAGGAAATAACGTGAATATTGACAATCTGTCCTCCAGGTGGAGGCGAGGAAGAGAGGGAAGATTTTGGGGTTTCTTTGCCAAATAGTGGTTTTGACTTGCAAGATCTTCCCAGAGTAACTCCTGCTTTCCCAAGGAGGTCCAGGATCCAAATGGCACCAGCCAGATGTGAGAAACCCCTCCAACCTGCCCACGGCCCCTCCCCCCAGCTGCGAACT
Source organism: Hippopotamus amphibius kiboko (assembly GCF_030028045.1). NCBI lineage: Eukaryota > Metazoa > Chordata > Mammalia > Artiodactyla > Hippopotamidae > Hippopotamus > Hippopotamus amphibius. The sequence goes on along the minus strand of NC_080186.1, from coordinate 175,011,964 downwards.
GGAAGGGTGCGTCCACCTGGCAGCAGGAAAACAGAGGTCCTTCTCTCTGCCTGTAGCTTTATGAGTTGGCAGCTCCGGAAAAGCCTCCTTTTGATCTTGAGCTTTGAAGGGATCAAACAAGCTGCTTTAATGGGTGGGAATGCTGCTCAGAAAATCCTACCTTTTGTCAGTAAAGCGTTTCTCCTTCTCCTCCTGGGGCAGGTGCAACGGGAGGATGGAGTCTGCTTTCCAGGCCCTGTGCCAGATGTTCGTTCTTGCAACCAGTAGAACAAAGGAGTGAAAGTGAGATCAGGGCAGCAACTGACAAGGCCTTGTCCACAGATGAGCTCTGCTGGGTTTGGGAGTTAGTTCTTGATGTGCTCCTTCCTGAAACCTGCCTTAAGTACACTGCGTTTTACAAAGGCCAGAAATCAGCTGCTTCGGTGTTAACCGTGCTGATCATGACTTCTTCGAAGCTTTTCGATTTTGTTTGGAAGAGGGCTCACCTTTAAGCAATGGGATTTGGGCTAACATCCTTTGATTTATGAGATATGTTTCCAACCCTTTTCAGCTTAGGATCCCAGACTCCTTCCAAATGCCAAAACAGCCTTTAAATAACCACTTTTATTCCCTTGGCCTGTGCTGCTACTGTGACAGCAGAAAGAGAAAGAAAAATTGGATCACGGTTGTTTTCCTGAGGACCCTTCCAACAGCCTCTAAGGACATGCTGTTAAAATCTCACATCACAGAGATATTTAATACACTTCCAAAGCTCACCTGAAGTAAGCAAAGCCTGCACACTTTCTAATTCCTGGATAAGTTTAACACTGTTTCCTTATAAATGTTTCCAGAAATTGCCTTCAATACCTTTAGGGAAGAGATACTGGTGATTATGCCTCCAAATGATTCCATAACTGTTCAAGTTAGCAGTTGACGTTTTCTTGGTGATGCTTATGTTTCATCAGGCATCCTGTGGAACTGGATCTCCCAGGGTATATTGTGCAAATCCCCAGTCCCAGGGGGTGCTCCTTGAAGAGAGAACTCCAAAGCCAAAGGACTTAGGGAAACATTTGAGTACCACAATTACCTCCTGATAATCTCACTGGGCATTAAATTTAAAGTCTCTTAGAAGAAAGGTATTAAATCTCACTTAATCCACATATCCCTAAGTTATCTAACCAGGGGAAATGTTCTCCATATTACAAATAATATCCCATGGAACTAACTCTTGGGGGAACGCACTATGAGATATTCTGCCTTAGAGCACTAACACAGGATACACCAGAAGCAATTTCTTAGCAGATTCCAGGCCCTTCCCTGGGGATCTGATGGGATAGATCTGGAATGGAGGGGCTGGGAACCTGAGTTTTCACACGGACTCCTGGTGATTCTCATCAATGACCTAAGTTTGAGAAATTCTGACTTTCTGTATACCCATCCTCTCCACCCCATTTTCTCTCTCGCTCTCTCTCTCTCTCTCACAGACACACACACACACACACACACAAATATATGCTAGTTATAAAAGAACACCTTAAACTATACAAACCCCTGGAGGTAACAGAGCTGATTTCTTCTTGCAATAAGAGGTAATGTAGGCAGTAGCATTCTAGCTTAAGTCAAAGTAGATAAAGTAAGTCTATCTTTTTACTGCCAGGTCTCTAAGAATAAGGAACACCAGCCTGAGAGAGACTGGGCAGTGGTATGGGACGGTGGGTCAGCTCACAGAGCAGGAATGCAGCCACCTGGGCTTGGGATCCTTGCTCTCCTGCCCTATACTTTCCATGACTCAATTTCCTCATCTGTAAAATCAGGGATAAAAACATAATAGTAGTTTTTTTATCCTAAGGTTTTAGGATTAAATTCGACAACATAGGTAAATTGCTAAGGGTAATACCCGGCATGTTCTAAGTGCTTGATAAATATCAGCTATTATTTTGAAGCAAAGATTTTTGGAGGCACGCAAATACCTAAAAGAAGCAAAAAGAGAGAGTGAAAAAGGGCCTGTCCTTGGATATCTGAAAAATCACCCCTGCTGACGACTCTTCTGAGTGAAACACAAAATGAGCTGTGGTAAGCTCACTCTGTGCCTTATCTGTGCTGCTATCAGCTGCTCCCAGACTCCTGCAGCTGGAGTAGGTGAGCATTTCTGGAAATGTCCCCTGTTCCCTGTGCATTTAGACCTTCCAAGTTCCAGGCCACCAGCACCCAGGGCTAACCTCAGCTTCCTCCGCAAATAAACCGCAAGGCAGCACAAAAAGGGTTACAGCCACATTTCTAAACAAATAAGAGCTGCCAAGGCTTGGTACTGATATGAAATTATAATCAACGCATTCATGGATTGGTAGTATTTATCATGTTGTTAGCATTGTAAATTTGTACCATTGTAGATAGGAGTCACACAGCTTGGGGCCCTGTACCTTCACCTATTGTTTTCCTTGTGTTATGATAAATTTCCAGCAACACTTGATTAAAACTGCCAATTTGTTGGGAATAAAGAGAATCTCTCGACACCACCAGGACTAATTACATTGTCCTTGCCAAAGGGGTAGTTGAATAATTGCACGCGATTATTGCTCAGGCCTGGTGCTTTTCACGTCAGTAGCAAAGCAATGAAGATTGATTCCCTTTAATTAATCATTCAAAACTAGCCCCCTTGTATCACTCCCCAAATAGGAGGGAGCATGTTCCTACATTTTTCTTCCAAAAGGCACCCGGATGCAATTGGTTCCCTGATGAGATCTCAAAATGTGTGTGCCTGTCCAAGATAGGAGGACCTTGTCTGTAATTGATGGTAGACCCTATTCTCCCAATTCTTTATTCCCAGCCCTGAACCCCTCTTTGTAATCTTAACAGCCTGGAGCACATTTGCATAGCTTTCATTAATTGTACTCTGGCTTCTCATCAGAAAGGGAGGCAACAACACTTATCTGATCCAATCTAGGCTTTATTTTGCATTCCTACTAACATGATAGATTGGGCTCAAGTATTCCCAGCCTTTGCTCGGAGGACCAAAGGCTCCACCAGACAGTATATCATAAGAACACATTGATATACACTATTACTTATTATTTGCATTGTTTGTTTCTCGCTTTTCCCGACAGTATCCAAATTCAGCCTTGTTTATGTTTTTGAAAACACCAGTGTCTACTTTCTCAACTCAACCCTTTAAATTTTAAGATACCATAAGTCACCTTAACATGTTTCGTGTTTTTTTCATATACTCTTTCATTAACTTGACTGTTATCTGTCTTTGCTGTGGAAAAAGATTCAACCAGCAAAGTTTGTGGATGGTCTTCTGCACAAGAATTCTACTTGATGCTTGGAAGTGATGCAAAAGCAGGGGGATGGCACTGCTTTCTAATTGGAAAGGAGAATCCGCAAGTAGGAAATGTCCCATTTTGGCACATCTCCACTTCCTACACCCAGCTCTCACCAACTGTTCCTCTCCCATTTTCAGAAAATCATTTAATAAGTTTTTATATAATCTGATTTTCAACTTTTTAAGATGCCGGAGGAATAGGGCAGCTGCCCATTTTAGTACATCATCTGCCTATTTTTGTTCTAAACCTTCCTCTCCAAAGCTCCTTCTCCTTTCCACCGACCCTCTGCCCACTCCTGCCCTGGGAACCGAAACCCTTTCCCTGTCGTCTTTCAAAGCTTGGTCCATCAAGCAGAGACACAGGTGAAAAAAAAAAGGAGATGCAGTACATGGAGATCATATGAGGCTTTGTTCTGTGTATACCTGGATGTCTATCACTGCCAATTTTTGTTTCTTTACGTTTAAAGATGCATTATTTGCATAAACTTGAAGATTAGGTGGCTATCTGCTTGTGTGGGGTTGGCTTTTTAGTAAATTATAGAAATTGGGAGGGACTTCCCTGGTGGTACAGTGGTTAAGAATCCGCCTGCCGATACAGGGGACACGGGTTCAATCCCTGGGCCAGGAAGATCCCACATGCCATGGAGCAACTAAGCCCGTGCACCACAGCTACTGATGTCCATGTGCCTAGAGCCTGTGCTCCGCAACAAGAGAAGCCATCGCACTGAGAAGCCTGCACATCGAAACAGAAAGTAGCCCCCGCTCGCCACAACTAGAGAAAGCCTGCACCCAGCAATGAATAAAATAAATACATATTAATTTAAAACAAAAAAGGAAAAAGAAGCAGGGAGTTTGTATCTCAAAGAGCATCTGTTCCAACCTGTTGAGATGAGAAATCTGAGGTCCCAGAAGAGGACGTGGTCCTTTTTGTGAATACTCAGTGGATATTATAGAAGGAGGGAAGGCAGAGGAGAGAGGAAGAACGGTGGGTGAGCAGACACACAGCTTAGGAGATGCACTCCAATAGAAGGCACTTTGGAGTCAGCCTTCTGTTGGAACCCAACCCTGGCATGAATGTTTAGTGCTTAAACCTCAGTTTTCACTTTGGATATCCAAAATTGACAGCACCTTCCTATAGGATTGTTGTAAGAATGAATAGTCATATTGAGACAGGCTGGGACCTGGGACCTGGGACTCTTTGCTGCAGTGCTTGCACCTTGGACAAATGTCTCCTCAAGCAACAAAATACAAAGAAACTATTTTGTAGTTTGTAGAGAGACTAGAAATAACTGCTTGCATGCAAAGTTGGGGCAAATTACAGACAACAAAACACAAAAAAGACCAAAATCCCAACTGCCTCTTCTGAAGAGCTGGAAGCAAAAACAGGGTACTGTTCATGCATCCTGCACTCAACACCGCCAGAGGGGTGGGCAAACCGTCCAAGCCACCACTCCGGCCCGAGCTCTGGACCACCCCCAGCTGTTACCCCATATAAGGAACCAGCTTGCCCCCTCCTCGGGGAGCAAGCGAGGGGACCTGTTACTTGTTTTCACTCCGCTCTGCTGCAGCAGGGGCCCCAATAAAGCCTTGCCTGAATCTCTTGTCTGGCCTCTTATCAATTTCTATTGATTGGGGAAGGCTAATCGATATAGGCCAGGCAACGGACACCAAAGAGATTCTTATTTAAAGATAATGAAAATGACAATAAAGATAACAAAGTATGGTGCCTGCCACCATGTCTTCCAGGCCTCAGTGTTTTGAGTTTTGAAAAGAACCTCTCTTCATTCATCAGGTGGTGTTCATTGTCCTCCTAGGACTTTACTTTTACTCTGGAGTCAATCAGGAATAGAATAATGTATGAAAAAGTACCACCGGTGGCTCTCTAAGCTTCTCTCTATTACTCTTCTTCCTCTCTCTTCCCACTACTGGGTGCAGAGAGCAGAGCTGGACGCAGTGTATATAATCGGTAGCTGGCAACGGGCAGATTTAAGTCCTTGTGGCTCTGAGCTCACCGGAAGATGGATGGAAAACTATGACACCTCTCAAGGGACTCCTAGAAGAAAGCATCTGTCATCTTGGAGCACACTGGTAGTAACAGTCAGAAGCTTCAACTCTGGGTCCCAGCGCTAGAACCCTCTACCTTAGGCAGAACTTAACTTCCTCAGCTGCCCTGTGAAACCATCCTACTCATCTTCTCCATAAGCTGGGATCCCTTCCTTGACAGATGTTTCTTACTTGACACTATACATTAGTAATTCTCAAATTTTAATCGGCATGACTTAGAGATCCTGTTAAAATGCAAATTCTGATTCAGTAACTTTGAGGTAGGGCCCCAGATTTTTCATTTCAAATGAACTTCAAAGAGATGCCAACACTGCCAATGTGTGAATCATCAATGTTTCAACAACCAACTCCAATCTCAATCTCAGAACAGTTTTAGCCAATATGATCTCTCCCTCTTCTTAATAGATTTACAAGAGTGAACATATATTCTCATTTCAAATATGTATTACTATATATTATGATGTGCTTATAATACCAATAGTCCTCTATTGTAACTTCTCACAAAATTCATACTTATAACCACCAGGCAGTAGATGGGAGGGGAGGAGGAGACGTGGTTCACAAGACAGTGAGAATTTTCTCCCAAACCCTTCCCTACCTTGCTTAGCAACCGCCTCTATCACATGGCTGGTAAGGCTCCTCCCCATCCTTGAACTAGTGCCTTCTCACTATTGCCCAATGGTATTTCAGGCAAAACATGAAGATGGTCTTTAAAAGTGTAATGGCAAGAGAGACATAAAGAAGGGGCTGGATATGAGACTCATAGCAGAAGGTCAAACACTGTATCAAACAAATAACTTAAAATTAAGCTAATACATTCTTAAAACTCATAGTATACGCCTGCTAGGGCTACCATCACAGAGTACCAAGACTGGGTGAATTAAACAATAGAAATTTATTTTCCCACAGTTCTGGAAGCTAGAAGTTGGACATCAAGGTGTGAGCCGGGTTTGTTTCCCCTGAGACCTCTCTCTTTGGCTTGTGAATGGCTGTTGTCTTCCAGTCATCCTTCTTCTATGTCTCTCTGTGTCCAAATTTCCTCTCCTTATAAAGATACCAATCATATTGGATTAGGGCTCACCCATTTGACTTAATTTTATCTTAATTCCTCCTTTCAAGGCCCCATCTCCAAATGTACTGACATTTTGAGGTACTGGGTTAGGACTTCAGCATATGAATGTTGAAGAGACATAACTCAGCCCATAAAAAACTTGGTCCTCACTGGTTCTGCACCCAATGCACTGTGCTTATCCAGTCACCTCCATAACCTGGCAGTGAGAATGTACTTTCAAATGCACATGCTGGGTTAGAGCAGCTGGGTTAGAACTCCCCAAGCAGTTCACATATTTCCATCAGGTCCTCTCACATGGAAAAGGTATGAAATAAAGATGTAAATAAAAGCTTTTATACTCATGTATTCTGAAATAATAGCTCTTGTTTCTGGAAAAGAGGTTTAAGTCAGGTAGATCTGATGCAGACAGATTGGACTTAATAATATCAACAGCACCCCTGCAGCCTGAGAAGTACTCCTGGTTGCCCATATAGACAGGTCAGAGCAAACCGGGCTGGCTGAATGCTTCCTTCCCTTTGTTTGAGCTGTGTTTTTATAGATTCAACCTCAAAGAAAACCATTTTTACATATGCAAGTATTTTTACTAAAGAAATGCAAAAATCTCTCTCTGTGTTTCTCTGTCTTTCTCTCTCTCTCTCTCTCTCTCTCTCACACACACAGACACACATCCCATATACAATTTCAGGAACCAGCCCCTTGCCTCTAACTAAACGTACCAGCAGGTGCCTGACTGCATTACCATGTTTTTAAGTCCTGAGGTAGCAACAACTGATAATCAATATTCGAGGTGTAATCTCAAATTCTGTGCTATTTTCCAAAAGAGCATTAGCCTTTAAGGTTCGCATTAGGCGGTGTAAAGTTTCTTTTGATTTGTCAGTCACCATCACCCCTAGGTCTCTTACTGCCTTTCTGCTTCCAATGTCTCTCCCACCTGCGAGGCCTGGACAATGCTATGTCATGCTAAAAGGAAAATAAAGTACTTTCCAGCTTCCCAAATTGTCTCTTCTGGGAGCCTATTTATCACAAGGCACAATACAAAAGAGAGGAAATGCTGTAGGTAGATATTATAAATTCCATTGGGGTTTCAGAAGTTGAACCATCTATTTTATTCTAGCAGGAGATGTTTTCTATATATCTGCTGATTGTACATTCATTCTTTAATCTTTATACATGAAAAGCTACAAGCAGAAAGCCATGGTCTAAAATTTTCGCTGTAAATTGTTGAACATTTGCAACAGATATAGAAAATCACAGTGTGAAAGCTGTTAAAGCTGAGAAAAAATAAATTGGAGGCACCACAGGAAATGAAGGTTTTACATAAGGACAAGGAGCCAGCCAAAGTTTTCAAGTCCATTTTGTAATAAAGGAAATTACGATCCACATAAAGCCCACTTTGGGAAATTTACATTTTGATGGATAATACGCTTATAACAATTAGTATGAAATGTTCCTGGTTTACCTACGACATGTTTCTAATAGATAGTCCACATGCGTCTTTAGCAGAATGTAACTGCTAATATTTGAAGTGCAGGTAATTCCTTGGCTCTCATTTAAAATACCATAATGCTCTCCTTGCTCCAGGCAGGCAAAAATAAAATCTCAATTAAAATAAAAGCAGGCATGGTTCCAGTTAAGCAATGATCATTTTGAGAATTAATGCAATAAAGCCTTTTTTCCATAAAGTGGGTAGTCAGCGTGGTGTGGGAGCAATAGCACCAGACTGCAATTCCAGTTCCCTGGATCCAAAATTGGCTTTTCCTTTACCAGGTTGTTTAACCTTGTACACTTCACTGAACCTCTCTGGGCAACAGCTTCCTTGTCAATAAAAAATGAAATGCTTGTACTTATCATCTCTCAGGCCTCATTTGGCTTTGAAACGCTGGACTCTACAATCTAAGCAACCTGTGGAAATCCTTGTAACACTGAGAAATAAGCGTACTCAGAGGGGCTTGGCTTCACCACAATCTTCGCTCAAGGAAATGACGAAAATCCTACAGTGACTAGGAACAGAGCTCACAAACTGGCAGCTCTGTGCCAAATGTGGTCACAGAGCTTTGCCTGATGAACAAAGCATTTTAATTAAAAAAGAAAAACAAAGAGTGCTTTAGATGTCCAGTCTACCCCAGTACCCTGCTTCTATAGTGTTCTCCTGCCAGCTAAAAATTGGCACTTGCCTTCAGCCTCTAGAAGGATTAGGGCACTAGCCACTGCAGCCACTGACCTTCAACACTGAAAGGAGTTCAGGGTGGAGATCAGGAATGAGGTACTCTGTACTCTGGGAAAAACTGGTAGAACAGACCTTCAGATAATTAGGTATTTTCAAGAGAAGATTTTATGAGCTCAGCTCTTGCATCTCCTTTTATCTAGAAAAGCACTAAAATCATTGACAGTGACATCTGCTTCTTGTGACTAGCAGCAAGCATCTGCCAAAATGTGTGTTTGACTGCATGTACCCCCTTCACTAAGATCATATATATACTGACCTCTACCCTGACCGCTTCGGAGTAGTTTCTCAGAACTGTCTGAAATACTTTCTCCCAGGCTCTAGTCCTCATATTGCCCCAAATAACTCACACTTCTCATGTTGTAGTTTTGTTGTTGTTGTTGTTGTTGTTGTTTTTCAGTCGATACTCCATCCAACCTGATGCATTCACTGAAGTCATCTGCCTGACCCCTGGGGGAATTTGCGTTGATGACTTGGACCTGATATTCATTCTTTATGCAAATAATTGCTGAGCTCCAACTCTAGGTGTCAAACACTGTTCTAAGTGTTGGGATTATAACAGGTGAGGAGGGGAATCTTAAATCAAAGCACTGATTCAATAATTATCATAGCAAGAAAAGAAACTAGGAAAATCATAAATGTAATCGTGAAACCAACTGCCCACCAACGTGAAGGGGAAAAAAAGACTGGTGAAACTTATTCTCAGGTTTTTCTGTTCCATGACCTCACAACCGAAAGAAAAACTGAAATGTAGTGGAAAGAATGCTGGACCAGCCATCAGGACATCTGAACATTTCTCTAAACTCTTATATGCCAAGTCTTCACCAAGTCTTAGCTTCTATTTCTAAAAATGAAGAAAACTGGACTACACTGGTTCTCAACCATGGTTGTACATTAGAAAGATCTAAGGACATCTTTTGTTTTTTTAATGCCAATACCTCTCACTCAAACTAACGAAATCAAAATCCTTGGAGGGAGAGCCCAGACAACAGAATAAATGACTGTTCCCTAAATGATTTGAATGTCCAGCCAAGGCTGAGAACCACTGGCTTAAACTATCCACCAAAACAACTTTTGCGTAGCTGGCACTAGGTTAATGTTGGTTAAATTGAACTAAATGAGTTCAACGTTTCTAACTCCAAAATTTTATAATTCTCATCCTTTGTAATAATTGTATTTTGCTATAAAAATCTTTTTTTATCAAAAATATCTTTCTAATTTTTACTGGAACTTTAGAGTTTCAATAGAACTAGAACCAAATCAAAAGAAAAGGAAACAAAATGTAGATGACCCTCTAATCTGGCATACGGAAGTCACTCCAAGCACATAAATAAAGTATAAGAGGAGCCCAGAAAACATGTTTGTAGATTTGAAAAAAATCTAAAGATTCTGCATATCACAAAATATAAATATTTGTACATACATGAGACATAAACGGATGTTGTCTTACTACATAAAGTGCTTTTACAAATGAGTAAGTAAAATATAAGTATCCTAATAGAAAAATGGGAAAAGGATGTGAACAAACTACACATCGTTGAAGAAATATAAACAGTTAATAAATGTTAACTAGTTTAAACTTGGTAGTAATTCTATTTTATTAGAGAATCTTTTCTGAAGAAATACAATTTAAATGAATAAGGTAGTATTATCATCTAACAAATCTGAAGGATTTTTTTCTTTCCAGGAATGACCAGACAACACATGAAGAGACAAGGGCTGCTGTCTTTGTCTATGATCAGGACAATGTTCTTGCTAAAATAATAACCCCCACCCCAAATCTGCAAACGTACAATATGTGTCTGTTCACTGCTTAAATGTCTTTAACAGCTTCAAAAATTTGTTCCACATGAATGTTATGCTAAATGTGGAATCATTTTTTCAAATATTTAGGAAGATAAGAAATCAAAGGTTGATGTTTTTACCCCAAGAAAGAGCAAGTCGAGGAAAATGAACCAGAATTACATGCCTGATGGGAGGGAGGTAAAACACATGACCTTGGGGGGAAGGAACAGTGAGGGGCAGGGGAAAGGCTGACCTGAGAAATACCTACTCAATATAAAGAAGAGATAAATAACAGTTACTAAAAACCATCTCCATTTTCAAATCTTTCTGGATTAGGGTTACTTCATGGCATCCAAAAGGAAAGAATCAAGAATAGTAAATGATAAAATGAGGACAGTATGAGCATGTTTATGAAGAACCAAAAACACAGGGTAAAAAGTCTACATATTATATACATTGCCTGAAAAAAAGAAAATGCATTTGCAAACATCTCATTGAGGCTACAAGGGAAAGAAAGCCTCCACTGAATTAAGGGTAAATTAAAATTACTAACTTTGGTGGGTTTTGTTATTGTTATTTGTTTATCTATTGCTCTGTTGGATATGTAAGCAATTACTTAATTTTTTTTTTTTTATCCTTAAAATATTTTAGACGTGCCTGCTGCAGATTTTCCTACTCACAGGGCTTTCTTACACAATCTTCAAAACAGACAAGCCTTCTCCAGGAAGTGTACCAATTTCATACTGCTTCTGGGTCATTCCAGGCCTTCAGTTTTCTCTCATCTTGAAGAGAAGCCCTTTCTGTCTTCCAGAGCCAAGTGCCATTTCCTTACACATCTTACTCTTCTCTTAACCACAGAATGAGAACAAGAACCAAATTAAAGCCATGTTCTGCCTCAAGATTATACTGACTTTAGAGGTTGAAGCCTGTCCCGAGTAGCACTGCTAAAGGATCCACTCGAATAACCATCTCTGTTTTAACAGTTAAAAAATGTGGGAGTTTTCAGTTTTTTTAAATGGCTTAAGTGATGATAGATAGAAAGGCAGATAGACAGACGGATGGACATAAATAATGTCATGTGTCTCCCCAGTTATTGCCCACAAACCCTGTTGATAAGACAGAGCTGAGTTTACTGCTTACCACAGTGAGGGAGAATACCACCTCAAGAGAGCTTTTGTGGTGTCTCAGAGGTGGAAGCGAGATCAGAATTTAGGTAGAATTGGAAGTTTGCATTAAATTAGGTCTTTCAGTGCGGGGACCCCCATTAGGATTGGGTAAGTATCATGATATAACAGTTTAGGATTGGTGTGTAGGGGAGGAAAACGCTTTTCTCTTAAATTTAGTGATTGAGGCCTGCAAATTAAACTGACAAAAGACAGATGAGCAGGTTTGTTTGTACATGGACACCAATGAAAGAAGTACCTGGCTCACTAAGTGGTTAAAGTAAAGGCTTATGTACCTAACGCAGTAGTGGAGGGGGAGAGGACGAAAAGGCTTCTTGTGGGAAGAATAAGTAGGTTTCTTTAGGAAGGACACATGGGCTTTTAGTAAAATAATCAGGAGATAAGAACGTTTATGATAATGTTTATCTGTACAGTATAAGGGGGTCTTTCTTTCTCCTTCAGGGCCATAAAATTCCCCCAGACAAGGGATTTGGGTAGGCTTTGTTCACATTCACATTCTCCCTTCTGGGAATAAATCTGCCCAAAGGAAGGAATTTATGGCAGCCTTATTTTCCAAAAGTTGTTGCTTTTAGTCAGATAAGGGAAAATCTGAGACAGCTTCTCTCTGCCTCTGTTGATTCTCAATTATCTTCAGCTCAAAATAATCCTTACGCTAAAGTGACATATTTGGGGTGACATATTCTGATCTCCTTCAAGTGAAACAGCAAGGCAAGGATCTCTGAGGCGAGGAATTCAGAGAATCTTGGGACTTTGTAAATTGTTGATACTTTCCATTGAAGAACTGATGTCTTTTTGGAAAGTTCTCATAATGAACAATCAAGATATCTGCCTGTGCAAAATTCTCCTAGAATCATAAAGTTACGTTATTTAAAACAATAGAAAAGTCAAGTCCTATTAATATAGAGAGTAAACTCTATGGAGTTAGGTAGTTTAAGTCTTTTGGGTGGGTGGGTGTGTGTGTGTGGGTGTGGGTGTGGGGGTGTGTGTGTGTGTGTGTGTGTAGCTGAGATGTAGGAGATACTCAACCAGTCAACAAATGTTATTTCTTCTCCTCAAATCCGTAAACAGCAATATAGGCAGAAAATATCATAATTGCCTATTGGTTTGAATAAAGCCCAAGTTATTGAGCCTATATTCAAGACTCTTATGTACCTCTATTACTCATCACACTTTTTCTGGCAAACTGGAGTAGTCAAGTCCCCACCACTTTCCTGTCTTTCGTTTTAAATTAGCTTTTCCCCATGTGCTAAACAATTTTTTTTTTTTTTGCTGGTTGATTATCACACACACACTAATTATCATTAAAAAAGTATGGGAAAAGCTGAATAAAATAAAGTTTAACAAATTTCTTTATTCAAGGACTTCTCAGGGCCTTTTGTAATTTTTTTAAGGTAAGCAATTTGTATATTTTACCAAATTTATTAGACTAGAGAACACTTTTTTGAAGTCCATTTCACATGACTAATTCTCCAAGAAATATACTTGAGGAAACAATGGTCTAAGTCCTACCTACTCCTCAAGTCTCAACTCAAATACCTCATTAATGGAGTCTTCCTCTAAATCCCTAGGATACACTGAATGTGAGACAGACTATTGATTCATAGGGATTGTATTATAATAATAACTTTAGTTTTTATTTCAAATTAAAGTATTGTTTTCATGAGTAATATTGCTCACATTAGGAAACGTTAGGAAATATTAGGAAAACAAAATTAACCTTTTTACTATCTAATGAATATTATACTATCCTAGGCTAGACATGAGGAGAACAATCAGAAAGGTCTAGGTGTTCCATAAGCTTCTGAATGACTGCATGATGGCTACTATGAGAATATGTGCAGAGAATTATTCAAGTGGAGCTAAGCTACTGCTTTGTCAACCAATGCTGAACTTGCATGAACTGTGAGAACCACTATCAAATCAATTGTATTTAAAATGACAGCATGTTTACACACCAAGCACTTGTCAACCACAAATACCCACCATTCCTCTTCCCATCCCTTCCCTTCTTTACAAAATAGTTCCTTCCTCCCTCCCTCCTTCCCTCCCTCCTTCCATCAAAAAGGCATAGGCAGGCCTGAATAAGGAGGACACCAGAGTAAGCAGGCCTCAGCCAGGACTGGGGCCAGCAGGGGGGATGGGGGAGGGGAAGGGCAGAGAATGGCTCCAGACAAGGGCAGATGGACAGGCTATATGTAGGGATGTTAAAATGATGGGAGCCACATTTCTCCCGGTCAGAAAAGTGATGGAAGCAAGGAAAGGAAGAGGCTAGAATGAATCTGTGGTGTTGGCTTGGAATTGGAGGCATCAAGGTAAATTCAAAGTTGTCAATATAGATAAATAGAATAAACAAATGGGACCTCATGAAACTTAAAAGCTTTTGCATAGTGAAAGAAACCATAAACAAGACAAGAAGGCAACCCTCAGAATGGGAGAAAATAATTGCCTATGAAACAACGGACAAAGGATTAACCTCCAAAATATACAAGCAGCTCATGCAGCTTCATACCAAAAAAGCAAATAACCCAATCCACAAATGGGCAGAAGACCTAAATAGACATTTCTCCAAAGAAGACATACACATGGCCAACACACACATGAAAAGATGCTCAACATCACTCATCATCAGAGAAATGCAAGTCAAAGCCACAATGAGGTATCACCTCACACCCGTCAGAATGGCCATCATCACAAAATCTGGAAACCACAAATGTTGGAGAGGGTGTGGAGAAAAGGGAACTCTCCTGCCCTGTTGGTGGGACTGTCAGTTGGTACAGCCACTATGGAAAACAATTTGGAGGTTCCTTAAAAAACTACACATAGAACTACCATATGATCCAGTAATCCCACTCCTGGGCATATACCCAAAGAAAACCATAATCCCAAAAGAAACTTGTACCATAATGTTTATTGCAGCACTATTCACAATAGCCAGGACATGGAAGCAACCTAAATGCCCATCAACAAATGAATGGATACAGAAGATGTGGCATATATATACAATGGAATATTACTCAGCTATAAAAAGGGATGAGATGGAGCTATATGTAATGAGGTGGATAGAACTACAATCTGTCATACAGAGCGAAGTAAGTCAGAAAGAGGACAAATATTGTATGCTAACTCACATATATGGAATCTAAAAATGGTACTGATGAACTCAGTGACAAGAACAAGGATATAGATACAGAGAATGGACTGGAGAACTCGAGGTATGGGAGGGGGCGGGGGGTGAAGGGGAAACTGAGACGAAGCGAGAGAGTAGCACAGACATATATATACTACCAACTGTAAAATAGTCAGTGGGAAGTTATTGTATAACAAAGGGAGTCCAACTCGAGGATGGAAGATGCCTTAGAGGACTGGGGCGGGGATGGTGAGGGGGACTCGAGGGGGAGGGAGTCAAGGAAGGGAGGGAATACGGGGATATGTGTACAAAAACAGATGATTGAACCTGGTGTACTCCCCCCAAAAAAATTAATTAATTAATTAAAAAACAAACAAACAAAAAAACACACAAAGTTGTCAATATAGATAAATAGATGTAAAATAAATACACTCGTAAATGTGCATATATATGTGTATCCCAACTCTTTCTGCTGAAAGGGTGAGGAAGCAGTGACACTCTAGTGGCCCAAATCTTGGTTTCCAAAGACCACTCTGAACATGCCAGAGCTCTTTGAAAACATGGATGATTCCTGCAGCACAGATGATTTCAGCACAAGAGGAGCCTGAGATATCATGTGGTACCAGAAATTACTGAAATGGTCAGAGAATAATGTGGTCATATCAAAAAGACATAGACGCAAACTTGAAGGAGCTCCCACTGGCCAAGTCTGGGGAAAACTGAGCATCAAGATAAATAATTATAGGGATGGGTTATAACCCATTGAATAGTAAGAGTTCTCAGGAAATAAGAATCTATGTGTCAACACTGATATAAATAAATAAATTAAAAGCCACATAAATAAGAAGAGACAGCTATTCCTTACAACAGAAAGTCACCTAATTAAACTATACACTAAATATAAAGGGAATAATGGCATTAGAAAACCACCTTTTGGCAACCATTATAGTAATGATTAATTCTGGCAGGAAACATCAGAGGATGTCAAAACTAATGAATGAACATGGGGTCAGGAACAGAATTTTACATGGTCTTGAAGTCTCTGCCCACAAAATATTTGTTAATCCATATTTTCTTAAAAAGTAACTTACGGTGGAAAAACCTGGCAGACATTATGTAAACCAAATGATAAATGTAAACACCACCACCAGTGGGAAAAATAAACATCATGTATCACCCAATAGGATAAAACAAAAAGAGCACAGCATCTGTAATATTCTAGCCAAAAGCGTATTAACAGGATCTAGTCATAAGGAAACATCAGCCAATCCCAGAGCAAGAGACGGTCTATAAAATGACTGACCTATAATCTTTAAAACTGGTAAAATCATAAAATCAACGACATACTAAAGAATCATTCCAGATTAAAGAGAATAGAGACAGGTAAAAACCAGGAACAACCAATGATGCTGAACGGGATCCTTTGCTACTAGAAGGACATTGCTGGAACAATTGGCAAAATTTGAATCCAGTCTCTGGGCACAGGAGGAGTGCTTTGTCTTATTCTTGCAGCTTTTCTGGAGTTTTGAAATGTTACTTTTCTCCCCCCAGATTAGAGTTATTTACCTGTTGCCTCCCTTTCTAGTCCATCAGCTGTTTGACTACCACATCCACAGCTGGCTCATTTTCTACCTCTCCACAGTGCCTGCAGCATAGCAAACCCTCATAAATGTTTGCAGAAGACAGAGGGGAGGCAGTGAAGGAGGGAGGAAGAGAAACTAGCCAAAGGTAGACATGTTACCTCCTCTGCCAGACAGTTGGGCTGGGGTAGGTTCCTAGATGACACTGAGCTAGATAATGATTGCAGAAAATTCTATCCTTGCTTTACTTAAAGTGTCTCTGGAGGAAAGAAAAATCATTGAAGTGTGTTTTTGGACCAGCTTGTCATTAAGCTGGAAAAAGCTATTTTGTTGCCTTAATTAGTTTTATTGTTTTGACATTTTAGCTTTTTAAAGGCTTTGTGCTGGAATGCAAGTGCAGTATTTCATTGCCATGGAGTCTATTTTAATGAATGATTATTATACAAATGAACCTGCTAATAGGATCCTTTTTTTTTCCAGAAAACAAACAAAATCCACATAGAAATGCTGGAGGGCCCTTCTTCATGTTAAACCTGTATGTTTGCGCTGTCTTCCTTAAAAACAAAACAGGATCAAAAAAGAGAAAGAAAAAAAAATCGATTATGCTCCAAAAACCTAGATGGAAATTCTGGTAAATTGACACATTAGCAATGCCAAGTATTTAATGATGAGACCTTCTCCACTTAACTTTTTCTCAGATTATAAAACTAATAAAGTAAAATAACGCATTAGCCTAGGAACCTCAGTTTGTTCAGAGCAATCTTTTAAGGACAGTGTTCATGGCCTTTTCTGTATGAATATTCTGTCCTCAGTGGTTATGCCTTGAATAGGCGATCAACCACATAAAACAGAAGCTCTCACTCCTGGAAGAAATGCCCCACCCGTTTCTCATAAACAAGGACAGCATTTGTAGGAGCTAAACCTCCCTAAACTTCAACATGGCATCACCACTTCCTAGGGGATGCTGTGGCATTTTACCCAGCAGGATTCCTGTTACAAGAGCATGGTAAACAATTAGACCTCATTTACATTTTACAATTAGGTTTCACTTACATTTTACTGTGATTTTTACATGCATCAAAGGCTTTATTTCACATCTTTACTAAATCCACAAACCGTGAATTGAAGCATCCCATATTTTTGACATGTTTTTCCACATGCTAAATGTCGGTCGTCTACATTTGGTTGAACAAAGGCTAAGAATTATACAAGAGTATGCCCAAATTGAAATGAAATGACTCTGAAATCTAAAAGCTGAGCTAAATCATTTACAGCAGCTTCCTAAAAGCCTGAGAGATGAAATGCAAATTTCCTTGGGTGTTAAATAAAATATGTTTAACTCATGTCATGTATTCTAAAGGTCTCCCTGGATAGATTTCTGAAGGTCTGTCAGTTTATTAGGGCACAGATGATATTCATCAATTGGAAATCAATACTCGCTGCTGAGTTCTAATTATAAATTATTGGAAAAATGCAGGTGGTAAACAGCCAGGGCATTTCTTGCTCATAATTTGAAATAAAACTGGTTTGATTTCCAGTATGTGAACTAAGAAAGATTTTTTTTTTGTTCTTATGTATTTGCTTTTAATCTTAAACTTTGTTTTTCAAGGTTTGGTTGCCAGAGGAACAGTTTCTCTATGGATTATTGCATTTTAAATTCTGGAAAACAGTGCTTTCCAAATCCAATATGATGATGTTCACAGGGAAATAACAAGCATTTACATTTTATTGGTACAAATCGGAAGAGGTTTTTCTGCCTCTTTAGTTTCCTTTTCATGGTCACTTTACTTCCGAACATACAAGCGTGTGCCTGCATTAGCCTTTTAAAACACTTTCTGTACAGAATTTCAATTGCTTTTCTTTTTTCAAAGTTCCTCATCCTGCATTTATGCCTATATAATAAAGCATGCCTTCTTCCTTCTTGTAAAAGTATATAAAAGAATTTTGCACTCAGCAAAATAAGCTGAAACTTCACACAGAGAAAAGAGGTTCTTTTTTACATGGGCTGTCTCACTGCTCTAGTAAAATCTGCCACTAATGTTATTTACAATGTGGTTATTTAAAAAATTGGCTTTGTTTGCCTCGTCAGCAGAGGGGAAAGATTCCACGTCCAGGACTAATTCTTTACACTCAGCATTTGCATTAGATTCTGGGAGATTTCCCCAGTTACCTGCTATTGATTCATTTGTGCCTTCAGGCCAGTATTTAGTTGGTGGTCATGTACCAGGCACCAGGCACAAATATGACAGCCTCTGCCCTTATGGTACCCAGAGTTTACTAGTGAAACATGACAACAAAGAGTGACACTCGTGGCAAGGAGTAGAAAAGGGGTATTTGGGAATATCTTCAAAATGTCACACACAGAGTACCATATTGGAGGGTACTCTGGCAGTCTTTCCACTATACAAACTGAAAATCAGGGAAGGTATGGAAATTTACTCTCCAATCTCCCTGCTAGCCTATTAAGAGGTGAAGACAAAACATACAAGCAAAACCCAGAGACTCAGTTTAGAGGGATGGCCATGTACCAACTCAGGAAAACTGAGGACACAGGACTACAGCCTTCACCCAAGCACTGCAGAACCGCAATCAGGAAGTCAGCAAGTAAGTTACCTAAGATCCTCTCTTTTATTGGCTTCAGAGAAGACCAAAAGTCTCCAGAAGTTATTAATTTATTTTTAGTTCATGCACAAATATTAATGCTACTCACAGAGTCAAATTTTAATAGAGAGGTTTCAGGTGCAAAAAAGAAAAAGCAGTAAAACAGTTTCAGCCCATAGGTTCATAGCTCTAACCAACTGCCCCAACATTTTACTGTACATCATAAAATATCTCCCCCACACATGTGTACTATACACTCATGCACATGTACACATATCAAAAACACACACATACACATAGGCATTATACAAATATACACAGACACAAATATACCCACACAGACGGTCACTTGAAAATAGCATCCTAGTGATAACATAAAAAAGTATGCACTCTCTAATTTCAGTACACTTTCACATTAATTATTCCATTAATCTTCACCAACTTTCCTCCTTGTTGATGTAACACCAAATTACTGCAAACCCAGATACGGTGCCTACATTCACAAAGTCCATATTGCTTTCCTCCTGCGTTGTCTGCTCTGATATTGGGTGACACTTTCACTTACTATGACCATAATGGAAAAGCAACCTAAGTAGAAAGCAAAAGTTAAATGTATAAGAAAGGAATGCTAGAACAGGAAATACTATAATGATTACAGAACGCAAACCACAAAGCTCCTCTTGGAAACATTTTAGAATTGTTTATTCTCCTGATGATGAATCACTGCAAGGCTCATTTAAGCCATCTATGGTTGAATGGAACACTTCTGCCACCCACCTCTTCAAGCTGTAGGCAGGGAAGCTCCACCTTCACAGCGCTTATATGAGAATCCAATTCAGGTTCCTTAATGCTAAGTTTAAGATTTTGTCTTGTATACAAAGGTACGGGAGAAAGACATAAAAGAAGAAAACTTTGGTACCAGTCCCGGACACATCTCTTAGTGGCTGTGAAATACTGCATATGAATTTTATCTGAGTCTCAGTTTCCTCATATATAAATATCATGTCTATCCACTTTTGAGCTCTGTAATTTGTATCAGTATGTGTATACCAAAATAATGGACATGAGCACTTTGTAAAGGAGGGGAAAAGAAACTTTTCTATCTATTTTAGGTTCTCTGGCTGGCGCCCTGTAAATTAGAATGATAAAAGGCAGATTAACAAGAGAAAAGCAAACATAAATTTATTAACATGTGCATCATGTATGCACTTGGGAGTATCCAGTGATGAGTAACTCAAAGGGGTGGCTAAAACTTGGACTTATACAGCATCTTAACAAAAGAACAATAAGTTTTTAGAGAAGTGACAAGACAAAGGAAAAGAACTTTGAGGTTCTAAGGGCAGCCAACTGTGGAAAGACAAATATATGGGGACGCTAAGGGTAGATGAGAGCTAGTCTTAGCGAGGTTTGTTGTGTAGGTTCCTCTGGTGCTGTCTCTGGGCTGATAAGAGTCTAAAGTTGTCTCTGGTGACTAACTTCTGCTCTTCCTGGTAGAAGGGAGTGAGGGGCACCTTTACAAATTTATATCCTGCTTTTAGGCAT
The DNA here is from genome assembly GCF_030028045.1 of Hippopotamus amphibius kiboko. Lineage (NCBI taxonomy): Eukaryota > Metazoa > Chordata > Mammalia > Artiodactyla > Hippopotamidae > Hippopotamus > Hippopotamus amphibius. The sequence continues at coordinate 174,991,484 of NC_080186.1, read as the reverse complement.
CTAGACAGAGGAGAGAGAGCTTTTCTTGTATCTGCTTCTTCTCAAATGCCTTCAGCCCAAAATAATCCTTATGCCGAAGTGGCATATTTTGGGGTGGCATATTCTGCTACCTTTCAACTGTATGGTCTCTAAGGTACTACAGAAAATATAAGTGCATTGCTGTCACCCCAATATTATCATCACTCAGTAAAAACAGTGCCTAAATATGTGTAAATCTATGCCAGTGCTAAACAGAGAGATAGAAATGAACACAGTTTTACCCCAGGCAGGTTTACACTCTGATTAGGTTAAATCCCTCATCTGTAGCATATTTTACTTTTCTCTGATCCACTTTTCTCTGATCCATATTTCCGCATATCCTTAAAATGCTCATTTATCAAAGGGTTTTAGGGCTGCAGAAATTTTGCAACCTTGTAAAGAAGTACTTTCTAAAGCACACCCAGTTTTCTTCAAATGTAGCTTTTATGTTTACATGAACAAGCATTAACACAATAGGTGGATTGTGTCATCAGCTTACACATTCCTCTTCTTTTCTTCCTCCATAAGTTCATCCTTTGTGGATCATGATACGGTTCTTTCCATTCTTGGTCACAAGGATAATGGGGTTTTTTCCCCCTCTGATCAGATACTCCAGCTTTCAAATTAGATATGGTGGCAGTTTTCGTCCATCTGGCATGTAAGCGAGAGACTTGGCAAATGCAGGTTTTATATTATTCAGTGGTGAGATTGACAGTCTTGCGGAGTCAGAAATGGCTACAGTAGATTCAGCTGCCATGTCAAATCAGATGGAAAGTCTATCATTGTTTGTGATCTGATGAGGATGGAGGAGTCAGCATTGTGGTATTATATTCTCCAGTTGAAATCAAGTGATGGAAATTTATAACTTTCCCCAGGTATCATTTATCTAGCTGTAGTAGTGTCTATGGAAAGAGTTACTCAGCCTTAAAGAGTTGCATTTCAACAGTGCCTATAAGCAATGAATCTCCAGTCACACAGTAACCACAACTCTACAAGGCTTCACATGGACCATCAGATCCGCTCTGTGCTGCATATGTGTGGTGGATGAAGCTGGAGCAAGAATGATTTTTGTGAATTACATAATTTGGTGAATCACATTCAATCGTGAATCATACAGTGACAGTGAGAAATAAGTCAAGAATTTCCCTATGGAGGGCTCCATCTCTGGAGTATATTGCACATACTTATTTGAGGCCCTATCTCCCCCCAAACAGGAGTTTAAATTCAGAGAAATCCTTATGATCAATCATTTAAAAATAGCCGGAAATGTGAACAATGATCCTAGTTCAAAGATCCCCATCACAGATTAATAACAATAGCAAAAAAGGAAAGGGAAACGTCCAACAACATGGGAATAGATAAATGCCTTGTAGTCTGTATATGGTGAGACATAATGGTGCCCTTAAAAACACTTGTAATAATTTTAATGGCAAAAATGCATATCATTAAGTTAAATAAGTCAGGATATAAAACTGTACATATATTACAGCTTTAACTATGGAAGAAATCTGTATGTGTGAAAAAACACTGGAAATAAAATATACCGAAATATGAGTAATAGTTATTACTGGTAGCAGTTGTTAGTGGCTGTTTCTTTTCCTCCATATGTTTTTCTATATTTTGCATTTTTTTCTACAATGGACATGCCTGACTTCTAGATTCAGGGGGAAAAAATGAACAGAATTAAAATAAAGTTCTTTAAAGTGACTTATGATGATGATTGGCTGGTGGGACTTTTTGTATATAGACTTGCGAGCCTTTATCTTTCTTTTTAAAAATACCCTTCCATCAATTTTTAAAAGGTAATTTGCTCTTTGAGGTCTTTCTTAAATTAAAAAAAAAAAAAAAAAAGTAAAGGACATGAACAAAAGATGCCTACTTTTTCCAATTTTAAGGGGTAAAAAACAATCATCTCTTCTCCAGTGACCCATATTCTCCCCCTTCACTGTGCATCTCTGGTCTGTGGGTTCTGGCCCCAAGGCAGCAGGCAATCCCACTACGCATTGATTGACCCACCACTCTGACCTGAGGCAGCCTGGGGATTCCTGACCTGTTCTATTCATTTTATTAATCATCAAAACTTTGGCTATGAGACATGTTGCTATTGAAATAATTTCACCTATGGGGTTCATTTTGCTTTCATCATTAACTTCAGCTTTCAATCTCTTCCCCCTTATCCCCCTCAGAAAACTTCTCAAGCCTCCAGTCTGGCTTGGAGATTAGCACTGAGGACTCTTGGTTCAATCAGCCTCTGTGCTTCATTATGCTCCATGACATAATGACATGATGTGATTTGCCCCAGCGCCCTCTGAAGTGACTTAGGGTGGGGTGCAGCAAGGCAGCAAGAATTTTTAATTTGTTGCTATCATACTTTTTAAAACACCAGATTTCTCACTGATTTTGCACAAAATTCTGTTTCTGTGTGGCTAGCTCTGCCACCAGACAGAGGTGCTTGTGCCCACGTACAACCATGCCAGCTTACACTGAAAATCTTAATTATTCTCTTATTTTGTAGGAATTGCTTAATACATTTTTGGTCATGTTTTGGACTCAGTAGTGTATGTGTGTATAGGTGTTAAAAGATAAAGGAGGGCAGATGAAAAATCATTTTTTAAAATATTGCTGAAATAAGTGTTGGACTACATGTGTTGCTTTCTAGTCATTATACACATGTGGCTATCCAGCACTGTGAATCCCTTTGCGAGAATTAGAGATATACATTCAATATTTAAGGTAAAATCATAGAATTTGACCTTAAACTTTTATTTCTTTGGGCCGGCTACAGGTAATCAAAGCAGAATATGCTTTTGGCCCATTAACGTTGCCTTCTCAATGGTCCAGCCATGACCTCCAGACAGAGTTCACTTCGTCTCCAAGGATACACCACCATCTGTGTATGACCTTCCTTTGGATCTAATGGCATTGAGTTCTCTTCACTCCTAGCTCCAGTCAGTACAATGGAAAACACGATGGAAAAGTAGAGTAGTTCTTTTGCAAGACACCAGACCACTATTCTTTAGTTAAATGCCTTTTTTTCCCCTGTACCACCAATTCAAATCCAGGCAGTTTTTCCTCAGTTGTTTTAATTGTGTATTTTTTCATAGGGAGTCACTAGTCAAACATGGCCATAAAATCATACAGATTCATTATTCTTTCTGTAGTTACTTGGCCTTTATTTCTCATCTTAATATTATAACTTAAAGCCGGTTCTCTTTGAACTTGAATCATTGGAAAAGCAGACCCCCAAAAAAAAAAAAAAAAAAAAAAAAAAGTATATATATATATATATATATATATATGCTTCAGCCTTTCTGCATTGATAACATACTGTTTTTAGCACTGAAAAATGCTGAAAACAGTTCACAGTTTTAGGCAATAAAACTTTTTGGTTGATACATTAAGCACCATAGCCTTGTTGAGATTTAATATCTTGCTTGTGTAGAATTTGTTTTGGCAGTGGGTGGGTTTCTTGTGTTCTATTGCACCTCTTTTAGTCATCAAGAAAATTGGTGCACCTTTATTTTTGGATTTAATAATGAGAGTGAAGATGAACAAGATGTGTGGATCAGCCCATTCACATCTGTTTATCAATAGAGCCAACTTCTGCATCAAACAATTTATATTAAGTGGAGTTGGGATGCAACTCTATTGCTAAAACTTAAGCCAAATGCTGAGAAATATGCTCAAATAAAGTTCATTGTCTAAACTTTTCTGAAAGGTAAACTAGTTAATTCTAAATCAATTCATTTGAAAGGTTTCATGGAGCTAGATGTAATGTACTTGAAATCAGTGCTAAGCAAAGTGTGCCTTCAGAAAGGAACTAAGCTTAGCAAGGGAAAAATCTGATGCAATGCCTAAGAATCAATCCATAGTTTTTGAGAGCAGTCACACAGTTCAGTGTTTATGGCAGACCTTAAAGGAGTGGCTTGGAGACAGACTGCCAGGTTTCAAATCCTACCTCTGTTGCCTACTCCAAGAACTTGAATAACTGATTTAACCTCTATTAGCCTCAGGTTATCATGGTAGAATGGGGCTAATAATCTCTTCTACCTCCTAGGGCTGTACAAAGTAAACACAGATTAAAGCACCTGGACAAATACCTAATACATGGTAAGTACCTAGGAAATGCCAACAACTATTCCAAATTGGATAACATTCCATAACTAAAACAGATAATTGGTTTTAATAAAAGTGGGGGAAAATGAACTATATGATTATTTTGATTTATAGCAGTATTGTTTTCCGCTTGACAAAGTGGGGGAACCAGTTGACTTTTATTAGACGTATTTTCTGTTGTAAGAGATACTGTTGTTTTGATCCTTGCTGTTGAAGACTTTTCCAAAGCAAGTGAGTTATAAGATACTGCTATGAGAAACCAAATGTACAAGTGCTACTAAGTCTATACTTAAAATATTGTGTGCAGGTGATATCGATGTACCATTGAGGAAACAGACTTGGGAAATTCTCATCAGTGGACAAATATCTCCCTATGATTGGCAGACAATAGAAATAAGCTTTTGTTTTTAGCTGCCAGGACTAATAAGCTGAAGGACTGTTTTGCCTCTCAAATGGAAAGAATCTGGGGGCAGCAGAGTGAGAGTATGACCAAAGAAATCACCAGAAGCAACTTAGAAAGGAAAACTGGGTGACTGGAGTAGTTCAGCCTTGAAGCAAAGAAACACACTTATTGTGAATAAATTCATGCCATAATAAAAGGACTTTCTTTCACCAGAGAGGGTACTAAGGAGGAAGCTGAGGGGAAACTGCTCGGAGTGTAACATGCCTCTAATAAAAACTTGAGCTAAATTTCAGAGCACCCAGGTTAAACTAGGCACTCCTTGACCTGTGTAAGGAAAATGCTTGTGTAAAACTGTGTAACCAAAAACCAAAAATATGTACTTTAAGGACAAATTACCCATGAGAAATAATGATGAAGGAGCAGTGCCACTGGGGGTTTAAACCAACCCAGGAGACATGGCAGGAGATTATAGCCTATATTAATGAAATGCTGTGTACGTTTGAGTATGCAGCAGGGGTGGAGGAATTGTTGGAAGGTGAAGTGTAGAAGCAACAGAACAGAAGGGTTACGAGATGACTGTGGCAGACACAGAAGGTCCACCCCTGCCAAGACCTCGATAAGCTGACAGCTCTCAGGCTTAACTTTCTTGGTAGAGAAATGGAAGTTGACTGCTTTAGATGATGGATGGTCTTCTATGGCAAATCTCACTGAGGATTAGGAAGGTAATCCAACAAAGTAAACTTTGCAGTTCAATGAACACAAACCAGGCGCAGATGAGATGCTCAGGAAAAATGAAGTTGCTAAAAAACTTTCAGTTCATTACAAATGTAGCAGAAACAAATTTCCTTACCGTAAACTCTGATGGGTAGGAGTGTAAATTTAGGGATTGTTTATAACTCAACTTCTCTTTGCACTTTCTCTTCCATCCTGCCCAATGGCAGAAGACATAGTATTGCCAAGTAAAGGTAATCTTGGTCACTCCCAGTTTTGTTTTCTTTTTGGGGGTATATAGATAAATTCGAGCATTTCTCCCACTCACTCCTTTTTTTTTCCCTCAAAGAGAAGCTTACAGAAGAAGCTTCCAAGAGCAGCTCACTAGAAGAGATGTATCCCTTCCACAGTCACTGGCCGCTGTCCACACTGGCTTTAACCAAGAAGTATAATTTCCAGTGGCCTTTGGTGTTGCCATCTGTTCACACTGGGATGTGTTGAGATGGCCCCAAGGCCAAAGCTGATAAATACACACACTCTGATTCTTCCTTATTCCAAATCTGAAACTCCCTGGGTTCACACTCCTCAGAGACACATTCATACCCTCCCCAGGGAAGGAGGATTTTCTGCTCCTCTTCCTGCAGCATTCCTTGGTGACAATCTATCTTATCATACTTCCATCAACACTGTGATATTGGTAGAGTAAAGTGCTTGTCTCCTCTTTTAGAGCTTACTATATTGAACTGTTGCATGGCCATATGTTAATTTTTAAAAATAACTTGAAAGTGTGCACTACTCTAATACATTACTCTAAGCAATGTATTATATTTGACAAATACTTGACAATGTATTTGACCATACATATGTATATCTTTACCCTGCAATGCACAACATGTATATATCTCTACTCATTAGTGTATAATTATATAGAGATAGGTATATAGATATGTAAATTGTGCCATTAATGTTATTATGTTACCATCTCCAAATAGCTATTGAACTTAAATTTAAATATTAAATATTTTAATATTACAGTTTAATTCCACAAGCACGATTTGCATATCGAGCTGATGTAGAAATGGTTATAAGTGGCAGGATAGTGTGATGGTTTATAGACACGCAATAGAGGCTAATTCCTGGATTCAAAATCCATCCCCATCACCTACCAACAATGTAACTCGAGACATATTACCTAATTTTTCTGTGCTTCAGTTTCCTAAACTAGAAAATAATAATAGTACAAACCTTATAAAATTGTTGTAGAAATTAAAAGGTATAACACAAAGTAATATTTGCCAGAAATACATTTGCTGTTTGCATAACGTGTATTTCTTTTTTTAATAAAAAATAAAAATTGTTATGATAAAGGTAAGACCACTGGATTAAATTACTTTAACATGTGTTTGTCTTCATTAAAGAAATATCATTAAAAAAAAAAGAATAACATAAAGTGGTTGGAACAGTGTCTGATACAAAGTAATTGTGCAGTGAAAGTACACTCATTATTATTCTGGAAGCACAGAAGACACCACTGTGACTCAGGAAAAGTGAACATTCCTCACGACTAAATTCAGTCTTGTCTGGATAAGATCACTTGACGCCTAAATGTCAGGGTCTATCTTAAAGGCAAATTAGTCATTTGTGTGTGTGTGTGTGTGTGTGTGCGACAGCTTCAGAAGTGATGATTTTGTGTCACAGGGTCAAAACAAAAATGAGGTAAAAAAAAAAATGAGGTCATCTTCTTGGCTGTTCACAATCTTCTATGCTTTCCCATCATTTATAAATGAAAAACACCAAAAAGCTTTGGAAAGCATTGAAATTTTCCAATGACTTATCTCATGTTTAATGGCAAAGTTAGAAAGATGTGACAATGGCTTATATTTGAATACATCTTTAAATATTATAAAGTACTGCACATTAGTTGCCTAGGGCTGCTGTAACAAAGTATCACAAACTGGGTGGCTTAAAAGGACAGAAATTTTTACTCTCAGAGTTCTGGTGTCTGGAAGTCCAAGATCAAGGTGTCGGTAGGGTTGGTTCTTTCTGAGAGCGCTGAGGAGATCTGTTCCATGCCCCTCTCTCCCATTTTCTGGTGACAAGTGACTGACAATGCTTGCCATTCCTCAGCTTATAGATCACTCCAATCTCTGCCTCCATGTTCAATATATTCTTCCTGTATTTCTGTGTACTCACATGGCCATCTTCTTGAAAAACATCAGTCTTATCAGGTTAGGGACCCGCCTTACTCCAGTAGGACCTCATCTTAACTAATTGTATCCACAATGACCCTATATTCCAATAAGGTCACATTCTGAAGTCCTGAGGTCAGACTTCAATATGTTTGGGGATGAGGGTGAACATCCCAACCCCTCGGGGCAGTTTAACAAGCAATTCATCAAGTAGGAATTATTATCCACAAGTTATATATGAGGACCCTGGAGATTTGTAATGTGGGTGTCTTCTCCAACGGGACACAGCTATTTCTTGAGTTAAACTCAGGTCGCGTGTTTCCAAGTTTAATGCCTTTTTGCAGCTGCATTACTACCACATCAGTAGCTTCCTCTTATTGTTTGCCTACCATTTATCATGAATTTTCTATATTGGTTGATTGATTTTGCTTCACAAATAACAAAAGAAAGAAACAAAAAATACTCGTAACTGGTTTAAACTATAAAGATCTCTTGGCTATTATAACTGAAAATCAAGAGGGACGGTGGGCTTCACAGTTAGGGTTTGACTCATCCTCTTCATCATCTTCTTTTGCTTTCCTGTCCCTACCCTTCCTTACTCTTCCTTTCTGCTCCTAAACAATTCAGTCTAAAAGCCAATAGGCAGGACTTAGAGTAGGCATTTGTGTAGGGAGGGGTCAGGGGAGCACAGGCGGCCCAGAGGAGTGTCAGGGCTGAGCAGGGTGAGGAGGGAGTTCACAGAAGGTGGTAGAATGACCAGGTGTGCGGAGTGGAATCTGATCAAGGTGAGGAGGGTATCTGTGTGGACTTGGTGCACCACTCCTAGGATGCAGTGATCAGAACACAGCCTCACTTCTAAGGCATTCTTGTCAAAGATGCATAACCTTAGTCTAATCGTGAGGAAACACCAAACTCAAATTGAGGCATAGCCTACAAGATCACCTGCCTGTAATCTTCTAAAGTATCAAGAGTACAAAGGTAAAGAAGGACTGAGGGACGGATCTCAAAGGAAAGAGGCAGAGAGGCATGAAAACGAAATGAGATGCAAGATGCTGGACTGGATTATTTTGCTATGAACATCATTATTGGGACAATTAACAAGACTGAATGTGACTTGAGGGTAAGATGAAAATAATGAATGACTGTTAATATACTAATTTTGATAGTTCTATTTTGGTTATCGAGGAGAATAACCTGGCTTGTACAAAATAAATTCTAAAGTACTCATTTGACATCATGTTGGCAATTTACAAATTGTTGAGGAAAAAAAAGTTTTTTGTACCGTATTTGGTGAAAACAAACGTTAGGGTTTGGTGGCTCAGTGATGTCATTAAAGATTCGGTTCTCTCTAGAGACTCTGCCTTTAGCTGTGTCAGCTTCATTCTAAGCCAGACTCCCTTTCATGGCCACAAAAAGAGCTGCGCAGAGAGAGGACGGCAGAAGGGGGTGTGGGTGGCGGGAACTGTTTCTAGAAGCTCTCTAGGAAGAATCAGAAAGTTAGGAAGCCTCTTTCCTGGAAACCCCAAGAAGGTATCTTCTCCAGTATCACTGGCCTAAATTAAGTCATGTGTTGACCCTAAACTGCTCATCACGTGCAGCGGATGGGATTTTGCGTATTCATTTAGGCTTGACGCACTTGCTGCTTTTACCAAAGCACATGGACTTCGCATGATGGAGGTTTAAACAGCTGAATAAAGGTTTGAGGAGTTATCAAAAGATAGGAGAATGGATACTGAACAGGCAATTAAAATTTCTGCATTAAGGGTCAATGTACCATTGTGGTTAAGAGCTTGGGTTCTAGAGCCAGACTATCCAGGAAGAAAGTTGGTTCTGTTCATTTCTAGCTTTGTGATTTTGCACAATGTCTTTCATCTCTCTTTGCCCCAATTTGCCCATCTCTGAAATGAAGATGATTACCTTTCCTGTCTCACAAGATTTCCTGAGAATTCAATGAATTAGCAAATGTAAAGCACTCACAATATTGTCTGGTGCACGGTGAGCATTCAAAAAACAATAACTATTACCACTTGCTCGTTTAATTTTTACAAGGTGCCACTTTACAGTTATCTTGATTCAACAGATGATTACCGCGTGCTTGCTGTAATACCATGTTCTGTTCTAGACACTGAGAATGGAATAATGACCCAGGTAGACTGATTCTTTCTGAGATGCAGTCAAATAAGCAGCTTGTTTAGGATCAAACAGCTAGTCATTGTCAGAGCTTGGATTTGAGGTCAGCTCTTACACACCCCCTTCCTTCCTTTGTTTTCTCCTTATCTTTCTGTATTTTTAAATTATTCTCTGCCTTAGTCTTAAGCCTGGCAATGGCCCTGGGGAATTTTGCCTCTCCTGCTGCTGACAGCTAGGGTGAATGGAATTTAGGGTTTGCGAAACCTGTGTTCTGGATGATGGGGCATCAAATGGACTTCCTGATTCATTGTGATGGTTAAGGATCCTGTGGAACTTCTCACTATGGTGTTAACTGAACCACCTGGCCCCTTGCCCTCTGAGCTATTGCTTTGGCCTCCTGCAGACCCTTGTCTGTGGTTTCAATTGTTTTCCTTCACATCTTCAAAGACTCTTCCAGTGACTTGCCACAGTCAAGACCATCTCTAGGCAAAACTTTCCCACTGGTTGCTGGACTTCAGAGTCTGTCTCCCTAACCTCAGCCATTTCCCTCATCTCAGGCCATTCCCCAGCCACCCAAGCCCCCCAACCCAAGTCCATCTCCTGGGTGGCCTCACATGATCGGAATCCAATCTTTTACCCTTTCCCATTTGCCTACCCAAACAGGCTAGTCCAACATCCTCTTCTCCTGGGACCTCTCGGTCTGTTAGGGAATAGTTATCCAGGCTGAGAAACTAATCTATGCGAAAAGCACAACACTTGCAAATGATCAACATTTTCCCTCCCGCCTTCCCTCTCCTGACCAAATCCTCAGTTCTCTCCCCGGAATTTTATTTCTAAATCATCGATAATAATACCTCTATTAAACAGTTAGCCTGTTGAGCATTTGCACAGGTGCTTACATTGACTTATTTAATATTCATAACAAACCTATAAATTCTATTAATGCTATTAACATCAGTCCCATTTTACAAATGAAGGAATTGAGGCACTAAGAGTTTCAAGAATTCACCCAAAGTCACACGGAGAATAAGGGACGGAGCCAGGATTTGCTTTCAGGTATTGTGGCCCTTGAGCCCCTGCTTTTCCTTCCACCCCAGCATCCCTGCCTTTCCCCTCTGGTGGGATCATGCAGCTCTGTTACTTAAATGCCCTCAGAGACCATGTGATGAAGCTGGAACTGCCTAGATAGCACAGAGACCTTTCACCATCTATCCCCCACACTACCTTTCAAGAATTATCCTCCATCTCTTCACCCCACAGGCCATGTTTGGAATGCCTGTTCCCTTGATACAGTGCACACTCCTGTAACTCTGTGTTCCATCATGCTGTTACCTCTGCATGAATGTCTTTTCATTCATTCTCTCTGACTGGAAAACTCTTGCTCATTCTTCAAAACCCTTCTCGAAAGTCTTATCTTCTTTGCAGCTGTTCGCCAGGGAGATAATTAAGTATCAATATTTCTTTGCTCCCTAATACTTGGTAATGCATGTGGCAGTATGCAAAGTAGCCTAGGAAACAAAGATGACTTTAGCCATTCCCAGGGCTCAAAATATATAAGCAGAGTCTCAGCTTACTCATTCACTCTCTTTCTCTCCAATCCCCTGTGGCTCTTTCCACATGGCAGCCCTGTGCCTGTGGGCAGCTAAAGACTCATATCATGTTGGTTTAGCAATTCTAGTAAAAAGAAAGTAGTTTCTTCAATAGTGCTAACAGAAACATTACAGAGAGAACTCTCATGAGGCTGGCTTAGACCACATGTCCAACCCTAAATCAGTGACTGTGACCAGGGGAAAGGAGACATTTAGTATGGAACAGCCTGTGTTACACACCCAACCCATTCGTGGAGAAGGGACTGAGAAAGGATATAAGGGTCAGTCAGCACTAAACCAATGAAATGGTTGCCCCATAGAAAACCAGGTTCTTTCTTTCCTTCAAGAGGGAGTAAGGGATGCTGGAAAGATCACAGACTTCCATTGTATTCTATGCCTTGTCTGGCTAACATTTGTACCACTCTTTTGCTTACACATACCATGAGAAAAATAATCTCCAGACCAATTTTGCTATGAACTCTTCCACTAAAAACCAGAAGCACACTATTCAAAAGAGACAATCCAGAGGTCTGTCCAATTACCATGTCCAGCTCCACGTTCAGAACATCTGATCTCAGTCAAAACAAGTCGGGTTCTTAATGCTGTAGTCACCTGTGAAATGAACCACCCAACACACTCTAGACATAGGGATGAAGCTAAAACAAAATAAATGTACCAAGAACCACCACTTAGAAACCAACTACAGTGGCTACTGCTCCCAAACACATATCATATCTTACCAAAGAAGGATTGCCAAGATTCCCTATCCAGGCAGTAGGGTGGCTTCTTAGGTCACTTAATATAACTGCCATGATTCTGTCCTCTTGGAAGATCATCCAAGTCCATTGCTCTTCATAATCATAAGAACATTAGAGAACTATCAAAGAATATTCCTTTCCTGGGGTCTTAATTGCCATAGCAGCCCAATTCTTGTTTATTAACTTTGGGGGGATAGAAAACTGCAGACCTAGACCTTGCAAAATGAGCACCTTAAAACTTTACTTTGCCACTGCACAATCAACTTTCTAGAAAAATCCTAAACTAGCAATTGAAGTCAGATAATTTGTCCAGGTGTGGTCTCTGAATCTGGGTTAGGGTTACTCTTTCTTCTCCTATCTCTTAGTGAGGGGGGCCCCATGAAAGTCCATCCTCACAGCCCTCAATTGAAAGTGTTCTCCCAGCAGAGTTCTCTCCTGTCCTCTCTGTTTTCAGATGGTATAGCTTAGACCGTGGCTGGTACCTTTCTTGTAATACTTGATTGAAAATCTTCAAAAGTAATCCACAGGGGGAAGTTGTATGTTTTGGGGGACAGGGATAACTCTGTGTACTTTCTGTTCAATAGCACTGTGAACCTAAAACTGCTCTAAAAATTAAATTAATTTTATTAATTTTAAAAAGTAATCAACAAATTCCAAAAGTCTCACATTTTTCCACAAAATCTTTTAAAAGTACAGTTTTAGTAGGTATATTTCTGTACCAAGAAACAACACGCAATGACATTGTAAGAAGCTGTTTTGCTGCCAGTTAATAAGCATTGCCAACTTCTCAGTCAGAACTGGGAGAATCCTCGGTGCCAACCCCCACCTCCGCCATGATTCAGCCCATTTCCTCTTTTAGCTTTCGTTATCTTCTACACCCCAATCCTGATACCCATTTCTCTATTAGTGAGGGTCTTCTGGTTACAAGCAACAAAAACAGCTCTAGTTAACAAACAAAAAAACAAAAATAACAACCAAAAAAGGAGAAAAGAAAGATAAACTTACATAAGAGAAAGTAAGCAACAAACTCAAAGTCTCTCACAGACTCGCAGGAGGGATTGAACCATCAGGCCTCTGGAAGGACTGAAACAGGGTAGTTATACGAATCTTGATGGCAGAGAGTAATGTGTCATCTCTCCAGAGTGCTGCTGTCTGGAAGAAACAACTTTCCCAACCTCTGTCATTTCACTCAAGACTCAAATTCATGAGAAAGAGAATGGGATTGGTTTGGCTTGAGTCACATGCCCATTCATGAATGAATCCAGGATGAGATGAGAGATGTGAGAATGGAGTACTTTCTCTCTGAGTGGCTAAGTCTCAGTCTTGGACTAATACTTGAGGCTGATAAACTCAGGGTCATGGATAAAATGGATTCCCCACAAGAAAGAGAAACTGTGACACCAAAGAAAGGGGAAGGGATGATAGAAGGACCAGCTTAATCACCCCCACCCCCACTACAATATCCAGCATGGTACTCATTTCTTTGAGTTTTATTTTGTTGTTTATAGGTTGAGCATATATGTTTATATGTCTTTCCGGAATTGATACTGCTTTAAACAATACCCCAATGTCTATTTACATATGAGACACATAGAGCTCTCTCAATAAGTATTTTTTAATTGCTAGCATAAAGTATTATCTATTCAAGGTGTATTAGCAGGGATCTTCTAGTAATATTGCCCAATGTTTTAACATGATGATATAAATTGCAGGTAACATGTTAGGATAAATAGTTCATCACAGCACATCAAATCACTCCAACTGGGGACTCATGAACTTAGGGTGGGAAGGAAAGAGTTCACTTCAGTCTCTCTCCTCATCCTCACATTCACCCCATCTCCCCATCTTACATGAGTCCCATTGAGAAAAGGACTTTTCCACAATCTAGAGAGTTTTATTTCAGTGAGACATAAATCCTATGGTTTGAAATGTGCTCTGAGATACTTAGTATGAGAATGAAATGTACATCAATTAGGAGAATGGCCAGTTAGCACAGCCCTACAGAAGACAGGCAGTAAAGTCATAATGCTCACCCAACACACTGACCAGTCAGTATGTGAAATGAGAATAATAATATCTGCTTCATGATTGGCATGAAGACTAAACCCAATAACGTTTATAAGGTCCTAGCATGGTTTACGGCGTGTGATAGAACTCGATAAACAGGATAGCTTTTATTAAATCTGATCTGCCATTATATTTGATATGTGATTATTTCCTGGGGATTTTTTTTTTTTACAATAGCTACATGTTATAAATAACCTAATAAAATGTGCTAACTCTGATCTCATTAACAATGTACTGCAGTCTTATTAATGATCACCGTGCTATCCCTTACGCAAATATTAAGTTTTGCCTTTTAGCCCTGGGCCCTTTATTCCTGTGCGCATTAACTTTGTACAGGTATAAAGTTATACTCTGTCATGCCTTATTTTTGCTCCTTTACGTGATTTTATACTAATAAGAACCCCTTGCATTTAGGAACCTTGCCATGAATATTGCTTTATCCTGTATCTCAGTTTGGACATGCTACTATCCACTAGGCATTGAAATCAAGCTGTAAAGATTAAAAACATACAGTTCACAAAACTTCTACAATCACTCCCTATCTGTGCTCCGTTTCTACTTTTCTCTTTTTCCTTTTGCATTCTTTCTGGTTCCCACATACCTGAGGGAGAGGCTAGACATGCAGATCACGCCTACCTAAGTGTTCCCTGAGTCTCTAGCTCCTGGGACTAGAGAACAAGGACATCACCTGCCACGGCTCTCCCTGGTCTGTGTCAATGTGGGGCTCATTTGGGGCTCGCTGCATACATATATAAATGTGCCAGGTCAATAAATTATCTCATCTCACCCTTCCCTTATGCCAGGTCTTTCTGAAAATGTTCTCAAGAGCTCCAAAATGAAAGGATAAAATTGAAACATATTTTTCCTTAACTCCTTGAATGAGAAGCGTGTTATCTTATTATCAGTTGAATGGTGATACTATTGATAGTATAATGCACATTTCTAAAGTGAATTTAAAAATATTCACTTATCTATTCATTCCATAAATATTTACTAAGCCTTTTCTTTGACAATATAGACACAGTAGTGAACAATGCAGGTAACTGTCTGTGCCCTTATCCCCATACCATTAGTGGGGAAAACTGGTCCGTAATCAAACAAGCCTTTATAAAAGAAAGCAGTAAGCATTGCCAGAGAAGATAACACTTAAGCTGTCATGGAAGCATACAGCAACCCTCAATACGAAGGGTATCAGGGAAGGCTTCCCAGGCAAAGCACAAGTTAGCTACATTGAAAAGAGGGTGAAGGACAGAAAGAGTGAAGGCAGGGGAAACACCAAAGGTGCCTAGAAAGGCTTACAAGTGAGTATCTTGCACAATGCTTAGCACATAGTAAATGATGGTCAAAAGAGATCGAAAAACAAGGCATATTGGATGAAATAAAATAAGTTTACTAGATTAAAGAGTACATGTAGGGGAAAACAGGAAGATGAAGTAGAATTGATAAGTAGGGTCCAGATCATGTAACTCACATAAAAGGAGTCCAAGTATTGCCCATTTGGGGCAATGGAGAGCCATTCAAAAACCAGCGCAATGACTTGGATAGACTTTTGTTTTAGTAATATCACTTCGGCTGCAATACAGAAAGTGAATTGGAAAGAATACAGAAGATAAAGAGAACAATTAGAAGTCCACGGAGCAATCCAAGCAAGAGAGGACAGTGGCTGGGATTAAGGCATGTGGGAAATTGGATGGAACTGAAAAATATTTAGGGTTGTGTGAAAATGTCTTAGAGACATTTTCTTAGAGATAAGAAGAAGTGCTAGGGAAAGGGGTCAAGGAGGAATCTCAAGTTACTGGCCTGAACAACTGGGTGTTACCATTCACTGAGATAAGTAACATGGGAGAAAGAGCAGGTTTGGAACAAAGGATGATTTGTTCTGTATTGAGCTGGAGATGCCTGGAGAACACCCAAATTGAGATGTCTTCTAGGCATTTAGATAACTGGGTCTGAAATTCAGAAAAGATATATGTGTTGGAAATGAAGATTTGTAAGTTGCCAGAATATGGGTGGAAAATTAAACATAGTGAAATGAATAGGATCATGTGTTTAGGAGAGAATCTAAGCAATGCCAATAGTTATGACCTGCGCAGGTGAAAATGAGGGTGAAAAGAAATCTGAAATAAAATGGCCAGAGAGGTATGGGGAAATCCATGAATGTATGATGCCAGGTAGTTAATAAGGAGATTGTTTTAAGATAAAGTTATCATCAGTGTCAGATGCTGCCCATGGGTTAACTATGACTACACCTAAAAATTGTATACCCAATGAATTTTGAAACAAGCTCATTTCTTGTGATCTACAAGGGTAGATTCAGAAGGGTAGCAGAAGTAAAACTCAGGTACTTTAGGTTGAAGAATGAATGGGAGGTTAAAAAAAAAAAAGATAGATTTCTTATTTCAGGAGGATTTGCTGTGAAGAAAGAAAGTTAGGAGATACACGGTCAGTGGAAGTGGCTTAAGCACAAATTGGAAAGAATCACCAAAACCAGAGTACAGTTAAAGATACAAGAAAAAAAGAGCACAGTGACTAGATTGAGCTCTCTGAAAAAACAAACAAACAAACAAACAAAACAAAGAACAAGAACAAAGAATCCAGTAGAGAGGGACTATTTCTTTGGGAGAAGGGACATATATTTTACAGAAATATGAAGGAGATCAAGATGGGTAGAGCTGTAAGTGTGTGGGTGTAGAGATAAGAGTTTGAGGGATACCTTCGTGAATCGCTTCCATTTTCTCTGTAAAATAGAGGGGTTGTTGAATGAGAATTAACAGGAAACTGGAGGGATGGATAATATGCTGAAGGAAGATGAAGGCTTGAGGAAAGAAAGAGCACATGAGGCAAGCAGAGAAGGATGATCAGAAAACACTGAGCTGGAGATCTTAAAGCTGTGCTTGAACCAGTCTTCCCCGTCCTGTGATTTGAGCAGTTTTCACCACCCCACACAAAGACACAAAAAGGCAGGTAATTGGACAGACCCCCCTGGTTTACTCTTTCAGCTTCAGATACCAAACAGCTAGCCCTCTCCTGGGATTACAGGGAGGGGTCAAATCCATGGATTTAGAGAGACTGATGTAAAATTGACATATTACCTAAAATTACTTCCCTTGCCAAAGCCATGAGAACAGAAGAAGCAGTGGAAGCAAGCAGTAGGCTAACAGTTCAGGCCTGAGTTTAAACCATAACTCTGCGCTTAACAGCTGTGCCTCCTTTATCGAGTCACTGGGTCTCAGTTTCCTAATCTGTACAATAAAAGGACTGTTTGAGGCATTCTCCTCCAAGTCAGTGATCTAAGTTTCTGTGAAAGTGCTGCTGCCCTGTACCAGGTGTGAGGGTATCTCCACCATCACCATAAATGCAGGAAAGGTGATCCTAGTCCCCACTTCATGAACAACATAACTGAGGGGGAAACGTCTAGAAACCCTCTTATGTTCAAGAACCGAGATCCTTGACTATCTCCAAACCCATGTCTTACCCACATTCTGAGACACCCTCCGATTAGGCTTGCCCATGAGAGGTCTATAGACTGGTATTACCTAGAAAAAGACGTCAATCGTTAGCACATCATAGAAGGAAAACAGTGTCACCTGAACAGGGTGAAGCGACTGATCTGAGACGTAGCCACAAAAATAATCCTCCTCAGAGAGGTGAAGACATATTAGCCGACAAGATTTCACAAACCTTTGTGTAACTCGACAATTAACTGATGCACAGTTTAAAGCCAAATCAAAAAAACATTTTTTTTTAGTAAGTAACTCCTAGAAACTCAGGCCAGAGTGTAGTGGAGGGATTTTTCTTTCATTTGCTCTCTCTGCCACATGAGTAATTTCAGAACAACTGCTGAGTGCTGAACAATAAGACATTCAAGGACCAAAACTCGAGAGTCATTTTTTTCACCACAACACCCTCGGGTAGCTATTCCCTGTCTCTGGCAGACAAAATTATTTTCCAGCCGGCTCCTGGAGGACCATCTATAAACAAATTAGAAATTTCAAAGGGTTTGTTTTCTGCCTTCTGGCTGCCAGTAGGGGCCATTCCCTTTGTGTCCTTCATATGAAAAAGTAATTTAACAAAGAAAAAAGAGAGAGCACGCCTCAGTTCAAAACAGGCAAGCGTGTCTCCTCTCTCCCCCTCCCTTTCGTCATCCCCGCTCTGTCCATTGTCATGTTTGGTCAGTTTTCTGTCAAAACAACTTTTATTGTATGCAGCTTTCATCCTGCAGGGCTCCGAGAGCCTGAGAGACAAGTTGTTTTCCTCCAGCAATTCCATCAAGAAGGAGAAAATGGAAAATGAGCACTGATTTATGGCTGATTCTCCATGACAAACGGGGCAGTAAACACCCACCCGGCTCTGTAGGGAGAAGTTAAAAGTGGGTCCACTCGCCACCCAGCTCACATTCAGACTGAACGAAGTACGGCCTCAAAACAAAAGAGATCTCTTGAAACATTTTACAACAGCTTGTCACAGGCAAGGCACAGGACATATTTCAACGAGAAGGAAAAAAATCAAGTCTGCTTTACACCAACTCAGAATAGGAATTAAGCTTAATATCTGACGCTTTTGAAAAAACTTCCCCCTCAAAATATCCCAGCAGATAGGAAGCACCACGTATTTAGATATAAGAATGCATAAAATTCCAAAGGAGAAAGTTAGGAAAATTGGACCCCAGTTTACTTATAAAGAAACATAGACCTAAAGAGAAGGGAGCGTGTGTGTATAGTGACACAGCAAACTGTCCTGAAGACAGGACAGTCACTGCCTCTTGTTTTATGTGGCCTGAAGTCAACTCACGGAGACTAAGATGCTTTCCCGGGTTTTGGCTTGAAAAGTCCATTTTCTCATTATTGTCTTATTTTTCATTCTTTGGGATTGATGTGGGGCTTGGCCGGCAGTCAAGAGCTAGAGAACATGAGGTTCACAAATGCAGCTATTTCTAGCCTGCTGATATGCTCCACTAATCATGGTTTAAGTGGCATGCCAAATCGAGACTTTGCTTTCTAGGTTTGCACTTTAAGGCGAAGAGGTCTTAAAAGCCTTCCTAGCACAGAGCATTTCATTTAAGGAAATTCTTGACTCAGGCAAACCAGTTTGGAACTATTGGGAGTATGCCAATAGAGAGAAAAATACTGTGTGGCTTAATTTGGTTTTGTGTACTTTTTTTAAACATACATTTTGCATACCTTTACTTCTAATTCTTTGTCTGCAGAATGTCTAGAAGCTGCAGGTGGATTTCCAGCAGTGACTCCAGCCATGGGGGTCAAGGAAAGAATGAAAATGGCTTGTAGGAGTAAAAGCTTCAGAGCAGTCAGAGCCCAAGTCTAGAGAGCATGTGCGTGCATGCACGTGTGTATGTGTGTGCTTTTTTTCTGGACAAGCTGCACATGGGTGTGTGGGTTGCTAGTGAATGAAGTGGAGAGGCAGGATAGAGGTGTGATGCCTCAGCTTTGCTAAGGCTCAAATACCACCCCATAGCCCTGATTAAGCAAAATGCTCAGAACAACATTCAGGCCAAGGGCAACACCACCCGCTCGTCCACTGCCCACTCGCAGCATGTTCTTTCACCCTCCGTATGTATGTACCTTCCATACATACCCCCGAATGCATGCTTGGGAGCCACTTAAGAAACAAACACTATTTTAAATTCATTTCCTTTTTAAAACAATGCTCATAAGAAACATATTTCAAGTCTGTTTCCCATGAGCGAGATGAAGCCATTCCTTTCTGGCCACGTTAAAGTAAAGCATCATCTTGGAAGTACAGAAAAGGAGTCAGATTTCAACAAGAGTATTTATAGCCCTTGGGCCAAGATGACTGACCTAGGTTCAAATGACTAATAGAGAACAGACAAATATTCCTTCCCTTCTCCCAACAGCATAAAAGCATACAGTACAGTATTATGCTGAAGCCAAGATTTAATAAGCCTAAACACATGTAATATAAGGAAGATGAAATGTAAACCACAGAGGGGCTCTAGGTAGTGTATTCAATACCATACAGCAGTTTTACAAATAGTTTATTTCCTTTACCAGATGGGCCTTTTAAAATTTCCTCTCTGTGTACCTTAGTATCTAATGGCAAACCCACCTGAATTGCTTCTGTCCTGCCCAGCCCTTGGTAGGATCTTGGCCAGACACAGTGCATGCGGGATTAACACCAGCCTTGAGCAGCCCTCTGCCCTGAGTAGGGTTATTAAACAGAAACATTTGACTCATAATTTGTTCTCCCCATGTTAAGTAGATTGCAATAACTCAGCTGTCCAGGATCTGTTTATCAATGCTCCGTGGCTTTCAGCAGAAAATATTTTATAACCACTAAGTAGATGTTCAGACCACTCATCAAATGAAAATCTCCTGTACTCAGAGCTGGTTTTATCATCACAATCCACCAACTGGAGAGCCCTGGAGAGGCAGTAAGCCTGCCCCAGAGCCTATCAGGCTCAGCCAGATCCTCATCCTGGGAAATTCTCTTCCACTAGATGACTTTAGGAGAAACTGGCCCACCCTCAGAAGAGCCTATAACATTTCAGAGATTCTTCATCAGCCTAAACGGTCTTAGTAAATTGCCATTTTATTGAGTTTTATTGTCTCCTTTATATGCATTCTAATAAAAGTGAAACGGGGTATATGTAATAAAGAGGAGTGTAAATGAGAGAAAATGTGAATGAGAAGAGAGCAAAGGAGAGAGAAAAATAAGGGAGAGAAAACAGAGGGGAGCTCAAGAAGGGAGAAGAGAGAAAAAGAGAAAGGCAGGTAGATGGATCCTACCCGAGGTTGCATTGTGTTGATGCTGAATCCCTAAAACTAGGCCATTTGAAATTAATAAAAGAAATTATTTTTGCCACAGATATGTCTTCTCCATAATAATCTGATTTTTTAAAATGAGCTGCAGTGGTTCTGGTATTTCCCATTTAATATATAAAGTAGTATCCCCCAAAAGAAGGTACACAGCAGTTTATTGTATAACTGCAGAATATTGACCAATTGTTAAAGAATTAGTAATGAAACCAGGTCCGTTGACCTATCATGCCTATAAGAACCTATTAGATAATGTAATGTTTAAAATAATACAAGAATAGAAAGTGAATATTCATCATTTTCATTATTAAATGAAACCCACACATTGAAAAAATGCTTGTGATTCAATTTTTGAAACAAACTTCTTGTACTTTTCAGTCCATAAACAAATGAATTGCCTATACTGACTAAACTTAAGTTGGGAGACCGTGCCTTACAACCAAGGAGTATTGAATAATATTGATGTTGGCTCAGCCTCCATCACTTGCCCACCTAGAATAGGAGAGATGCATGACTGAGAGGCACTGTACAATAACGGTCCCTCAAGTCTCTAGAGAATGTGCGAGAAGCATTTGTCCAAAGGAATGGGGGCCACTGAGAGTGAAAGGCAAAAAATAGAATACAAGGCAGACCAAAACACAACTACTTCCCAGAAAATCCCCTCTCCCCCTATCTGTTCCTATTTTCTGTTACAATAGCCACATTACTCACAGAGTATTAGCCCCATCACTATGACAACTACTGGGAATCTCACAAAGAAAATGATTTACATTTAGAAGAGAAATAAAAGGATTATTAGAGGAAGTCTCTCATAAGGAAAGGATATTTAAGCTGAAACTTGAGTGATAAACATGAATTAGACAAATATAAGAGTAAAAAAGCCTTTGAGGCTGAAGGAACCCTAAATGTGAATTCTCTTAATTCTAAGGAATTTGGAAAATTCTGCTCTAATTCATATGTAGAAAGGAACAAAAGGTGCAGAATCATAGTTTTTTTAAACCCATCAGAAGAGGACACAGAAACCCAAAAGAACTATACTCCAGAGAGTGAGGAACATTTTCCAGGAGGAAAAAAAAAAAAAAGATTGAGCTCTGGTCTCATACCGGGCACAACTGCAGCAGGAGGAGGAAAACTGTAATGACCTTTTAATAGCCTCGTGTGGGAAGCATGATGGATTGCAATTCAACAAACCCTCAGCTAGACACAAAGCAAGTCTCCAGTCACTCACCACATCTTTTCCATGGGTCTTCACTCAGTGCTTGGGAGTAGTAGACCTAAAGAGAAGAAGGAGAGGAGATCTGAGAGAGAAGCCCCTTGAGGTAGTATCTATATATATATTCATCCATCTATCTGTCAGATTTGTGTGTATTCACACACATACATATTTGTTTTATATAACATGTATTATATACACACACATGATTTCTCTTTGTGATATTATAGATTATATTTACATATAAACACATTATTCTTTAAAATTTTTTCACTAAAGCAAAAATACATTGATTATGGTATTTATAATATACATAGAGGTAAAGTATAAAGTGACAAGAACACAAAACGTGGAAGGAGAAAGAGGGAATTCTTCTATTTTGAGGTACTTATGCTTTTCATTAAAGGAGGTGACAGGGACTTCCCTGGCAGTCCAGTGGTTAAGACTCTGCATTTTAATGCAGGGGGCACAGGTTAGCTGGGGGGAACTAAGATCCCACATGCAGCTTGGTATGACCAATAAATAAATAAAATACAAAAAATAAAGGAGATGATTTAATAATTCATATTGTACATTCCAAAGCAATTACTAAAAACAAATTAAACAAAGAATTACGAAGACAGTACGTAAAAGAAAATGGGATACTAAAACAAGTGCAATTCACTCAAGAGAACACAGAAAAGGAGAAAAAGTAGAACAAAGAACAAATGGATTAAATGTAAAACAATAACATGGGAGACTTAAGTGCAACTATACCAATAATTATATTATGTGTAAATGAACTACACATGTGTATTAAGTGGCAGAAATTATTAGTTTGGATTAAAAAAAATCAAGACCCAACTTCATACTTTATAATCAAAATGTGATTATAAAGCAAAGACAAGTTGAAAGTAAAAGGATGGAAAAAGGTAAAACACGTACAGCAGATAATCTCCAGAGAAGGCCACCATCAATCCTACCTCACACAGACAAGCCTGCCGTTTCCCACGTCAGAAGGTACACTCGAACTGCCCTCCCCTGGAAACCAAGCTGGCTTTAGTGACTCATTTAATGAACAGAGTATAACAGACATGACATTCTGGGACCACTGAGGTTACTTTATCATAAGCCTTACAGCTTCTGCCTGAGGTGCTTAGAATGCTTACTTTTTGGACGTTGATTTTGAAAAACCAAGCACCCTACAGTGAAAAGCCTGGGTCCTTCCCTGCAGAATCAGCAAAAAGGGAGAAAGAGTGCAAGAATTATACTATATGAGGTCTCCCCAAATGGAGAAAAATATCTGGAATAGGAGAGAAGTATTTCTCCAAAAAATTCCCTAACTTTGGGTTCTTTCTCTTAACACCTTGGGCTTAACCATGAAGTAGGTGGTCGGTTGGGGATGGAGGTGGGGAGGGGGTGGCTATTATACTGGGCTGAAAATAGGTGTCTATCAGAAGAGCCCTTCATGAAGTCATTCCCACAGCATTCTCTTTTAGGTATCTTCCTGGGACCACTGGGGATCAATTTTGGAAACCGCCCCCCCAAGAACACTCTAAAAATGAATTTGAATGATGCAGTAAGAAAATTAACTTCAAATTTCTTCTGCATCCAAAGCTGAAAACCCATTCACTATTTTATGTTTTGCCCTAAATAATGTCCAGGCATATTGTCTGACATAGCATATGAGAGAGTCAGTAATGAGATTAAGTGTCAACATGAAAATATCCAATAAAAAATTCATAAAGGTACTCCAGTAATAAAATGTCAACAATGTAGAGGTGGCTCAGATTTTAATATACACACCCTCCCATTATCATATTAAAATTCAAAAGCATTGTATTTTATATCAAAGTCAAAATCAAATTATCTTGCCCTTGTGAGTAAAAGTTTTTGAGAGTTAAAATCCAAAAGCATTAAAGTTAAAAATCAGTTTTCCTTGATTGTGTGAGTTAATGGTCCTAAGTCTGAAATTCTTAAAGTTCAAAATACATCCTCACTAATTTAGCATCCTTTCATCTGTCAGGCAAAGGAGTTTTTGATGACTCAGTAAAATTACTGTTCCTTCAGCAGCTCCATCCTGGGTTGTCTCTCCTTGGAATGGACATTGTTCTTTCTTGACATCAAAAGTGGCACTGAGTTCAGTGCCAGTTCTCTGTCTGCATCCCTCAGATGCTGAACCCAATTCCGATGTATGTAGGTTTTTCCATACCACCAAGTGATTCTCAGACACCAGCTGGGTGTCCTATAATTCAACTCAATTCTGACACCAGGAGATAGTATCAGACTCCACAGGTAAAGGACACAGTTCCAAAAACTGTCCCACAATTCAGATGCCAACTGTACGTCCAGGTTGTGACCTGTGGCCTCTGACAGACTGGCTACAAATCAGAGGTTCCCATGACCCCTTCTTGAATTCTATTAATTTGCTAGAGCAGCTCACAAAACTCAGGAAACCTGTTTACTCAGTAGATTACCAGTTTACTACAAAGGATATAACTTAGAAATAGCCAGACGGGAGAGATGCATAGGACAAGCTAGAGGAAAGGATTAGGAGTTTCCATGCCCTACTGGGGCACCACTCTCCCCAAATCTCCATGTGCTCACCAACCAGGAAGCCCTCTTAACTCCATCCATTTAGGTTTTCGTGGAGGCTTCATTACAAAGACACAATTGATTAAATCATCAGCCATTGGTGGTTGAACTCAATCTCTCCCATCTCCCCTCCTCAGATTTGGCGGGGGGGGGGGATGGGAAGTGGAATTGAAGGTTCCACTTCTCTAATCACGTGGTTGGCTCCACCTGCAACCAACCCCTAACCTCAGGTACTTCTCATCTCATTAACATAACAAAAGACACCTTTAGGTTCTCATCTCTTAGGAAAATCCAAGAGTTTTAAGAGCTCTGTGCAAGAAATGGGACAAAGACCAAACATGTATTTCTCATTGTCTCAATCACAATATCACAATCCCATTTCTAAGATCCTGAGGACTTCATATGACACACAAGATTACTACAGCCCTGGCTCTAAAACCACCAAACTGAGGAAACGAGGTGATCCCCAGCCTCTATCAACAGTTCCTGCAGGCAAAAGTGTACTCTGAGAACCCATTCTAAGGGTTGCTAAAGGCCATATAACAAAAATTCAAAGATATCTGAGGGAAGTAAAGTCGATGGAAAAACTCTTGGTTCAGCATCTTCACATACAATCAGTTGATGTCTGTTATCCAGAATCCACAAACTGCGAATTCAAAATAAATTTGGTGAAATCTCCCAGCAAAATGTTAACGTTGGCACTACTCATTCGCCATTTCTGTGATGGTCTCTCTAAACTCACTACCTTGTTTCTGAGAGTGCATTTGAGATATTGCTGCCTATCTGCAAAGATTAGAAATTTGAAATGATGGGAACCCTATTACCTGAAATTATTTGTGGTGCCTATCTTTTCCATCCAAGGTATTAAACTACTTTAGTTTCACTTGCCCTTTTGTCTTCTGCATTCCTGAGAACTTTTGTAATCTACCATTTCCTAGCGAAGAAGTTCCAAGACAGCAGATATGCAGTGGGTCTACAAGACAACCAGTACACATCAGAGAGGAAGGCTAGAGGATTCCAGGAGGGAATTTCTAAGAGGAAAAAAAAAAAAAGGAACTAAATAGAAGACCTGATGTTTTAGACTAGACTGAAAGGAGTTTTAAAGTTCTTTCAGAAAGTACTAGTATGGATTATAGGATCACAGAAAATTCCTTCAGGGTCAGGTGGATGATATAAGTGTGCAAAGTGGCCAGATGGAAGTCAGCAAAGAAAGAGGTGCAGAGTGCATGCCCATCCTAAAACACTGAAATCATTAGTTTCAGGGAAAATAAAAAAGATTTAATATATATTAAGTATAGTATAATATAGAGTTCATTGTATATGTGGCCATATTTACATATTTACCTACTCACATATTTACATGGTCTTAATAATCCAAACACTGAATATTAATTTAGCAAGAAAATATATAATACAAGTACAATGAGAAAATAAAGTACAGAAAGATGCATGTTTTTGGATCAGGGAATGAGGTGAAATTTGGGGAATCAAAATCCCAGAATCAAGAGAAAACTCAAAACATCTCCAGTACTGCTGATAGGAACTGAGACAAGTCTTTGATTCACTGAGAAAGTCCCAAGATTCATGCTAAAAGCAAGGATGTAAAACTAAGCAGTTAAAGTTATAGACTTAGATTGTCCTATATATTATATTAGCATACTATATTTGTCTAAGGATAAGTTTATTTGAAGAAATCTGGGCAAAGTAGTACAAAGGTTAATTCAAAACATGTGGTAATTACACTTAAATAAACATAAGGAAAGAGTTTTAAGATTTCCAATTGCACATGGTCAATCTTTGCGGCTGGCCTTAAAAATAGTAGTTAATGTAGCCACAGAATGTTAATAAATGATGTCAAAACCTCAAAGTTTATTGGGAAGGTTTCCAAAATGTATCAGTATTTGCTTGAAATGACTCCACCCATGAGCATGGGTTTAAAATCATTACAGGACAATTATCCTTCTCCTCCTTTAAGATAAATTTGGAAACTTTGCCTTAAGTAGAGCCTTCTATATTAAGAACAACCTTGAACTTCATACCAAGATAATTAGTGTGTGTAAATTTATACAAATTCTACAATAGTAGAACATGAAGGCAAACACATTCCTGAAAGATGAAATAATCCCTTCATCCTATAGTTTGGGTCAGGTACTTATTTTTAGCTCAGAGGCTTTATAATTTTTATAAAATAAGATTACCCATAAATCTTTCTTGTCAGAAAACCATCAGTAAGCAACAGAGTTTTTTGGATCTCTGCTTCCTTGAAGCAATTCTCTTTCATTTTCTGAAAACCACATACCAGGCTTTCTTCTTGAGGCCAATTAGATTGACGTATTGGCTAGAAGTGTTGGGTAACCTATTGAATGAGGGACTGGCTGGAGCCATTGTTCCCACTGGTATTCTCACGAGGCACACCTAAGTTTCATTCAGGTCTTCACTGTGTAATACTTTCATTTAAGCAGAGCTTGTGGATAATAAAATGCACCTCAGGGGTAAAAGCACGTTGAACTGCTCAGCAGGCAACATCTTCAGGGACACTGGGAAACCAAGCATCTGTTTTGTGATTTTTGAGGCCAAAAAAATCTGTAAGTTTTGGCCTTGGTGTCTCATCTCTCACCTCAAATTTCTTGATGAGTAGCTTAGAGGGGGTAGATTTTAACCAAACCATTTTAATAGCTTTAAGTTACCTTGGTATGGATAGATTTTGTAGAAACAAAATGACTATGAATTTGAAGACTAAAGGCAAGTTTTTCATTTTTTCAATTAGTTGAGTGGACATCTATTGGGTATCTACTTTGGCAAGAGGGCTAGACAGGACACTGAGGGTTTGCTAAAATGAGGAGTTTTCAGGCCCAGCCCTGAAGATCTTACTTTAGTTGTGGAATTAGGTGTTTAAATCAGGGTTTGCAAACTTGTGGCCTGTAGGCAAATCTGGTCTACAGACCTGTGTTTTTGGCTTGCTTTATTGTCTAATTTGAATGTTTTAAGCTAGGCAAGCACTCTCCAGCTCATTCTGTGCTAATTTACATTTGACCACTCCTCACAATTATATAACCCAGCTGACCCCAGAAGGAATTGACTTTGCAACTTTGAAGCCTAAATATATTACATAAGAAATGAAATAAATTGGAAAACTGTGCTGTAGAGAGAAACACAGACTTTTAACGTGAAAGAAACTCATGAATCCTTGTTCTGCTACTTAATATCTGTGATCTCAAGCAAGTTGTAATAACTTCTTCAAGCCTTAGTTTTCTTACCTGTAACTGGAACTATAAATACTATTTCACGATGTGGTTGTGAGGATTAAACAAGATAATATTTCTTATTTGTACAAGAGCCATCACATTGTGAAGGCTCTGTAGTTTGGTAGCTATTCTTTGCCTCCCCTACCGTAGATGCCTATGGAAGCAGAGAGGAAGGAG
This sequence comes from Hippopotamus amphibius kiboko, assembly GCF_030028045.1. Classification (NCBI taxonomy): domain Eukaryota; kingdom Metazoa; phylum Chordata; class Mammalia; order Artiodactyla; family Hippopotamidae; genus Hippopotamus; species Hippopotamus amphibius. Next base: position 174,963,500 of record NC_080186.1, on the reverse strand, counting down.
CCATTAGTTCTGGCTGGGTGGGCAGGGAACACTGACAAACCAAGTGATCATTTGAACTGGGCCATGATGGATGGAAGGGATTACAATGGACAAGAAAGGGTTGTGGGGCTTTCTAAGTTTTAGGATCTTCTGTTTTGAGAAAGTGTGTTTTGAGTCGGGCCATTTGGTGAGAGTTCTCTGGGACCAGGGATGGTAGAGAGCATCTCTGTAGGGTAGGCAGGGAGCAAGTCTGAATCAGGCACTGCTATTTATCACTTGCTTTCACATGTTCCCATTGTGGTGTACGAAGCACCGCTGCTGTATTTATGGAGCAGAAAGTAATTCCCAGGTTCCTGGAGCAGAGATAGAGGGCTTAAAAGGCCATTCATGGAAGATAGCCATGAAAGGCAGTATTAGGCTCCAGGGACCAATCCTATAGTTGTAAGCATGCACAACTATTTCTTGAGAACAAACCAGATGCCATATCTTAGTCTACTGACCTCTCCTAGGGTTTAGTGATGGGCAAATTATGTTATACATGGTTCTTAGGATTGCTGGAGTATATCCTGCAAGTCCTTCTGAATGGATTGTACCTTCTATAGGCAGTGGTTAACTACCTGAGGTGAGGAAAGAGTTAGTAGCTAGAGTGGTTGTATTGTGGGTAGATGAGGAGGTGGGTGGTTGTGAACAGATTCCACAGTGTCTGAAGAAGTCATGATTTGTGAGGGTAAGTAGGAATAGGGCATTTCTGAAGGAGCAGTTGAATTGTTCTATCAGGTCATCAGTCTGTAGCAAGCTATGATGAACATGTTGGTGGACATGCAGGAATTTGAACAGTGCTCCCAAAATCTAAGATATGAATTGGGACCAAGTATCTGAGATCCAGATTGGTACTTCAAGGAGCTGAACATTTTGCTTCTTGACAAGGGTTGCAGAAACTATCATGAATGTGGGTACAACAGAAGAATGGTGACATTCAAGGGATAAAGTGTGCCATCTAAGAAAGTATGTCCATCCTCATGACTACAAGAGGATAGAAGACATAAGATCTGAAATAAAGTCCATCATGAGACTGTCCAAAGGAGCACAGGGGTTAGGAGTAGGAGGTTTCTCCCATCAGGGTTCTTGATTATTTTTCTAGTGGGCTTGCCATCTCTCAGACTGGTAACCCAAGCACTAGGCACATGGCCCTACCAAATCAATGGCACTATTGACCTACCTAGTGATACATGTTGTTTTCAAGTACCCATGAGAGAACCAGCAAGCCACTACTTGTATAGGTGCATTGGACACCCCCACTGTAGTATGAGGGTTAAATACTATGGTAGGAGTTTTGGCAAAACTCTCGCTGTCTATAAATCTATATGTTCCAAGAAATCAGAGGATTATAATGCTCTGGACTCATCATGCACTATTCTGAGACCTCTTCTAATTCTCTCCTCAAGGGATTAACCCATTCCACTCAGGTGACCAGGTGAGAATGCAGAATTGGTGTACGAAAGTCCACAAAATCCACCTCCTAAAGAGTTTGTTCATAGCATTTGCCTCATCCTAGCTGATAAAGCTGTCAGATATGACCATCCCAAGGTCAGAAATCTGGGGTTAGCCCTGCATCCAGGGTCACCCTGTTAGAAGATGCAAATTACCCATCTCCACCATTTCAGGAAAACAATACTTCATTGTATTCTCCCTTGATCCCTGAATCTGGGTCCCCACAGGTAGCTAGGTCCTTTTGCCATCATATGTTGGGAGAATGGATGCACTCCCCCCGAATCTCTCAGGCAGGAATGTGAGCAGGTTTCAGCTTCCAACATTTGAGAATCATTAGATGGCTGCCTTGCTCCATATGTTTTACCACGGTGCTATATTTCTTACATATAGTACATAGGATATGGCCATTGACACCCTCCCACCCGCCACTGGATAATGAGCAGAGAGATCTGGAACCTTGGGTGGCACATGGAATGTCCAAATTGCTCTCTTCAGGGGATGTCTGATGTGCCTCTCTAGGGTTCTGTTGTGCTGACACTGTCAGAGATGCTCTTATACAAGCAGATGTTGGACATATGATAAACTCACATGATTGTTGGTTCTTGCAGATATGCCCAAGGGAGGGAGCTTCACATAAAAATTCAAATTTTCAGGTTCTCTTGAAAAATAAACATGTCAAAACAAAGGATCTACATTCCCACATGGCAACAATCCACAGGAATGCAAGAAAAACTTCTTTACACTGGCAGTCCTTGTCATGTTAAATGGACGTCCTCCCTCGTTTATATTTGCGATTGCATATCTTAATTTAAAGGAAGAGAGAAGACAGAGGGAGAAGCATGATAAAAGGAAGGTAGGTTTGAAGTATGAATTACTTAAAAGGACATATAGTAAGCTACTAGAAGCGAAAGATAGGTGGAGAGTATGATGAAGTGGTCTATGAAAACTCTAAGCTTCTGAGCTTACTTTTTTTAGATAATGTTAAGACAAGGCTTTCACTTAAGAGTTTAACAAAATATGAACTGCTTTAGAAAGTTAACTTCAGAAGCAGTGTAGGTTACACAGTGTAAAAATTAAAGACTAGAAAGAAGGACTTTTTTATAAAAAAAAAAGTGCACAGAACTAAACAATGAAGGTGTGACCTAGCTTTGCCCAGAGTGATAGAAAGGAATGAAGGAATATTGTAAAGAATTTAGATGGAATTCACACAACTTAGCAGACAACTGGCTAGGTAAGAGTGGATAAGAGTGAGGAAATAAAGATGAGTGTGATGTGCTAGCCCAAGTCCCCCGGAGAAGAACATGAACCCAGGACAGAGTTCAGGGAGAACTCAGTGAAGAGAAAGGTTCCATTCGAATGTGTTAAAATGGAGTGGTGAGTTATTTCACATGGACACATCCAACAAATGGAGCTTGGGAGAAAAAAACGAGAGACAGGGGCTTGGAAATCAACAACAAAGCAATACTATTTGAAGCCAGGACCTAGGTGAGATTATTTAGGGCAAGGAGAAGAGGGCTGTCAGAGCCCTCAGGAGCACTATACTTACAGAAATGGTGATGGAAGAAGTGCCAGGTGAGACTAAAAAGGCAACATAGGATACATGGGGATGCAGTGGGTTTTCCGTCAGTCCTTCTAAACCCACTTTCTACCCAGCTCTGTGCCTGGGGAGTCTGACTTCTGTGGGCTGTTCCCATGAGTTCCCTTGTCCTCTGGCAGTGGGTCTGATTTGGCGAATAGGAAGCACGGGCAGAGATCAGAGGCCGGGAAGAGCAGGATGCTGGAGTATTTATTCCCCTCACTCACTCCCTACTGGGTGGTCCCAGGTTAGCTACGTTTCTTTCTGATGTCCACAGCTCTGTTGGGTGGGTCCTCTTCACGGAGCTGGTTGGCTAACTGGTCCCATCTCTCACCCCGAGGGGTAGTCACAGCTCCCCTTCTGTAGTCCCAGTGTACTGCCCCGTCCTTTGTTGGCTACCCTGATCTTCATAAAGAGCCTCTTGATTACACGCCTTTCAATCACTTAGTGTAAATATGCCATCTGTTTTCTCCTGGAATCCTGACGGATTCAATCCTCCTGATAAATCCAGGAGGGTGTAATATCCTGGAAGCTGTGGTAGGACTTGCCTAAAGGCTCCAACCACATCATGGGATAAGGACTAAGAAGCAGCAGAGTTTGACATTTGTTTTCAGAAGACTGGTGTGGGCTGGAGTCAGGATGCAAAGTTTGGTTGCAGAAATGAACAGTGAAAGAAAATAGAGGCAGTGAGTAAAAAATATTACTTCAAAAAGGCTGGTGGTCTAGGGAGAAAAAAGAGAGAGGACATCAGTCTGAAGCAGAACTAATCAATTCCCTTAAAGTTAAGGAGAGATGGAAATAGCCCCATAAAACTGCTTTTTTTTGGTCAATTGCCTCAATGTCACATGATTCAAATGGCCTTCTTAAATTAGCAAATCACCTTCTCCCTGGGATTTTAATTTGATAGAAAGGTTTCAAATATGACCAAGAGACAGCTAAAGATGAAATATCTAGTTCAGGCTTACCTCTCTGAGTCATTCCAGCTATTAATCATTTATAGAACACCATAAGCCACCTCTAGGAAAATGATGATTCTTTATTGCTTGTTAAAAATATTTACATTTTCCTCTACCAGCTGTATACAAGGAATTGATATTTTCTGAATTGCTAAGTCAATAACATCTTCCCTGAGCCATCAAAGGATTTGATAAACCAGCAAAACACGAGAGCCTCTGCCACAAATAAGTGGGAGGCACGCGGGCTGTCAGGCAATTAAGTGGACCTGAATAAGCTGATGTAATTAAGCCTCTTACTGCATAATTATCTTTATTTTAAATGTGTCTTTTGATGAAACATCTGTTCCCTGCTCCAGATATGAAAAGAGGGACCCATGCTCGTGAAGAAAACAGGCTTGTGAGGCTCTCACACATGCTGCCTGCGCTGCTCAGATCCAAGGCAACAAATGTTGTCATTTGTTCCATCTTTGCACGCAAGAGGCAGGTGTCCTCACATCCTGAGCCTGAATTTATCTGACCTCCAAGCTCACAGCAGCTGCCTGGAGCCCTGTCCCACAAAGCAGTCCCTGGGTGCCAAAGGGGACACTGAGAAGCAAGGGGGGCACCTCGCTGTAAGGGCTCATGCTTTGACCACCTGCAAAGGAGGACAATCAGAGGTGTTCACCAAAGTGGGGAATTAGCAGGATCTCCTCGGGTGCCTGTCTCCTGACCGATCCCCTTCATCACAGGTAAATAGGATTAGTCAAACCTGACTAACGCCAGGCAGCATCACTTTGGTGAATTTCTGTATGGCGATTTTGTCGGTCCTCGTCTCTGTAGACCCCAGACTCTCATTTGCCAATTTCCTCTGTTTTTCCAAATCGGGAATTTTGAATCACACTAATGGACATTTAAGTGGGAAAATCACAGGTCTGGACAAGAAACAGACCTGGTTTTACACAGGCACACCTCGTTTTATTGCGCTCCACTTTACTGCACTTCACAGACATTGAGGTTTTGACAAATTGAAGGTTTGTGGCAACTCTTCGTTGTCAGATGATGAATAGCACTTCTTAGCAATAGAGTATTTTTAAATTAAGGAATGTACTTTTTTTAGACGTAACGCTATTGCACACTTAATAGACTACAGTAGAGTGTTTTATATACACTGGGAAACCCAAAAATGTGTGTGCCTTGCTTTATTGTGATATTCACTTCATTGCGGTGATCGGGAACCAAACCCACAATGTCTCTGAGGTCTGCCTGTGTTCTGGTGCTGTCACTTGTGGCCTGGGTGAACCACCACCTGTTGCTCCCTTTCAGCCTCAATTTACTCAACTCTAAAATGAAAATACTAATACCTATCTTACAGAGTAGTTGTGAGCATTCAAAAGTAGGCAGAAAGCCTACTTTTGAATACATTAAGTATAGCAGCTGATCTGAATAAACTTTAATTCCCTCCCCTTTCTCTGATCTACCTGTTCCCACTGTCCATGAAGGAGCCTAAATGCCCTCTTCTTAATTAATAGTGACAAATCTGCTGTCAAGAACACTGGCCAGGGGACTTTCCTGGTGCTGCAGTGGTTAAGAATCCACCTGCCAATGCAGGGGACACGGGTTCAATCCCTGGTCCAGGAAGATCCCACATGCCTCGAAGCAACTAAGCCCATGCACCACAACTACTGAGCCTGCGTTCTAGAGCCTGTGAGCCACAACTATTGAGCCCATGTGCCACAACTACTGAAGCCCGTGTGCCTAGAGACTGTGCTCCGCAACAAGAGAAGCCACCACAAAGAGAAGCCCACACATCGCCATGAAGAGCAGCCCCCGCTCGCCTCAACTAGAGAAAGCCCGCACACAGCAACAAAGACCCTATGCAGCCAATTAAAAAAAAAAAGAACACTGACCATGGTTCTGGTTCAAGATGGAGGTGGATCCTGAACTCACATCCTCCCACAAACACAATGAATCTACAGATACACATGGAACAATCTCCTCTGCAAAAAGCTGGCTGAGCAACCCTTAATTCATCGAGCAACTCAAAAGAGGGTAAGGGAGACTGGGACACCATTTCACCATAAACCCCAGGCCTGGGCACAGCAACCCACAGTCGAGACAGAACTCAAAATCTGGATCTTCTTCCTGAGCAGTGAATGATCTGAACCCCACATGGCCACCCCCTACTTTTGAAACCTCCACCTGAAGGATGAGCCCATGAAACATCTAGCTTTGCAAACCAGCAAGGCTCGTGTCCATGAGATCCACAAGGTCATAGCCATCTAAGGAACAGCTCTTCAGTGGCTCATGCGTGGACTCTCCACTGGCAGGGCTCAGCAAAGAACAGCTGATCTAGGGGTGCCTGGATCTTGTGTGGGAGCGCCTAACTTGCTGTCTTGGAATGTTGGCCTGATGGGCAGTCATCTGATCTGACACACATTTGGTGACTCCTGGGTGCTCCCTGGGGATGCAGACTGATGGGCACCATCTTTGCGCTCTCCTGCTGCCTTGCTCTAACCAGCAGGTGCCATCTTTTTCTTTCTTTCTTTTTCTTTTTTCTTTTTTTTCGGCTTTGATAACTCTAGGCACTTTCCTTTCCTTTTTTCTTTCCTGGCCATCTCTGTACTCTCCCTCGGCCTCACTCCCATCAATAGGCTCTATCTTTGCATTTTCCCTGTGCTGTGCTCCAGAATGCCACTATCTCCCTGAGGGGAGTTTATACACTCTTCTGGTGCCCTGGTTTTTGTGCTTGCCACTAGGGACCCCTCTAGATTCCCTGGCCTAGGAAGTCTGTGGGGCTTATGCTTGCAGTCCTGTGAGACTGCCTGTTGTGCAGACTTCCAAAGCTGCTGCCTGAGAGTCTGGCTTCCAATCAGCCTTAATCTAGGTGCTGACTGAGATCCTCCCCCTTGGAATACTGATAGGTCTTGGCACACCTTCAACTCTTGGGAGCCATGAAATGTGAAATAGGCTGCTTGGACAATCACACAGCTTTGAGGGACAACCAAAAGCTAGAGCAGGGTGGAACGATAAGGCTCATCCCCTACACAAGGCCATTCCTTCAAGACTGGGAGAGATGGCTCTTTTTCCTAATGCATAGAAACCAACACAGAGTCAAGCAAAATGAAACAGAGGATTATATTCCAAAAGAAAAGATAAAGCCTCAGAAGAACACTGACCAGCACTACCTCTCTCTACAGCATCCAGCAAATTGGGGAATAAGGAGTCAGATCATGCGATGAGTGTTTAACAGAATCAACAACATCCTGGTGTACCCCTAGTAAATAACGCCATCCTCAGTGACCAGAGGCCATTTATCTGAGCCTGGGTCACAGATTTCCTGGTTAATTATGGAGACAGACTTCTAGTGCTTTTACCTCCAGTGTCTATATTCTGTATTTTGGGAAGATCACTCTGACTATGTCTCTCCTTCCACATCGTAATATCATTCATACTAAATCAGCTTTTGGCATGCTAATATCTCAAGCCAATGCCTTAGTCTCTCCTTTTTTTCCTTAAGAGCTCTATTGAATGATTGAACTTGGTGTACCCCCCAAAAAATAATAAATAAATAAAATTATAAAAAAAGAGCTCTATTGAAATATAATTTATATATCATCCAATTCATCCATTTAAATTGTACAGTTGTTACAATTAGTTTGTTCAATTAATTGTTACAATTAGTTTGTTACAATTAACTTGTACAGTTGTTACAGTTAATTGTACATGGTTGTTAGCATATTCAAAGACTTGTGCATCCATCACCACAGTCAATTTAGCACACTTTTACTACCCAAAGAAACCCTACACCCCTTAGTCATCACCTCCCAACCTATACCCCCCAACAGTCCTAGGAATATTAATCTACTCTCTATCTCTATCAATTTGCCTATTTTGGATATTTCATATAAGTAGACATATAATATAGGCCATTATGTCTGGCTTCTTTCATGTAGCACAATGTCTTCAAGATTCATCCATGTGGTAGCATATGTTAGTACTTCTTTCCTTTTTATTGCCAAATAATGTTCCATTGTATGGATAGATCACATTTATTCATCCATGTGGTAGCATATATTAGTACTCATTTTGGAGTTATTATGACAAATGCTGCTATGAACATTCCTGTAGAAGGTTTTGCATGAATATATTTTAATTCGAGTATACGTCTCAACATGAAATTATTGGGTTATATGGTACCTCTATTTTGAGATTTTTGAGAAACTGTCAAGCTATTTTTCAAAGTGGCTACACTACTTTAAGTTCCCACCAGTAGTACGTGAGGGTTATAATTCTTCCAAATCTCCCCAGCCCTTGTCATCTATTCTTTTGAGTATAGCCATCATAATGGGTGGGAAGTGTTATCACCTTGAGGGGTTTTTTTTCAGTTACTTTTTTTTTTTTTTTTTTTGGTGTGGTGAGAACACTTAGGATCTAATCTCTTGGTAAATTTCAAGCATACAATAGAGTATTATTAACTATAGTCACTATGCTGTACATTATACTCCCAGAAATTATTCATCTTATAACTGAAAAGTTTGTAAACTTTGACCAACATCTCTCCATTTTCCCCACCCTCCACTGCTAGTAATCATGGTTCTACTCTCTGGTTCTACAAGTTCAACTTTTTTAGATTTTACACATAAATGAAACCATAAAGTATTTGTCTTTCTCCATCTGGCTAATTTCACTTAGCATCATGTTCTCCAGTCTCATGCATGTTGTTGTGAATGGTAGGATTTTCTTTCAGAAGACTGAATATTCCATTACATATTTCTTCATCCACTCATCAGTCAATGAACACTTAGATTGTTTCTAATCTTGCCTATTGTGAGGAATGTTATAATGAATACGGGAGTACAGATATCTCTTCAAGATAGAAATTTGTTTCGTCTGGATACATACCCAGAAGTAGGATTCCTGGATCATATGGTAGTTCTACTTTTAATTTTGGGAGGAGCCTCCATATTGTTTTCCATGGTGGATGCACCAGTTTACATTCTCACCAACAGTACACAAGTGTTTTCTTTTTTCCACATCCTCAACAGCATTTGTTGTCTTTCATCTTTTTGATACTATATCTCCTAACAGGGTGACATCTCATTGTAATTTTGACTTGCATTTCCCTGAGGCTTAGTGATGCTGAGCACATTTTCATGTACATGTTAACCATCTGTATGTCTTCTTTGGAAAATTTTCTATTCAGTTTCTCTGCTCATTTTTCATATGGCTTATTTGCTTTATTTTTCTATTGAATTGTATGAATTCCTTGCATGTTTTGGATATTAACACCTTATTGAATATGAGGTTTGCAGACATTTTTCCCATCTCATACGTTGCCTTTTCCTTTTGGTGATGGTTTCCTTTGCCATGGAGAAACTTTTAATGTAGTCCCACTTTTTATTTTTTCTTTTGTTGCCTTTCCCTTTGGTATTAAATCCAAAAAAATTATTACCAAGAACAATGTCAAAGAGCTTACCTTTTATGTTTTCTTCTGGAGTTTAATGGTTTCATGTCTTACATTCAAATTTTAATCCATTTTGAATTGCCTTTGTGTAATGTGTAAAATAGGGGTCTAGTTTCATTCTTTTGCATGTGGCTGTCCAGTTTTCCTAACACAATTTGTTGAAGAAACTATACTTTTCCCATTGTATATTCTTGGCTCCTTTGTTGAAAATTGGTTTACCATGTATGCCCAGAATTATTTCTGGACTCTCTATTCTGTCCCATTGATCTGTGTCTGTTTTTATACCAATACCATATAGGTTTGATTACTATAGCTTTGTAATATAGCTTGAAATCAGGAAGTAAAATGCCTCCAGCTTTGTTCTTCTCAAATTTGCTTTATCTATTCAAGTTATTTTATAATTCTATACAACTTTTAGGGTTGCTTTATCTATTTCTGTAAAAAAAAATGCCATTGGAATTTTGATAAGGATTGTGAGACATCTGTAAAGCACTTTGTCTACTATGGACACTTTTCCAGTAATAATTCTCCCAATCCATGATCACAGAATATCTTTCCATTTATTTGTATCTTCAATTTCTTTAATTAATATTTTATAGTTTTCAGTACACAGATCTTTCACCTCCTTGGTTAAATATATTCCTAAGCATTTTATTCTTTTTGATGCTATTGTAATGAGATTGTTTTCTTAAGTTGTCTTTCCAATAGTTTGTTGTTAGTGTATAGAAACATAACTGATTTTTGCCGTGATCTTACTGCAGCACCATGTGGTCAATAATTATTTTAGCCATTTTTTCAGGTAAGGAAATTGAGACCTAAGCTTAAGAGCATGGCTTGTATGACAAACCCAGGTTTAGACTCAGGTCAGACTGACACCTACTAATAACCCTAAAGATTTGAGAAAGGTAATCTTGCTTGCTATGACCAAAGCCCATATGGAAGTTTCTCTTTTATGCACTCTGCAGTATGTTAGGACTCCAACAAATGGTTTCCTTTAAGTATTTTTATCCAAGACATTCAACTTCCCCTTTGGAAGGTTTTAATGCTCTCTCCCTGATCTACAATTTTGCTCTTCCCTTAAAATCTAGTTCCCTGTTATAGAAATGGATTCTAAGTCAGGTCAAATTCAATCAAGAGTCATGATGTAAACTTCAGAGAAAACACAAATTTTTTCTACTTGAGTTTTAATTTTTTAGGCTAACACAAAAGATGCAGAGGTTCTACTGACTGGGTAATGACTTAGCCTTGATTTTAATTTTCAGTCTTTCACTGGATATTCTGATACACTTTGATCGACTCAATAGAAGTATTATCCAAAGTGGTCTTTTAAATGTGAAGAGAAGGTCCATAGAAAGAAAATATCTTTATGGAAAGGTAGCAAGTACAGTAGACAAAGACACTAAGGTCAGATTCACTTGGACTCTACAAATTACTAGCTATTTGATCTTGGGCAAGTCACTTCACAAGTTTGGACTCCAATTTTCTCATCATTTAAGTGAGCATTAAGCTGGATACCCTCAGCTCTTTCAGCTCACATTATTTGATTCTAGTGCCAGAGCATAATTTCATGATATACTCTATACATTTTTTTTTCTCCAAAACACATTGACATCATCTTAAATTAGATTGACTCATGCTCCCCCATGTAAACAATTGTGGCTATTGCCAAAATTTGCTAACAAACAGAAAACAGGCATGGCATGTTTCAAGTTCTTTTTCCTTTGATGCTCTGAGCACATTTTTGATGTGTTGAAAACCTGCAGGGTATTTCTGTATGCTGCTCTTTATGTGACTCATTAGATCACACCAAAAATATTTCACAGAGCCTCTTTCATACCTTTTCTGGAACAACATCCAAAGTCGAGCAAAAATATTTGAACAAGATGTCTAGATTTTTTTTAAATACATCTGTGTTAGAGATAAAAGCAAATGCACAAACTAGATGTTAATCTTTCTGTTTGATAAACCAAAGCATATTGATAAGTTCCTGCCAAATAGCTGAGATGTATTATAAATGAACATAACTTTTGTTGGACAGCATGCTGACTGAGCGGTAGAATACAGCCTAGAGGCATTTGTAACCAGATAGAGATACCATAGGACATAGAGTTCTCAGGGGGAAAAACACAATGGAAATTGTGAAATGTTTTGGAAAGCAGGAATTCCAAACCATCATCTTCCTAGCAGATCTGATTACTCTCATGTGTTATGATTTTGCAGCAAACACTGATCCAGTTGACATTTAGGGAGGAAGTTTCCCAAACAAACCATTTGTGGCATCTTTGGAAATATTTCTGGATGGTTATGCATTGTGGGAAGGCATGGTACCCTCCTAAACTGAAATTTGAGTTTTTTGATTAAAGGAAATCTTGCATAAGGACATAAGCTCAGACCTTAACATACACTGCTAGTTGACATCCAGACCGGTAACTACTTGACTTTTACAAGTCCTGACACAGGGCAGCCTAACCTAATGCTCAATGGGATTCGGTAGCTCTGATCTGTTTCCCTTCTTCCTGAATGTCTCATAGGGCTCCCATCTTTTTTGCAAGTGACTTGATATTCAAGATCAGCTCAGAAGGTCAAGAAATATGAGAATAAGCCAAGTCTTCCATTCCCTAACCTTGTCTCCTCACAAAAGCCACCATACCTTGTCCTGGGGCAGGAAGAGGAGAAGGGCATAGGTATATTTCTTCACTAGAATTTTTCTCTTGGCCTCACCTCAGCAGCTTGAGAAGCCAGCTTCCACATGCTTCCTTAATGTCCACCACAGTGTTTTACATCAAATTCACCTGTCTTTCCCCAGCTACTGTCCTTTCACTACCAACTCAGGCGTTACCACTTTTCTTCTTTATTTGGTTATACCAACCTGGTACCTAGAAGGACCCATGGAAAGCTTATCTTTCCATCTTCATATGATAGAAGTGGGCCAACCCTGTGAAAGAACAGGAAGAACTCATATTGGGGCAGGAGAAGGAGTGCAAAAAGACACACAGCATTTGCCTCAACCAGTCCCACTTCCCTAGCTGCATCTCAGGGCTTACTTGAAGTGCCTTAGTTGTCTCTGATTCAATTTGCATTCAAAACCAAATTGTTCTTTCTTCTGAAGGAGTGGTTAGACATATTAATTGAAGCACAACATTCTTGTATTTCCCTGAGTCTTTAAAAAAGATCATATAGGCAGTAATAATATCCTTAAAAAATTGTATTTTCCCATGAAAAAAAATATTTACTTTTACTAGGCTAGCACATGGCACTGGGCCTTGGGAAAGAAAAAGGGAGGGACTTCCTCTACCCCTAGGACAATTGCTCAGAAATGAGAAAGGAGACATCTAGACACAGCACAGAACTGAGACAAGAAATCCTCTGGACCCAGCCATCAGCATCATGGCCAAGCCATGAGGGATTGGGAGGACAGGGAGGTGCCCTCTTTAACCTCTGCACACAAAGAAGGACAGCAACTTAATGGCAGCTTTGGATAACGAACAGTATATTTCTTCAGTAGACAGGCCCGCTGATTTACAGTGGGTACCCAGCCAGCCGCCAACTTTAAGCAGTGGACCAGGAGGCCAGGTCCAGAGAAGTTGGACCATGCGGATTTCAGCAGGGTCACGAGGGGCAGCAACGTTAACAAGAGCCCCAGATGAGGCCTCTTCAGAAGGCTGAGCCAGATAGCACCTTTCCTTTCCTCTGCTTGAGACCTTGGTAGTCAGGATTGACCCTTTGGTGTGAGCAATCATTACTGTTCTTGGGAGTGGTCAGGTGAAACCCATGGAAGAAAAAATGACATCTCCTTTGTTGGAATGGGAACTCAGAATCATTGAATTTGAATGTGTAAATGTTATATCCAAAATTAGGAAGGGATATAAATTTCATTATTTGTAGATATTTGGATTGCCCAACAGCCATTCATTTTCTATCAGCACTCTGACTCCTTTTGAGAAATGACTTCTTCCCCAATGGACAAAGTCTAATGGGATGATCATTAGGGGTCATGACCTTCCCTACCGCAGGAACTAGCTCAAGATACAGACTGAACCAACTAGATGCTCCTTTCCCAATATTTAAATCTGAGCAGAGGGCCAAAACATCTGGAAGTGACGAGAATCTACCCTATTGGCATGGATGGTTCCCGCTAGGGCCCTAAGGTGTCCAGCTTCTTTGCCTCTGGAATGTCTTATTTCTTGCCACATCCCCAACATAATCTCCTAGGATCCTAAGAATTTTGTGAGCCTCTGATAAACTTCCAGTAAATTCCTTTTAGCTTTAGTTAGCCAAAATTCATTTCTATAGCTTGTCATTAAAGTCATTTAACTAATGTAAACCAACACACATACAACAGGCTGAAGTTTATAAGGCTTTTTTTCATCTAGTACCCTGTTTCACTTGCACAGCACTACAACATTAGTAGAGCAGATATTACACATGCTCATTGATTCGTGAAAAAAACCTAGACATGAAGGACTTAGACAACTGGCCCAAGCTCTCCTATCAAGAAAGGGCCCCCAAGCCCATGACTTTGGGCTTCACACCCAGCACTCTGTTCCTCACTGCAGTGAGATGTGAGCTCCTCATCTATTTTACTTAAAGCAGCAACAGGAAGACAAGTTAATTGGAAACATGCACACTCTTTTACCAGCATTCGTGTGACTAATATCTTTTTTAAATTTCCCTTTTAGTGCACAGGGATCAAGACGCAAAAACATTCCTTAATATACTGCAGCAACGTTAATGGAGCCAGACTGCAACAGGGTGACATATTTACATTCAGAAAGATTGGAAGTAATGGCAAATTGGCTTGATGTCACCTATAACTGTTGCCTTTTAGAGGAGAGATACCTAAGTCCATCATCTCTATATAGAAGGAAATGGCTTCCTGGAAATAAAAATAAACATGCCTATTTTCCAAAAGGGAACTGACACTAATCAAGAAGCATCTGAAAATAGGCTACGCAGAGGTAATAATTATTTCTTGGCTAATAGCAGAGAATTCCACACTTTTTTCTGTATACATAGAAGAACTAAATTTAAAGTGAAACAACTGATAGTACAAGATTTGTCTGAAACCAGTAATATTCTTCAGGAATTTAAAATCGCTAAATAATTTGCCTGAAGTCACATTTCAGATCCTTGGTAATGTTTGGTGCAGAAGGCAGATAATTCAGGCTAGAATTACACCAGTGAAAAATCACCCAAAGCAAAGACCTGAGCCCCCTGCCCTCCCCCCACCCAACCCCATAACTAACTATAAACTTCTCTCTTCCAGGCTCAGCATCACCATTAGGCTCTTCTCTTGGAACAATTATTTCTCACAAAAATGTAAGAAAAACCTTAGTTCCTGACATCACATGTTTTACAATCATACAATATTTCTCAGTTTAGATGAGAGAATGCTTCATGAAAATGCTTGAAATATAAGCACTAAAAAAATAAACATGACAGGAACAAGTTTATGAACATGTTGAATTCAAGCAGGCATTAACATTTTTTATTTATATAAAAAAAATTTCTGCTTGTCAACAGCTGCTCCCTATCAACATCTATTCTAAGCCCTTTTACTATAGAAGATAACACTATCTAGATAAAATATATTTCATAAACAATATACATTTGATGACTTTGTATGGAAAACCGGGTGATAAAATTTTTCTTCAGTCCCTTAGTGTGAAAATCAGATGTTCTTTTACACCAGGGAAAATGTGAAAAAAATACACCCCTTAATATGTATACATACACAAATTAGAATACATGATCCCATTGGTGTCACCCCCACGTGGGTACACAGTTTGTTCTGTGGGTTTGATTTGATATGCTTCTCGATTTCGACAAAACTGATTTACTGAACCAAAACTAAAATCTCAATGCCTCTCAAATATAAGTAGAAGTCTAAAATTGATCTGTAAGCAAAAGAAATAGAGGAAGTAAAGCAGAAAAGAAGAGTTCCTATAAATGTCAATAATCACATAATTATATGATATGCCAATAGGAATGTCTCTAAACATTTATGAAAAGAGATCCATGAAACTGTTCTTTTTATTCCCAGATGAAAGGCAGATCTGAAATAGTAAATAGTTCTGAGAGTGATGGTTGTATAGCATCAAGTAATGCTAGGGCTGCAGGTCAAATGTGGTAACTTTTCTTATCTCTGCCTTCCTTTGTCGTTGTCTTCTTGTAGCTTGGCCGTTTGTTAGTATTTTTATTGTTCTTTTAAATATATTGCTCCCTGTTGCAAGACAAGCACATGACTGAGCTTTCTGTGAATAAGAACTCTTCTTGACATGTAAATCAGGTATTGCCATAAGCAAATAAAGCATTTTGGAAAATCAAGAGACTAATTTGTAGGGTGTGATTGGGGATGGTGGTGGGGGATGGGAGGAGTGTTGATATAGCTGTTTTGTTTTTTTTTTTCCCTCTCCCTTGAGAGTTCTCTTCGCAAAGAAAAATGTTAGATAAATGCAAAGAATACATCCTTTGGCAGCATCCTCTCTTTATTCCACTAAAAAGGACATTTTACACATAATGACTTACAGAGTATGTAACTGCCCTTGGAGTATAAGTGAATCCTACTTTATCTGAGGTGGAATGGATGAAAATAGTGTCCACAACTTGCTTGCTTTCTTTGACCTTTTCCATCGCTCTCTTGTCTTTTCATCTGACAGGCTCTATCGAAGATGCTGAAGTAGATCAAATTTCCTTTTTCCTTTCCCCAGGTTAATGACATTTGCTGTGAAGGCCAGGAGATTACTAGAAATTGGGAATTGGAGACAGGGAGCTGGAAGGCTGTATCTAAGGAATAATTTCCTCCACTTATCTGACAAGAGTATTGTGAAAGTTCCCAAGTTATTTGTCTGTATAAGTAACACTGCCACCCACCCAGCATTTTCTCAGAGAGGCAGGCTTTGAGAGCCTCTCTCTAGTTTCTAAAGTGAACAAATTTAAGGCCTGTTTTGAGTCACCTTGTGGTGTAATATATTCTATTTATTCCCAAAGGTACATTGCTAAAAAGGAAAAAAAAAGTTTTCAGATGATTTGTTTTTCATCACTTCTCTAAGTATTTGATTTCGCAGATTCATCACCCACCCACTTATTCATCAGGCTTAGCTCCAAATACATTTTGACAGTCTTCCAAGTCCAAACATACCCTCAAAGGATGAAAAGTCACTGATAACATTCTTCTGAATGTTCAGAGACTAAGGAAAATGCCTGAGAAGCCATCCTAACAATAAGGCTGGGATGCTAGAGCCAGTTCTTGCCAGAATGGTATTGATTATGTAAGAAGGACATTTCAAAGCTAATCAAGACACCCTTTCCCCTCAACACACACACACACAAACACATCAAGGCCTTTCAAACAAGGCAAATCAATAGTGTCCTAAGGTAGAAACAAAGAGAAAAAGAAAAAAAAATCCTTAAAGTCAGTTCTTTGGGGGAGATTATTCAAGTGTCCTATTCACTTCCCATTCCATAGTGGCTGCAACTCTGAACCTCGCTAAAATATTACAAAATGTATACCTTCTGTTTGTATTATATTCTTGGGTCTTTACATCTACCAACCATCCGAATGATGAGAAATCTCCCATCCATAGACTTTTCTAATTTTCTCTGTGTGTATGGTGTTATTTTAGGAACCAAAGTGTGAGGAATTTTCATGCTTCTTAAAAATAAGCATGTTTCATGCCATCTTTCTTATGGATTCTGCAATGGAGAGATGAATTGGTTCCAAATGGTTGGGTTCTCACTCTCATTAACTAACACTGAGGCAACACACTGTGGATTCTTCAGCACTCAGAATCACAGACATCCAGAGGGAAAATAAGGCAGGATGTATGAACCTTGACTCTTGAATGAGCTTAGGTGCCTGGAGTCACTGACATTCTGGAACGTAGAGTTCAGAATGGTGTTTCTTAGGTAATTATGATCTCAGCCAGTTCTAATGGAGTGATAATAGTTTGGCAGATCCTGTAGGTGGTGTGCACTTCAGAGCCCTCACAAATTCCAGAGAAAGAAAGTTATTCTTTTACCTCAGGAAAAAAAGAATAATTGACCTATTGGGACAAAGAAGAAAATTGACTACAGTTCCTTTGGCACTAAAGTCCCTTGTCATTTAGAAAATAGTGATTGGATTACAGAGTGGATTAGCATAATTTAGTGGCAAAAGCACTTGTAACCATTTATCTTCTGGACAAATGGCTACTGAACCATATTTCTTCAATTCCTTGCCTTCTACCTATCTCGGTTTGGTAGAGAAAAAAAGAGATGGGAAACCAAAGGAGTATAATGTAACTCTAAATACAAAACCACATGGCTTGGTAAATATTCCACTGTGACAATGACAAGTACTGCACAGTATTACCAGAAACAAAAAGTTGAAATGAAAGTACTCATTGGATATGCAGATTTCATATAGCTAAGGAGGTCATTTTGAATAATTATAAATTTCTACTTTGAACTAACTTAATAAACAATTTATCTTAGGGTTTTAATGAGTCCTTTGGAAAAAAAAAAAAAAACAGTAATACATACACATTGTTTAAAAAAAAAGTCAACTACTACAGAAGTGATTTTAAACTTTAAAAAATTGTCCTCATCTCCACTCTGCTCCATCCCAGGCACTTGCTTCCCAGAGACAAACACCTTAATCTTATTGGTTTTAGTTATTTAGTTAACCCTAAATATGTTATACTAAAATTACCGATTTTCTTTGGACATTCTTTTTCAACCTGAAGTTGAGGATTTAGCTAAGTGAAGACTGAAAACCAACCAGAATGTTTGGATTAAAATGACATGTAAAATGGTGTTCACTTCAGAGCTAAGCAGGGTGCCAGGATTGTATTTCTCTTTTCACAGGTCCAAAGTCACAACTTTGCCATTCAAGGAGGAACACATGAACTAAGCACTCCGTCAAATGAATGGACTTTTCTTAAAGTCATTAAACGTAAGAAATCATTTCATATTTGAGTTTGCTCCTTATTTGTACCATCACTCTCTTGTAACATTTTTGTTGTGGTATTTGTTTTGCTTTATTCTTTCCTGGGTTTTATACTTGCCTTGTTGGTTTTTTTTTTTTTTTTTTTTTTTTTTAAGGGAAAGTAGAAAACATATATTTCTTTATCTGTGAAACATGACCTTCTCTGTTAAGTCTCCTCTGGCTCCCCAGTGTGAGGTCAATAATTCCCATCTTTAAGCTCCTATAGCACACATTTTGTATGTAGTTTTAGTTTAGTAAAAAAACTGTCTGGAAACAGTGCTTATTCTATTGCATTATAATTATCAATTTATATCTATGTCTACTGGAGTAAACTATGAATTCTTTAAATAGAAAAAAATCATATTATCTTTTCATGCGTTACCTCCTTCATACTGCCCAGCACTTAGTCAATGTTTTTTACCTTTGCTGTATGAATAAATGAACATAGTCTATAAACATGTCTCTCTCAAGGGACTGATGCTTACCCATCGCACCCTCCCATCTCCACCCTCCTTATATCTAGATTCATCTCAGAACATTTAAAATTAGAGAACACTGTAAATTTTAAGCTGTTTTCTTAAGAATTCCAGGAGAATATGGCCATGTTATCCTCTGACCTTGAAAATAAAACAAAAATTATCACAAAGATGTTGACATTTTCCTTCTTTTCACCCTCCATTTATATTTAATAAAATATCTCTTTAAAATATATATGTTTTATTAGGAGCTTGAAGCAGAAAGCATCAGAAAGGCTTGAATTCATCTAAATTATTTCCTACTGCCTTTTAATCCCATTTATAAAGATAGAATTGAATACAATGATATAAAATATATACATTTAAAGATATAGAATATGAAAATATGAAGACGCAGACCAACTCCGATGCTAGACAAATGGGACTGATTGCCTCTTTGCCATGATGATCAGATTTCTCTCAAAGTGACCTATGATTACACATTTCTGAGGGGCTTTCCAAAGTCTGTCTCATTTATGTTATCACAATATTTCCTGTTATGGCAGAACATTTGGGGATAGTATTCACAAAACTTGTGTTACATAGACTTCACAAATGTCCTCACATTTATTGGAAGTGTTTAGTTTTAGTTCCATGCTAAGTGTCTTAGGAGGTTAGAACTTTTTTGAGCTACTATCAATCATCATAGCTGAAATTCGTTTGACAACAGCAAAGTCACTTTAACTTCAGCCACCCATATTTTAAAAAAAAGGGGATACTTTTAGCAGAAGCATCACCTTGACAGTGAGAGTGTTTCCTGACCCGCTGTGATAGAATTCACCACACTCTCCTCTGCAGCCCCTGCATATCCTGCCCAGACCATCAAGTATGTGAGTACATGCTATGCTTGGTTGGTTACATACATTTTTTAAACTTCTTTATCATCCCCTTGAAGACAAGGCTGTGTGTTTATTTCTGAGCACCACCATATAGTAGGCATCACATATGTGTTTGCAGAATAAATGAAGAAATCTTTCACATGGAAATTTTCTTTTAAAACAGTTACCCAGGACTTCCCTGATGGCCCAGTGGATAAGAATCTGCCTGCCAATGCAGGGTACACGGGTTCGAGCCCTGGTGTGGGAAGATTCCCACATGCCACAAAGCATCTAGGCCCCCATGAGCCACAACTACTGAGCCTGTGTACTGCAGCTACTGAAATCCAGGCTCCTAGAGCCTGTGCTCCACAAGAAAAGCCACCACACTGCAAAGCCCACACACCACAAGGAAGAGTAGCCCCTGCTCACCACAACTAGAGAAAGCCTGTGCACAGCAACTAAGACCCACTGGAGCAAAAAATAAATATTTTTTAAATCCTGTGAGATGGGATTATTCTCATAAAAAAAAATAATAGTTATCCCAAAATTTCTTATACAAACACTCCAAACCTATTGCTTTGAGACCTAATCTCTTGCCTCTAATTAAACAGTTCATTTTATTAAGAAATATATTTTCTAACAACTCAAAGCCTGAAGACTTCAGGGAACTGGGGAGATGGCAGGACTATAGAGCACACCACTGCTTAGTGCTGGCATCCAGGCATGTCTGGAATTGTTTGATGACTCAGTACAATAGAGCTGATGAATGTTTATTTGCACGAACTGGGGGTTACTCTGAGGGTGAAAAAATGATCTCAGAAGAAAAATAAACTAGACATTTAACTTTGCCTCTTGGAAATTTTTTTCTTTCAAAAAAGAGAGAGAGATTGTAGGTAAACACTGAAAAAAACTGTTTTTCCATACTTTTAAAGAAGTAGGAGGCTGGAGATGCTGTTTTCAGGGTCCTGACAAAATGAAACACAAGGAAGAATGAGCCAGTCCTCCTTTCCTGATGCCTCAGACCATCACACAGTCCTGGCTCCACAGTTAAGGTGAAACTTGAGCATGACGCTCTGGGGCCCTTCCGGGTACAAAAGCCTCGCCAGGTCCCCTATTTCTTGTTTGCAGGAAAAAAAAAAAAAAAAGAAAGGCTTTAGTCTCCTAGGCCTTCCCTGACTTCCAAAGAGCAGACTCAAGCAGTCAATGATTAGGACAATAGAGTCACCGGACTCCTAATTCCTCCTGAAGGGGCACATGTAACAATCTGATACATATTCTTGAGTTGTTCTGCAGAAATTAAGATTCCCACCTAGGTGGAGGATGGTGAGTACATGCTGACCTCAAGCACACAGACCCAAGACTGGCTGGAACCAAAAGGTTGAGAACCCAGAGACATCGCACTGTTACCTCACAACCATCCAATCAGAAAAAGGTCCATAAGCTGATGACACTTCCCACGACCCTCTCCCCTTACACTGTCTTTAAATACCCTTGTCTGAAAGCCACTGGGGAGTTCGGGTTTTTGAGCACAAGTTGCCTGTTCTCCTTGCCTGGCCCTTGCAATAAACCTTTGTCTTCTCCAAACTCAGACATTTTGTTTGTTTGGCCTCACCATGCATAGAGCACGTGAACTTGGGTTCAATAACAAGGGCATCCGATGTGGTGGTCCCCATGATCAGTGATGTCACTGGGAGGGAACCGTATGCTTGAGGAGCAGTGGACACTATGGTGCCTGGAGTTGGAGAGTGGCTCAAAATGACAATGTGAGCACAAGAAGTTAGGATGCCCAAAAGAGCTCTGGCACTGTTAGCTAAACAAGCATATCTGTGACCATGTGTGAAATGAATCATGAAGACTCCCAGATAGACTTGGGGAGACTTCATTTTCAAGAGGTGAAACGTCTCACAGAAGTAGGTGGAGTCAGAAGTCAGTGAAATTTGGATTATCTATTCAATCATTATTTATTGAGTACTGATTAGGCTCTAGGCATTGTGCTGGGCACAGGTTATTGCTGTTAAAGTAACTTCATTTGCACACCTACTTGGGACAGCCTAGTAAGATCCTGGTTGCAATAAAATTTAGAGTGGCTGCTCACAACAGCAAAATATAAAGATAAAATTGAAGTGTGGAAAACACGACCAATACATATGAAGGAATGCAGATTTAAACAATGGGATATCAAGTTTTCCCTTATCTAGGTGGCAAAAATTTTAAACATCAATAACATCATATTGACAAGATGAAAGGGAAAGATGCACTCTCATATGATATAGGTTTGCAATGGAAATGAGTGCAACTTTTGAAGGCAACTTGGCAATATATATTCCATCAGTGTAGAAAGTCCCACTTCTCTTCTTTCACTGATAAATACATGCATATATGTTCACGAAAATACAAACATAAGGCTTGGCTTTGTAGCAAAGAGAGTAAAACAATACTAACAACCAAAATGTTGAGCAATGGGGAATGGCTAAATAAAATATGGCCCATCTATAAAATGGAGAACTATACAACAATTTTGAAGAATAATTTAGAATGCATCCATATAGGAAAAGCTCCTTGACACACTGTTGCTTGTACAGAATACAATGTCTACATAAGAACATTATTTATGTCAGAGAAAAATAGAGCAAAGAGGTCAGGAGTAACAACTTGGATATGAATCCTGGCCCTGATGAAACAGAGAAAGACTCTTTGGGGCTCTCCCAGGTACAAATCCTTTCTGTGTCTCCTATTTCTTGCTTGTGGGAAATAGGCTTCATTTAGCCCCCTTGACCTCCCCTGAGTCCCAGAGGGTAGATTCAAACAGTTGCTTCTCAGGGAAGGGAGGAGGAGGCAGAAGCTAAGGAGGAGCAGTCAAGAAGCAATAGTGCAGCCCTGGGGCAGGGTCCTGGTTCCTCCCCAAGCAATATACATAACAATACCCTTGAGTTCTTCAGTAGAAACTAAGGCTCCCACACAGGTGGAGGATGGTGACTTCAGGCAGAGCACAAGATTCCTGGAACTCTGCCCTGTTACCTCACTGCCAACCAATTGGAACAAAGTCTGCACACAGTGGAAGACAACAAAGATTCCGAACCCCACCTCCACCTCAAATAATTCTCCCTTTAAACACTTTCATGGTCAAGCAGAATCTTCAGAGTTGGTTTTTGGACCTGAATGTGCCTTCTCCCTGGGTTGCTGACCTCCTGAATAAAGCAACCTTGCCATTCTTATCAGCACTTGCTTCTAGAGTGTTGGCTTCCAAGAGGCCAGCAGCCAGCCCTGAGCTGGGAAACACTGCTGCTTGCTGGCTGTGCAGCCCTAGGCAAGTTGCTTATCCTCTCTCGGTTCCTAGTTTTCTTGTAACTAAAATAGGCTTACATGTAATTCTTCCCTTCATAGTATTATTGTGGGAATTAAGCTGAACATGCCTAGCACATAGTAAATATTCAAGAACTGTCAGCTATTATTCTTTCAAAAATTCACAAAGTAAATACATTCTCTTTGTACACACACTATCACACATATACACACACGTAGATATGCAAAGAAAGTGATCTTGAAGGAGAGACACCAATTTGGAAATAGCAATTTTGAGTGTAGAGGGAATTTGGCTTAAAGAAGAGTCAGGGGATATTTTTGCCTTTACCAGTACTCTTATCATAAGATGATATTCTTGTTGTTATTATAAACTTAAATATTAAAATACCTTGAATTAAGAGAAATAAACCACACAAGAAGGAGGAGGATAAAGAAAATGAGAGACAAAGTTCTGAGCAAAAGGCAGCCTGCTGAATACGAAAGGTAGCAGAATAGGCCACTCCAAAACATGCCTCTTTGGCTTAATGATTCTTTTCGAGGTGATTATTTTGAGAAACAGAAGAGTCTCTGAGAACAAAGTAGAAGTTACCCTTTTGTAAGAGGCATTTACGTTTATAAAGGAAATCTCTATTTTTTTTCCATTTTTTTTAATTGAAGTATAGTTGATTTATAATGTTGTGTTAGTTTCTGGTGTACAGCAAATTATTCAGAAATATATATATTCCTTTTCATATTTCTTTCCATTGTGGTTTATTACAAGATATTGAATATCATTCCCTGTGCTATACAATAGAGCCTTGTTGTTTGTCTATTTTATATACAGTAGTTTGTATGAAATCTCCATTTTAAAGGAAGAGGATGACTAAATCACAAGAGAATCTTATCATTGGAGAGGGACATTGACTTAAATCTGCATGAGAACCTTACCCTTGTTCATCCTCCCTTTTCCTGGTAATCTCCCATAACTGTCCCTATACACACACACACACTGCACACCCCTTTGTCATTAGGTAAAGACAGTATTTAAGCTGGTGGCTTAGGCCACCTAGGAGAGTTACTCATTTTTCCCTGGGTATCTCCTATGTGTACATGATGTTCACATTTTAAGAAGCTTCTGTTTGTTTTTCTCTTGTTAGTCTGTCTTTTATCACAGGAGGTCAAAGCCAGGAATTCAGAAGAGTAGAAGGAAAATTATTTTTCTTCCCCTAGAAATATACTAGAATCTATGGCCAAAACCCTTAAGTGTCATTACCTGAACTCAAAGCATTCAATACCATTACTTCTAGAGTAATAGAATTAATGATTTCTGAACAAAAAACATTAAGAATATGCCCCAGGAATATCTCAATGATCATCTAAAAACTTGCATAAATTATTCGAAAGGAAGGATGCCCTTATTTATATACACACACATATACATACATACATATATATACATATAAAGATTTTACATGACTTCCTATCAGTTCATGCCCCCATTCTACTGTTTTTTGTTTTCTTTTCTTTTGCTTAATTTTCCTTTCCTCTTCATAGAATCTTGTGAGCTTTTAAATCTCCGTGTAAATATTAAACATTAATGACAAGCTTATAAATTTAGTTTCTTTTGAAAGAGTCATAGTAACTCCATGTTGTCAACTCAGGGCCTAGCAACACAATGGCTTCATGTAATAAGCTCAGGCCTCTGTGAAGAAAAGCAGCTTTTAGTGCCAAGAGGTTAGCACCAACTGCCATCTCAGCCTCCGTGAGTCTCAGACAAGCTGCATAACAAGAACAGATAAGTGGACTTTGCAAAACCAAACTTAGGAAAATGTCCTCTTGAAAGAGCTGGAAGCAGGGTGAGTGATGGAGCCCTCTAACTGAACCCCTGCCAGAGATGGGCAGAGATGAGATAAAGAAGTTGAGGTTGTAGCCCCGCCCTCTCACACTCCAGCCCCTGGCTCGAGTGGCGGCCCTGAGTTACTTACTCTGTCCACGCCTTGCCTCCTGGCAGGCTCTGCCCTTCTCAATGGACCTCTCACCTCTTGACCACCGTCAGGGAAACGAAACAATCCTGCCAAGAAAAGACTTCCCCACACCGACATAGACTAGAGGGGACACAATGTATTACAATCGATTTGCAAGCATCAAATGTGGACAAAGTCTAGGCAGACTTTCATACAAGTTTATACAGAAAAGTGGACAAGAGAAAAATTGAAATGGTTTTTTTCCCTGAGAGTACCTCCTGTATGACTATGAAGAACTTCTAAATTAATCTTAGAGGCACGTATTTCTAGTTCTAAGCAGCGTCAGGAGACCCACGAAATTGCACTGTAAAATCAAAAGCCTGAGTCTGTATAAACACAGGGCCTCTTATGTATTGAAGGATACACCCTAAGGAGGAGAGGGTGGGAGAGGCAGCTGCCTCCCTCCTCTTTATGAAACCCAGAGAGCTTGATCATCTTACCTTACAATTTGAAAGCTTACCTTACAACACAAAGGGGAAAAACCTGATTCATGTGTCAAAACCTTAGATGATTCACTATTTGGGGCCTCTCTTGTCAAATGCAATTTGAGGGCTTTGTCTGCAATATCAAACAAAATCTTGCCTTTGGGGCTGATAAGATGAGAACTGTCTTCATTCTTTCTCTGGATTTGACTGAAGTGGGCAAAGAAATGAAGTTTCTATCAGGCTGGAGAGGGGGTCACCTGCCTTCAAGGTCAAACCCTGGGCTCCAGAGAGGCTCACAAAAGCCCTCTCTGCTTGACTCATTCTGGGGTTTGGGGAGGGGAAACAGACAGATCGGGACTCAGGAGCTGTGAGCACGTGGTTCCCCACTTGGCTGCACCAACACCAAGCCCTCCTCCACTCCTGTCACTGCTTCAATCTCCTACCCCTATTAAGGCAAAGCAGAGGGATAGGTTTTAAATGAAACAATCTTAAGAACAATCCCCAATAAAGCAGCTGATTCTTAGAGAAAGTGCTAATATCACAGGCAATTTAACCCTGGCATTAGGAATCATCTTTTTCAAATCCCCATTTAGGAGGCAACAAAGCTTTGCTACTGAGCTCCAAGGCTGTCAGAGAAAGCAGCTCCCAAATATTTAAGGTTTATAATGAGGCTTCAAAGCCACAGCCCACAGGCTTGGTCCACCACATCCTCGGCGCCAATAAATGAAGTATCCCTTTGCCCTGTTCTGTTGACAGCCACATTTTTACAATCTGACTTTCCCCACTCCGGACAGCATTATCCTTCCTGATTCAGGGCAGACCCCTGACGACTGGACTTGTGACAAGCAGATTACAAAGCTGGTTTATCCAGGCATTGTGTTTCCGAGGCTCTTTCTGCAGCCAAAGCGACGGCAGCAGCAGGGAGCAATAATTGCTCATTTGCGGTGGTGACCTTTTCGACTGGACGGCACCTCAGCTCTGGTGCCACCGTGATGTCTCTCTTCTTTAATTACCGTGTGCTGGCAGGGAAAGGAGCGCCCAGTGGCACTGAGTACAGTAGTATCTAGTGTCTGGACCCGTCTCACTGTACTTCTCAAAGCCACAACTGAGGAGCAGAGCTATCTGTTTCATTCACTTTGTTTTTATACTTGGATTCTAACAGGAATTTAAGTCACTGGGATCAGAAGTACATTAGGAAATAATGTCAAGACATTTACCTGGGGGTCATTCATTTTCAAACGAAAACTGGACAAATTGCCATCAGGCAGCAGTGGAAGAGATTCACAGAAATCTATTTTGCTATTTAATCCTCAAACCTTGTAGTTTTGGTTGAGGGTAGTATCTGTAGCTACATCCTGTTGGATGGCACCAGCTAACCATCTCTGTTCATTTGCTTATTGCCTCTTGGCTATGCAAGTTCACTACAATACTAATCTTATGTAAGCAAGATGGTACTGATAATGTCAACAAAATTTTCCAGGAAGATTAGTGGATTGTTGGCACTTTTATAAGGACTGCAGGACCAGAATGAGCTTGACAAAAGGAAAAAGAAAAATATGAGTGAAACATTAGTTGAACTGGTCAAAATCCTATGATACTCTCTGCAGGTGGGATGAAGGGATGAAGAGAGCAGCCATGCAATGCAGTGAAGGGACAGCAAAGTGAGAACTGTCACATATACTTTTTGTGCTGGTTTATGTATGCCTCTTCATCTATCTGGTACCAAGAGCTAGCATCCAAAAATGTACTGTCTGAGAGTGTGGCAGAGTGGAGAGGGGAGGAGACACTTACCCATGCCCATCATCCAACCAAACTTGAATGGAAAATTGACCACATACTTACTGATTAAAAAAAAAAAAGAAAGAAAGAAAATATACCCAGGAAAGAAGTAGAATTCTAAGGAAGGAATAAAATAAATCTAGTAATGATCAAAGTTCTACAAGAGGACAGTCACATCCAGGCTGCTTTTCTCAAGGATCGTAGACAGCAATTTTATTTTTCTTCCCATATTTCACTAACAACCTGATGTTTAAACCTGAAACATCCAGTGAACAGTCCCTGCCCTTCCCCCATAGCCCATGCATCTTTCCCATCAATCCTTTACCAATCTCACAGTCTCAAAAAATATGAAAAGCACATTCACTCTAAAGTATAAACGTGTTAGTCATGTGGGGTTTAAAATACGTATATTTTTACATGTATAAAATACATATATATTTGATAATATACGTGGTAAGAATCTCAGAAACTTATTGAGATTGTTGAGGGGGTTGCAATCAATCCTCTATCCTCATCTTAAAAACCTACCTCAAGAAAAAGATAGAAATTTAACGAAATTTAACTCTGAGAAGAATGACTGTAGTGTGAGGATGACAAGCAAGGGCGTTATGTAAGATTGTGATTCTACCTGCACAGCTGGCACCATCACGGTTTGAAGGATGCTGTGATGCATTGTATGTCAGGGGGAGGAAGAATCGAGAAGGTCTCTTCCCATGTTAAGACCACAGATCGGGAACATAGGTCTGGCTCTAGTGCTCTGCAGTGACTCTTGCTGTGATTGTTCTAGTTTTCTCTTTTCTCCATAGGAGTAACATTTGAGTTCTAGCGATGACAGTCACCGCAATATTAACTCTATGCAAAAACCCTTAGAGAATTAAGGAAAGGGTATTATTTTTAAATCCCTATCAGGCACTTCACATTGATATCAACTAGCCAGGACTTGGTGATAGGATGAGACTCTTAATAGACTTTTGAGGAAGAAAAGCAAAGCAATTTTCCCTGTGGAATTCTATGAATAAACCAGTTAAATCCATACTCAGAGACTAATTGGTGGCCACCATAATACCTACTCACGTGATGATGCCCTTATAAGAGAAGTTGTGAAATTTCCAGAATTTCTCATACACATCACTGAAATGTGTTCTGAATTGCTCAGCTAAACATTAATTCCATTGCATTTTACTTAAAGGGGCATATCCTGTGGCCGATTCTCAGTCTAAAACCCCCCACTGACTTCAGAGGGAGATTTTCCTGAGTAAAGATGACAGGATACAATTCCATGTAGGCTGAGTGACTGTCTGTCATTTTTATTACGTGGGGCTGAAAATGTCTTCCAGCCGTACAAACCCCAAGGGACCACATGGTGCTGAAATTATCCATCTGTTTTGCTGTTTGGACCCTTGTCCATCTGACTCCACAAGGGACCAGAGTCGCTCACTGCTATTGACCACAAAGGCATAATTTCTGTGCCTTACATTACTCACCAAGGAATGCATTTTCCAGCTGTGAAAAGTGCAAACACATACAAGGTTATACTCAGAAGCAGAAGAAGCAGCAGCATCCAGGTAGCACTAACTGATCTTATCAAGGCAAAGTGTTTACCTTTACAACCAAATCTAAACCAAGAAATAATCAATCATGTGGTGAACTCAAAGCTCTTTTCAACGTCAATCTCCATTATTGGTTTGGGGCTGGTGAGAGACATCAAAAGGGAGATGGAAAGGAGGGGTGGAGTGGTAAGTTTCATTTTGTTAATATTCTGGCCTTTTCAAAATAACAAAATATTTCACATTTAGATTTGTATTAATTGAAGTCCTTAGCATGTTCAATATTCCACACATAATACTTTTGGAGATGTTATTTTGACCCATATTCTGGCTATAGGACTTCATAGAATCAGAAGAATGAAAAAAGACAACAATTTTCAATAAGTACAATTTTGGCTTCGTTCCCTAGAGCCTCCTCACCAAGGAATCTGAAAGTTACAAGAATAGAAAGGTTTTTTTTGTCCCCAATGAAATAGACAGGGAAAATGTAAAAGCCCATTTTAAGGGAGAATGGCTACCAAAAAGCTAACGAGGAGACAACCAAAACATGTTTTTTTCTTTTTTCCTAGCATTGATTTGGTTCTTCATCTTTATGTACTAAAAGAAACATGACAGAGAAACAAATGTCCTTCTATTGTTTACATTTGAGGTTTGCAGAGAGAGCAATCAGCAGATTTTCTGTAAGATCCATCTATCTGTCACTGTGTTTTATTGGATTCGGCTGCAGCTGAATCAAAAAGAGGAAAAAAAAAAAAGATGTGAAAGTGACAAAGATGGTTATAAAAATAGAAAAAAGGAGTGAAATCTCCAGAGTGTAAGAGTGGTCCAAATACAGCTGTGAGCAATATTCCCTCTGTTTTTATAAAGTGTGAGCATGTACCCTCAACACATGAAAAACAAATTATAAAGACCAAGTATGAAAAAGCAGATTCGGGTATTGTTTTCAGATGGGATTTACAATGGAAGTTTATCAGACACATTTCACATTATGCACAGTTGGAACTGTGCTACATAGTAATGAGGAAAGTCCCCCCACCCTCCCCAACACACACACACACACGCGCGCGCACACACACACACACACACGTCAATTAGTTTTCCTAGTCCAGAGATGAAAGTCAAAACTCAACTAGCCATTCAATAGCACCCATAATCTGGCCCCTACATTTTTCTGTAACCTAATTCTCCTTGCTCTCTATCTGGCCCAAGAAAAGTAATTCCTGCACAAGTGACTCCCATTTTTCTCTTCTGCCATTGTGCTCAAGCTCCTCCCTTACTTTGATGGTATTCCAAACACCCACTTCCACCATCCTTCATTTTTCTGTCTTGCCCTTCTTTCAAGATCTTCCTTACCACTTAGACTCCACGACCACATGGCAACAACAGTAATTATATCTCAGATTTTGATATCACCACAAAAAATTGGCATGAAAACTCCGAATGTCGTCGGCCAGGAACCAATAAAATATTTGTAGCCAGTAACTTAGTTCAAAGAAGAACAATTATTTTACATTTTCTCATAGTTTCTGTGGGTCAAGAATTTGACAGGCAGTGGGGGGCAGGGTGCAGTTCTAACTCAAGGTCTCTCATGTGGTGGGTTTGGAACGGTGGGGAGCTGGACTGTCCAGACTCTCTCTCTCTGTAGTCTCAGGGCCCTTCCATGAACTCTATCTGAGCTGATTTGGAATTCCTCAAAGGAGGACTGCTCACCTAGAGGCTGAAAGCTCAAAGAGCAAGTATTCCAACAAGCAAGGCAGAATTTAAATTGTCTGGTATGACCTAGCCTCAGAATTCATCTAGGACCACTTTCAGCATCCTCACTTGTCAAAACGGTCACCCAATTCTGCCTGATTTCAAGAGGAGGCAACACAGACCTCAACTTTCATTGGCCAGAACATCGAAGTCACATGGCAGGAAAAACATGAGATATGAAATATTTTTGTGGCCATATTTAAAAAATACAATTGCCTGCAGGATAGATTTTTTTTCTTGAGGGGAAAAGAGGGAAATTCTGGATTCCACCATTTCTTTACCAAATAACACAGAGTTCCAGGTAAATATTCAACTACTGCCTTTTTATATAGTTTTAAACTAATCATGCTTTTAAAAGCTATGTTTTAAATAACTTACATTTGCATGTTGTAAATTACTCTTTCCCAAAATACTAAAATATGCTTAGTGATGAACAGAGTAGGGTGAGTCCAGTTCTACACTCACTACCATGTCTTATAAAACACAAGACATATTTGTCCCAGAGATGTTGGGACACAACCCAACTAGCAAATGATCAAAGCACAAGTGCATCCCTCTTTAGATCCTAGCCATACAAAACCAAGGGTGATACAGTCAGTGAAAGCATGGTCCTGGACCCTACCATCTTCATCAATGTCTAGTTCGCTGTCAGCAGATAAGCATGACCTAAAACATAATGTTCCCTGGTGGTATATTTCACAGAGTTTAAACAGGAACATAGTCTTGAATCTGATAACGGTGCTCTCAAGTGTAATCCTTCATGACCCTATCAAAGCTATTACTTACATAGTCAGATCCAGGCTCAGTACCGCCATCAAAAAACACGGTCCACAAATCAAAAGGTACTTTTAAAATAACTCACATCAGTACCTTGGATTTCTCTAACACCACAAAGAGGATACGTAGTCTCTAGCTGGATTTCTAAATAATTCTTTCCTTTTTCACTTACTTCGTTTAAACCCTACAACACTCCCAGAGTCCCTTCCTCCAAACTCTAAAAATCCTTCTGGCTTGAAGTGAATGTCTGCTATCCTCATATCCCACCCTCTTTCCTACAAATCTGGCACCATAACACTCTGGTAATGCCATACCCCTTCCCCATCAAAACTTTCTTCAACATGAATACTCATTGTTTATATTTCTTTCCCAAATTGTTCTCTTAACGTTAAGTGTGAAAAGCAGTCTCCATATCACCATGTCACTTTCCATTATCAAGGAAGGGTCCATGATTCAAATCCTTCACAGGTAAGTTCAGGGCAAGAGCAGCACTTCTCAGACTTCAATATGTATACGAATCTCCTGGGAATCCCCCTACACTCTGATCCAGCGGGTGCATCCTGGGCTCGGGGCTCTGCATTCCCAACCGGCTCCCAGGTAGATTGTGGGAAGACATTCTGGAACCTTTTTGAAGCATTGAAAGTGTTGAAGTATGTGGGCCGAGCGATAGGATTCAGAATGTCCTGCTTGAGCAGTGGAGGAGCTGAGGGTGCAGGGCGTGGAGACTAATATCACCCTGTTTGGCCTGAAGGACGGCTGGTTAGCCAAAGACGGGTAAGATTCCTCAGAGGAAGAACAACCTAAGACAGGCACAGCCGCAGAGGGGCCAACAGGGGTGGTGCATAGAGCCTTCCTTATATCACCCTGTTTGGCCCTGGAGGATGACTGGTTAGCCAGAGACGGGTAAGATTCCTCAAGGGAGGAACAACCTAAGACAGGCACAGTCGCAGAGGGGCCAACATGGGTGGGGCACAGACCCCTAATATCTGAGAGGTCTCCTGCCCCCAGGGCTGTTTTGCTCTCCACCCCCAGCTCAAATCCACACCTGCTCAACTCGGACCCAGGAAGTAAACAAAGATAATTGCCTCAGTCATGTGAGGCCTTTGATTGTTTATGAGTGTAACCTGAGAATGTTAGCCCACGAACTCAATAAAAGCAGCCTGGGATGAGTCAGCGGGGCTCTTGATCCAAGAGGTCTTGAGCCCCCCGGTCCCACTTTTCTCTTCAGTCTGTGTCTGTGTCTTCTTCATAAGCTTGCGGCACCCGTCACTCACCTCGAGTCGCCGAGCTGGTCTCGGCAGTAGATATCCATGCTGCTGCTCCAGGAGCCACACTTGGAGTAGCAAGGCCCTGTTTTTAAGTTGTTTTCAGTTGTTTAGATTTGTAATTGCTTGGTTTGAACTCTTTCCAGTTTGCTGGAGATTTTGGAATGTATGAGGTAAACAAAAACAAGAAGGAAAATCCAGTGACCTGAGCCAGCAAAAGCAATGTCAGTAGCAGCAACAGGAGTGACAAGACAATAGATCAGCAGCAGCCAGATGATTGGCAGGCGTGTGTGAATGGGCAGCAGATGGAAGGTTCTTCCCTGAAGTTCCAAACCCATCACCAACCGGCCTATCCCACCATAATCTCCTCCTCCCTCTTAGTCTCAGACATCACCCCCCAGAGGAGTCCCTCCCTGTGTCCTTGTCTGTTCAAAGGTGAATTATTACTTAATGACTGATCAGAGTTGGGAGCAGCAAATTGAAAAGAACTGACAGATGCTAAGAGGTTGGATGAAGTGCTACATCTTCACCTGGGAGGCAGGGAGCCAGGAGAGAGGAGGGTGTCGATAGGACTGTCAGGAAGGAAGGGGAAAACACCCACAGCAAAATCTGAAAGATGCACAAACCTTCCTTGGTTTCCTAATTTGGCTCAGGGCTGGGCCCCTGGTACATTTCTTTCTTTTATAATAAACTAGAGCTGGGTGAACATGAGACATGTATTGAAATCTCAGTGAGCTGTTTTAAGTGTGTTTATTTAGGTTTTATTTATAATCCCAGATTAGGTCATTTCCTTTGTAAAATTGTACATGAATGCTCTGATAGAAGGGTGTATCTGACCGGTATTAAGGACACAGGTACAAGGAGAATCTTGCTTTTAAAAACTTACAAAGATGACTGAGTTTTCAAATTAAACAATGTGACCCTTCTAATGTGACTAAAGAGAAACCCACATATTCACAGTTAACCTCTAAAGCTATTGAATTCTCTCAGTTTGTTTGAGCCTCAGAAAACCTCGCATTCCTAAGCCACCAGAGACACAAACCAAATAGAGCTGCTGATCACTTTTCTTCCATCCCACACCTAGTCGGTCATTGCCTCCACTCGCCTTCCTGTGGAGGGGATTAATTAATGTGAAATCCAAACAGAACCTTCTGTGGGCCTTGGGGGAGTGGCTGCCTGCTTGATTTGCCCTGTGTGTCATGTAAAAGCACTTCGGCCAGATGACCCAGCATTGCCAATCACAAACCCTAGGTGAGTCTCGAGCCAAGAGCACTGCAGCTTCTTCCTGATCTCTTGAGATTAGTGGATCAAGAATATTTTCTTTTTTTTTTTAAAGGTTATACTCCATTTATAGTTATTGTAAAATATTGACTCTATTCCCTGTGTTGTAAAATATATCCTTGTAACTTATTTTATACATAATAGTTTGTACCTCTTAATCCCCTACTCCTGTCTCACCCCTCCCCACTTTCCTCCACCCAATGGTAACTAGTTTGTTCTCTATACCTATGAATATTTTCTAGCTTAACTCCTGGCTCAGAGCCTGCAGTAAAATCATGGTAATCATTCATAAACATTGAAACATTAATCCTTTCCAAATAGGGCCTGATGAGGACAAGCCTAATTGCAGTAACAACCGAGAGTGTGGACACTGCCCTGCCTTAATCTCTCCCACCCTGGTGGGACGCACCACATGGAACTCTAGAAAGGTGCCATGCACGTCTGACTATAAGAAGGCTGATCATGGCATCCCTGCCAGAGGAGCTGACCAATTCCCAGTAAGGAGTTAAAAGGTAAAAAAAAATAATTTCAGGCAGCTACTGTAATTTAACCACTTTTCAGAGACTAAGGCTTTTTTAAAATCCTTTTTAATGACTCCCATTCCCTCATGTATTTTCATTTGTTATTTTTAACTATAGAGAAAACTTCAGTTAGATGAAATATTTTAATATGTTTTCATCAAGGCAAGTATATTTATGTAATATCCATGCTTGCTACCACACATACTTGGGCCATAAGAGTTCATTTTGATAACATGGAAATGTATATAACAGAGATTTTTTTAAAATTTCATTTGCAACAGCAATGAAAAAACACCACAGTGGGATGATTCGCCATGTTTCCCTCTCCTACCCCCTTTTCCACCCCCCACACTACATTTAGACCCAAGATTATAAAGAGAATGAAATTTTGCATCCTGGACCTTCCTTTGTTTGGGAAGGCAAAGACCATGACTAAAACGGGAAGAAAATGGAAAACACCCCTTCCCTATTCTTCCCTATTTCCTACCCCCATCTCCAAGGATGGGCCCTGATTTATTTATCCAAAATAAAACAGACACGCACACATCCTTCCATCATGTCTCAGTCCCCGTGACAAGAGCCAGTTTTGTTTTCCTCATAGCATTGATTACCATCGTTGTTTCTTTTTTATTTACTAGAAAAATGAACTGTCTGAAATGAAGACCATTGGCATCTTATTCACCCCAGCACCCAGCACCTAGAACAGTGGCAGGACCCAGAGTAATTAATCCACATTTCCACTGCAATGGGTTCCTCCCTGGTCAAACTAGCTCAGATGCTGTCCCACCCCCGCAGGCCTGTCTCAGCTAGCAGCTTTCTTGGACAGCCCAGAATCCAGTGCCAAGAGCCCAGCAGAGGGTGATTCACAGAGAAACTGAGCATTGCTCTCCAGACCAGAAAGTGAAAGTTTGGCAAAATTTTTGTATATGACCTTCTAAAAATTTGGAATCAAGTGCTACAATGACTTACTACAGAGGCAAATGAATATATCAGCTTGTGAAGCATTTTATCAGCTTCATAAAACACGTGAAAAACAATTACATAAAATTATGAAAACATATCTGAAAATTATTTTTACTTAAAGCAAAATTTAAGGGTTTTTTACTGAGAGGATTTTTTTCTAACGATTACGTATCTAAAGAAAATTCAGTTTCAATTATACTTACTCTATTTTTTCTTTCTTTCAATATCAGTTAATTATTATGAAAGCTGTCTAATGTGAACTCAAATATTGCCTGCCATATCAGCAAACAGAAGATGTGGCACCCATCGAGCCATCACATTACAGCCGCCTGGACGGTCACCCTGAGGAGACACAAAATGACAACACACGGGATACTGGCCCCAGATAGATAAGGTGCGTATTAAAGGAAAGATTTCAGTGAGCCCAGACTCTTGCATCTTCCCATACATAGAAAAGCTCTAAATTCCTTAAGATATCTGGTTTTCTTTATTAACAGTAATCTTTTGATGTTCCAACTACCTGGTTTTTGTTGGAAAAACACGTATGTATCCTGGCTCCCCCATCCTTGCCTTTTCAGAGCAGTCTCTCAGAATTATCTGAGATGCTGTGTCCCGGCCTTAAGTCCTCAGTCTTGTTCACCAAATAAAACATAACTCTCAACTTTTATGTTGTGCATTTTTTTGGTCAACACTACCATACTTCAGTTCAGAGAATAACATAAAAGCTACGTAGCTGCAGTCTAGATTTAACAAGTATTAATTCTTTTTCCAAACTTCATTTAAAAATAAAATAAAGTATGATGTCTTTGTAACCGAAATTTATAAAAAGTTTTGAGGCACTAAAAATAGCAGTTTGAATATTACTATAACACAGAGGTTGGAAGGATTTCTGTTTAATAATTTCAAATGCTACTGAATCAAATCAATGCAGGTTCATTAGAAATAAAATAAATATAGGCATTTTAATTAAAAATACCTGAGTTTTTAAAATGTTTTTGTTACCCACATTAAAATGTTACTGATGTTAATGCCTAATTAGCAATCATACATCCAGATGGTGGATCTGAGGTTCACCTGTCTCCATATAGCAGATTTTGAAATAAAACTATGTCTTCTTTTCCCTAAATAGTAATTCTCCCCTAAAACACCATTCCTCCTATTTATGTGTTTTAGTATGTGGGTAGCTATGCCCTGCAGGAGGTAAAACTGAGCTTTCCTAGTTGGGAGAGATTTAAAACGAGCGAAGAGGTACATTTCAAAAAAGGAAAAAGAAAACTGAAGACCATTCCTTTCTTAATTGAAGAACTAAAGTAGTAAAAACTTTTGATCATTTTCCTTCTCTACCCTTGCAAATATATACGTAATCAAGTAACGACTTCTTGGTACTGGCAACAGGAAACACCTGATGCACAAGAGTCTCTTTTCTATAAAAGAGCTCTGTCAGAAACAGAGCTGAATCAAAGGGCAGACCAGGCAGGTTGTTGCCTAGGGCACCGCTCTGTAAGAGGTACTCAGAGGGCTGTGGAAATGTCACAAGATGGAGAAACTTGTGTTAACCACAGTGCTTCTTAAAGAGAGAGAAGTAATGTGTTTGGATGAAACACCTGGGGTGGGGCTGGGCCCTCCCAGGAGGCACTATCCGAGTCTGACTTCCAAGAAGAGTGGGCTGGGCAGGTGCAAGCCCAGTTCTACCGGAGTGGAGTACTCAAGTCTGGTAGAGCCGACTAGTTTGAGACATGACAGCAGACACTCACGGACCCCTCCATTCCCCTTCCGCTACGCAGAGTTCAACGTCTCTTCAAAATACGTGTACATATTTAAAGATTAGGATTTTAAAAGGACCAAATTATTATACGGTCAGGATGTCCAAA
Source organism: Hippopotamus amphibius kiboko (assembly GCF_030028045.1). Classification (NCBI taxonomy): domain Eukaryota; kingdom Metazoa; phylum Chordata; class Mammalia; order Artiodactyla; family Hippopotamidae; genus Hippopotamus; species Hippopotamus amphibius. The sequence continues at coordinate 174,926,267 of NC_080186.1, read as the reverse complement.
GCCTCTTAGTCCATTCAGGCTGCTGCAACAGAATACCACAGACCGGGGTTGGGGGGGTGGGGTCCTCATGAACAACAGAAATTAATTTCTCACTGTTCTGGAGAAGAGCAAGTCCAAGATCAAGGCAGCAGCATGGTCACGTTTGGTGAAGGCTATCTTTCTGGTTCATAACTAGCTCCTTCTTGCTGTGTCCTCACATGGTGGGAGGGGCTTGGGATCTCTATGGAGCCTCTCTTATTATAAGGCACTAATCCTGTTCATGAAAGCTCTATGCTCATGACCTAAGAAACTCCCCAAGACCCACCTCCTAATTCTAACACATAGGGCATTAAAATTAGAAAATAAATTTTGTGGGGACACATTCAGACCATGGCAGGCTTCATCTGGGCCTGCTCACAACACTACTATGACAGCCAAGCTGTTCCTCTGCCACCCGTCTGTGGAAATGACAGAACTTTAGAGAGCTTTGCTCTCATGGTACTCATTGTAGTGGGATGTTAGGTGAATGTCCCACTCTTTATAGATAAAAGTTGTAATTAATATTTTTTCAATGTGTGAAGTGATTGTTAGCAAAGAAAAGAACACTTAATTCAGCTGTTTCCTTCCCCACATCTCCATCTTACTGATTCTCAGTGTGCCTCTCACAGCATGGTATGTCTCAACTGCCCTGGACATGAATGATGGTACCAGTTCCTGGATCTGGATGGGCTTACCTCCACCCTTAAATACTTTCCCTACTAGGGAAAAAAGTAGTACACTCAATTGGCTTTGAGGAGACTTACTGAGAATTTTTTTTCCATTATCTCCTGGTTAAAAAAAAAAGAGAGAGAGAGAGAGACCATCAAAACGCCAGCTCCAGATGAAGAGTTACTAACCAAGATTATCATCTGAGGAAACATCACCTATGAAGATTGCTTTTGTCTTGTTGCAACTCTATGACTACATCAGAGCACTTTTCTTTCACTATTTGCATATGGTAATTCCAGACATGAACCCAACCCAAGTGCAGTGGAAAACGCAAGAAATTTCAAATCAGCCGTTTCTGAAGTTTTCCTCACTTGTGAATTAGCAGAATGAAAAATAGAAATATGTTGAAGGTTGAATGAGATACCATGATATCTTACTTTTGTAAACCATAAATTGTTCTTGTAAGGCACCATGCATGTCGGGCATGGGTTAACCCACTGGCGGGAAGAGCTGCAAGCTTTTTTCCTATTTTAAGTAAGATTACTAATTCTCAGAGAAGGTACTTTGTTAAGTCATGTTTCACTGTAAGGATCTGACTAGGTTGGTTGTTATGGGTTTCAGTTGTTTGGTTTTTGTTTTGTCTGTTGCAAACCATGGGTTGTTTCACTGCAGGAATCTGACTTTGTTGCTGTAAACCCTAAGTGGTTGTTTTTGATTAGAACCTTATAAAAGGAAATAGGTGTGGATGGTTGTAATCCAGAGTATGGTATATAATGGGGGCTCAAGCCTACAGTTTAGCCCGTGACATTATCACTATCCCAGTGGCAGGTGGAATTCAGCTACAGGACATCTCTACTGTCATGACTGGTAGTACCAGAAGAGCATCATTTCAGCCAGTTTTACCAAATTAAGTCAAGTAAGATGGAGTTAGAAGCTATGGCACAAGACAGGGTTAAAGTCTTTTAGACTGTCTTCTTGGTTATAAGGAAAACGCATGAGCTTCCATGATAAAAATCATGTTATTAAAAAGATTGTTCTGATATGATCAAGCATATTAAAGTCACATATTTCATAATATCTTTATGTTTGGTCTTTAATCTATCATGATGAGCTCATTGGATCTAAAGGTTCAGTTCACCGAGATTTGTGTATGAGAGGTAGGCTTTTACTGACAGTAATTTCTTAGGTTAATAATAGTTTTTATGAGAGCCGGTCATCTGATATTTTGTGGAGGTAAATGAATCCACTCATTTGGGATTCTACAACTCGACACCAGTTTTTTACAAAGAATAATTTTCACTTTTTCTCCAAAACGGTATATGAGCCGTACCTCTAACTCTGTGCGTGTCTAATATGCATGTATATGCCATTTTAAAATATACATTTAATATGAAAATATATTTTCTTTCTGTCTTAGAAGTACTGTCTTCTTTGTAATAGCTACCTGAATGTTTATTATCTCAGCAAATTATTTTGATTAGGCTGAGTATATGCATTAACTACCCTCACACAGATTATTTTATTAAAAAAAACCCACAAAATACTAAAGCACATTACATTCCAACATGTTTAATGTTGAATGTCTTGTGACTTTCATAAAACCTCTTCACAATGAATGAGAAGAGATGAAGATGCCCATTAGCCTAGATTCCTGAATGTGAGTATACCCTAAATTTTTCAAGATACCATAGGCAGAATGTTTGTATATCAAATAAATGTATCATTTATTCTCTTGTAATAAGCTCAACATTACATTCCACAGAATAGTAAATATTTATTTAAATACTACTATAGACTTATAATGTGTTTTCTATAATGATCAACCTCCCAACATTATATATTAATTTGGCCCAACTTTACTTCATACCAACCCTCTTCTAGTTATTTTTGCCACTAGGATCATGATTTGATAGCCCAAACATAAATATCAAACAACAAACTATTCAGAATTTATTAGAATCAACTGGTAAGAATTTATTAGAATCAACTGATAAGAATTTATTGTGCCCCTACCATGCACAAAGCACGTAGGGAATATTATGAAATATAAAACAATTTCTTCATAAGACCATACAGAAATCTTTGTAATTTCTTGCCAGACAAAATATAATTAACATCCATGAAGCTTAATAAATGGTGAACTCAAAGAGAAATGAAGATTTCAGGCCTTTCCTAAGTCCCTTTGAGCTCTAGGTAATTTGGTTTGCTTCCATGGCTCCATTACAATGCTGGGTACCAAGCCCACCTGTTGACACAAGTTCTTGGCTAGTAGATGCAGTGCCAAGGTCAGTCTGCCTTGCAAAGCACCAGGATTCGGCAAAAGAGTAAACATGTTCTAATATCAAGAGAAGTAAACCCGGACATGAGCTCAGATGACAGCATGGTGACAAAGCTGGCATAATTTAGTACAGAAATAGACACCTAAAAAAAATAAGATGCCACTCTCACTGCAAGTTTCAATTGCTTATTTCACATTGGTTCATTTAAAATGTATCCCTGTGGGACTTCCCTGGTAGCACACTGCTTGAGAATCTACCTGCCAGTGCAGGAGACGTGGGTTCAGTCCCTGGTCCAGGAAGATCCTACATGCTGCAGAGCAACTAAGCCCGTGCACCACAACTACTGAGCCCGTGTGCCACAACTACTGAAGCCCACGTGCCTAGAGCCTATGCTCCGCAACAAGAGAAGCCAGTGCAATGAGAAGCCCGTGCACCACAATGGAAGAGTAGCCCTGGCTCTTTGCAACTAGGGAAAGCCTGTGAGCAGCAACAAAGACCCAACGCAGCCAATTAATTAATTAATTTAATTAAAATAAAATAAAAATGTATCCCTAGTAGTCATAACAACAGCTGGCCTAACATTACCTATCAAGACGATGTCACTAAATCATTAATGACAGTGGGCCGAAAGGGAGGAGCTAACATCCTCCCTAGAGGACCAGTCCTGCCTCTCCAGTGCTATGAGGTGGGGGGCAGGGTGTAGGATCCTGAGTGCAGCAGGGGGGATATTTATTAAGGCCTTTGGAAAAGCAGAATAAGGGAGCAATGAAGACTACGCCATAATGACCTACTTTTAACACCAGCCACTAAGGCTCCCCAGTAGACTGTGAGCACTGCACAGTAGAATGCTTTAGAACAAAGGGTGTGCAATGTGAATCCTGCACACAGAGAGGCATTTGAAGCTTAAAAAATACCCAAATATACAATGCCCTCTTGTTTAAGTATAGTAATTATTCATTGGGCTCCAGATGTTAAGAAGGGAAAAAACTTTCTCTCTTTATGATTAGAAGCATGAATCCTCTCAAACATGTATGTCACTGCACTGGAATGTATCTCATCATCAACTTGCAGCTGAGAGGGTGCCGAGTAAATAACCAAAGCCAATCCAGACCCTTATGAAAAGAATTTATTTCCAAAGGGAGAGAGAAATACCTTCCATTCAGAAGAAATCAACCCTCAATTTCAGCCACACACAAAAAACGTCAGAAGTACCTCGGGCATTCTGGCAGCATCAGGACTTATTTTACAGTGTTCAATCAAATTCCTGTCCAAATACCACTGATGGCCATGGACTTCCTCTGAGGTTTCTGCATTCTTTAAAAGGTGGTTAAGAGGCCCAGGAATCAAGGTCCTCTGGCTATGCAAGCTTGGAGTAGGGGGAGAGGGCAGGGTGGCCTCCCAGAAGCCAAGCTTGCAATTCCAAAGCTGAAGATGAATCTCTTGGGCCTTACCAAATCCCATGAAATTAAAGAGAAGGCAACCACCTTCTCTTTCTGCCGGGGTGCCAAAGATCTAAGTGGACCGTAATCACTGGAGTGTGGTAGCCAGCCTCCAAGATGGGCCCAATGATTCTCACTTCCTGATATTTATGGCCTTGCACTGTAAATAAGGCCTACTGTGTATCCAATAGGATATTGTGGAAATGACAGTGTCTGCCTTCCCAGGCCAAGACATAAAAAGCATTGCCACTTTCTTCTGTTCTCTCTAGTATCACTCTGGGGAAACCAGCCAGAGTCAGCGAACACTCAAGGTGCCCAGGGGAAAAGACCATGTGGTGAGGAACGCAGGACCCCTGCCCACAACCAACACTAATCTGTGTGAGTGAATCTCGCGACCCTCCAGCCCCACTCTCGTCTCTGGTAACTGCAATCACTGCTGACATCTGGACCGCAGTCTCATGAGAGACCCCAAGCCAGAACCACCCAGCTAAGCCACTCCTGAGCTGCAGTAACTGGGGGAGATGTTTACTGATTTAATCCACTGAGCTGTGGGTTAACTTGTTACACAGCAATAATAACTATTACATAAGGTGATCTTCAGCTACTTGACTGGATCCTTTTACCTTCAAGCCTCTCTGTAAATAAAGCTGTGCATTTCATTTCAGGCCCAAATAATTACATGGGGGTGGGGATCCCTTCAGCTACAAGCGTCTTATACTCCACATGCAGAATTTAGCACAAGGACCCCATGACATGCTATATTTATCCAATTTTTAAGGACTTTCAACATTAGAATATATACTTCATACTTCATGTACTTTTTTATCTGCATTTTTTTTAAAGAAAATGGTAGTTTCATAAATGATGGAATGATTTATATCTTTAGACTGCCACCATGTTCAAGGTAATGTGCCGAATTATAGGAGATGTTCACAGATGTGGAACACTCACAGTCCCTACCCTCAAAGAGTTTATACTCCGGGGAAAATGCAAATACACAGGTGTCTGAAATAAAAATTCCATTAAAGACATAATAAATATGTAGAGACATAACTAGGGACAAGCCAAGAGAGATTATTTACAATTTGGTTAAATAATAGTAGGACCACAAAGAGGCAAAAGAGGAAGTAAGAAAGCCATTTTGGAAGGAGGAAGCAGCCCCAGGATCTGTAGAAAAGGAAACCTCAGAATCTGTACCAGGAATGGACAGCAGTCATTGGATGTTGGGACATGGGATTGATATTTAATTGAGCAGCCGGCGAGAGGCACTGAAATGTTGTACAAATTGGAGTGACCACATCTCAAACTGCACTTCAGGAAAATAATCCCATATAGAGAGCAAATTAGAAAAGGGAGAGGCTGAGGACAGCACAGCCAGGGGGCTGTGGTCATAGGCTAAACATGAGAGACGAGGCAAGAATCAGGGAAAGGGAAGTGAGAACAGAAAGGATGGGCACTATGAGACGTGGAAATGATGGGGATTCTGATACTAATGGGATAAAGCTGAAGCAGGGAAATGGAAGAGAGGTTAGAGAGACAAAGACGACATGGGTGTTTCAGCTTGAGATAGGAACAGGGCTTTCTTAAACAGAATTAGGGACAAACAGAAAGGTTGCCAGGGGTGGAGAACAGGGAAATAATATCGGAGATGGTCATTCAAATACAGATTGACATTTGAAGTCCAGCCTTCTACCACATCACCCACAGATTGCAGGTGATCGCTTTTTGCAAGTACAAATACTTTGATTTACAATGGAAACCGTCAGTTGGACTTGCAAATAAAGTATAAAGCCATTTTATATATACATGCAAATGTTCTTTGAATCCGGAGAGAAATATTGAAAAGCTCCAAATTAGACATCACACACACACACACACAAAAACCCTGCTTTTTTTTTTTTTAAGACAAATGAGCTTTCTAAATATCCCCAATCTGACTTCCACCCCTACCTTGCAATCTATTTCTAAACAAACTCTTTGCCTTGCCATACTTTCATGAAATGGCTCAAGACACCCAACCTGTTTTTCTAACCCCACCCTCCCAGTAACTCAAATAGGAAAAAAATCAAAACCTGTCTTGCTCACTGGCAATCAGCTAATTGTGTAAAATATCGGCTCCCTCTCATGTAAATGCACAGCTCTCCCTGTGTATTCTCAAAGCTATGTGCTTAGCTTGAAAAATTTTCCACATCTCAAAGATAGAGCTCTTCTAATGTACTGATGCCATGGCTACTGGGAAAAGCTACAGTTTGAATCCAAGTTAGGCTACTGAGGTTTAAATTTTTCTATGTATACATGAAGCCAATGTTTACTAAATACAAGGGACTTTTTTGCATATTAGAACTGGCTCTGGCTAAAGTGGAATATAAAAATTATATAAAAATAATAATCACAGCAACAACATACCAGGGCCTAAGTGGCACCATTTTCACCACTTTATATAAACTCACTTAATTCTTACATTAACACCGGGAGGACCTTAAATGAACATCTCAGGAGCCAAAATTTGACCCAAGGCAGCCTGGGAGCCTGGGCTCCTTATCACTAAAACTGCATAAAGGAATTTTCTATTCATAGTTGGCACTTGAATCCAATAGATGAGACAGCCTGACATTTTTGTCCAGATCACTGTATTCTCCGCTGGTGCTGTAACAAATTACCACAAACTGAGCTGCTTAAATGACACAACGTTGCATTTCTCTGATTCTTCTTCCCTTCTCACATCTTCCTCTTCCTCTGACCTCCTCTGCCTCCTGCTTCCACTTCTAAGGACCCATCAGGATAATCCAGGATAATCTCGCTTTTTGAAGGTCAGCTGATTAGCAGCCTTAATTCTCATCTGTCATGTAACCTAACATATTCCCAGGTTCCAGGGATAAGGATAGGGACATCTTTGGGGTAGGCATTGGGGCATTATCCTGTCTATCATACCCACTAAGGCCATAAGTAAAGCATCCAAAAATCCAAGCAGATTTCAAACGCTAGAAATCAGAAAGATGAAGAAAGGAGAGGTGAGTGGTTAGATGAGAAAAAATTAACAGAATTTATCACGTGTGGGGAATGAAGGCAGCAGCTGAGCTCCACCTCCCGATTCCTCACTTTTGCCCATTCCACCTACAACTACATCGTTCACTCAGAGAGAATACACTCAAATCCAGCTTTCTAATACCACCTCCCTCGCAGTTCAACTAGGAAAAGATCAAAACCTATCCGACTGTCACCATGCTTCCTCATCATCACATTGCTGGCTTGTGTGCAGTGCACTTAACCCTTCACAGCATGCTCTCTATGGCCACCCCAGCCACGGAGGACTGCAGTGGCTCTCATCACCCTGAGGTGACCCTAGGACAGACATGTGCATGGGACACGGTGGCAGCACTGGATGTGCTCCATACTTAGGGGGATGGTGACGGCATCTGAAGGTAGAGCAGCTGGGGTCACTCAGGCCAAGAGGGAGAGGGAGGGTGGGTTGGGAACAGGAGACGATGGCTCTAGGACCCAGAGGTGGAAATGAGCATAAGCTGTGTCCAGCAGGCGGGAGCAGGGAGGGGTGAGAAGTCAGGCTTCAGGGTCCAGCAGGATCAGATCCCACAGAGCCTGGGGGTTGGGGGGAGCCAGGTAAGAAGTCTGGAATTGAATGTTTAAGTCCTGGGGAGACAATGGGGACTGCCAAGCAGGAGCCAGAGTCAATGCACTGATGACCAGCTGGGAATTCATGTGGCAGGTTCCTCTACTGCAAAATGGAGATAAGAGTACCCACACCATAGGGTGATGGGGAAGAAGAAACAAGGAGCAAATCACTTAGTGTAGTTAACACAGAGCTTCAGCACTCAGGAAATGCTGAGATAGAAAATATGTATGTAACCAAAATGTTACTCACGCTGGGGATTTAAAGTACAATTACCTCAATGCCCCAAGCCCACTGTCTGGAGTCTAAAGTCCTCCTTAAGGCTTCTGCAAACTGCCACAACAGATCTGTCCTGAGGCCTCTGCTGCCTCTGGCACATCTGCTTCCTCTATATCCGTCCAGCTGAGAAGCTCAGGCTCCCTCTCACAAAGCAGGAGTGAGCTTCTAAAAGAGGGGAGGGGTCCTCTGGAGGAGGCATAGATTGGGACAGCTGAATGACTCTCATGGGAGACAGGGTGTCAGTTCCTACAGCACCCTTAGACCATCCACCAGTCGGGATTTCCACTGACTGATGCTCTCACTTATCCTGGCCTCACCTCCTCTTTCAAATGGCTCCTCTCCCTCCCCTTCCTCCTCTTCCCCCATCAACCCCTCTCTCTCTAACAAGTGAAAATAAGCAGTTATTCCCTTGTCTTATGTGGATCATCTTTCTCCCTCCTGCTAATTTCTCTGTACAGGTTTATCAAGGTGTTTCATAAAGGCTGTGAAGAGGGATTCTAGTGCCAACTATGAATGGGGTTCAGCCTTTTCACTATGTAGGCACAGAAGTCAAGGACACGTTTGGCTGGACTTGAGAAGTGAGACTCAGACCTTGTGTTGGCTGAGGCATGAAGCATCGCATCGGTACTGGAGGAGCTGGCATCCCTCCTCTGATGACAACTCGGTCCAGGCAGGACCTGGAATTCGCCCCCTCTCCTGCAGAAATGTAAAGATATTACAGTGGACTCTACCTGGAGTTAGCCAAACTGCGAAAGTTAGAGGGCATAATCTCCACCCAATATCGTCCTCACTTCTGACACCAACTGCAAGTTCAGAAGATTCCAAAACCACCTTCATGTTCTATAATTCACTAGAAGGACTAAGGGAACTCACCAAGGGCCATTATACTCATGGTTATAGTTTATTACAGGGAAAGAACACTGGTCAAAATCAATCAAGCCAAGATGCACATGCACAGAGTCAGGGGAAGGAGGACGGAGTCTCAAGCTTGAAGCTTCTGTTGCCCCCTCCCTGCGGAGTCAGGATGTGTTACCCTCCTGACATCAATGTGTGGCAATAGGCATGGAGCACTGCCAACCAGAAAACACCAGGGAAGCTCACCCAATCCTTGGTGTCCAGTGTTTTTACTGGGGCTCCATTAGGCAGGCTTGATGGATTGATCAAGTGTCCACATGGTTGATCTTAGTCACCAGACTGATGGCTAATACCACCAGACACAATGCCCCCACCCTAAACATCAGGGTTGGCCTTGCTGGTGTGGTCAACCCCCACCCTGTGTCTACTCGGTGAGGCTGACCCCAGTCTAAGATCTGGTGTGGTCAGCCCCTGCCCTAAACAAAGACACTCCTGTCAGGTATGATACAGATTACCTCCCAGAAACTGAGGGTAAAGACCAGCTCTCTCTTTAAGCAAGGCCAAGTTCTTTACTGTGCAGACTCCATGTGACTAACAGAGCCCCCTACTTTATAAGAACAAATAAGCTCCCTCCACCCCCTGCCATCACTCAAGACATGGAATGGGTGGAATGTTGAGATCCACTGAAGACAGCACCTAAGTTATCAGAGGGGACAGCTGGTTCTTGTTCCTGATGCAGGGCTGAGAAGCTCTTGGCACAATCACTGTAGCAGCATGTGTGTCAGGAAAGCTGCCAGCCCAGGAATCTGAGATACATCGCCTAGAGGCTCAGAGTACAGGAGGGTTGTTTTATAGTGGAGTGAACACAGAGGATAGAAGAAAGAATGGGCAAGTGGAAAAAGGAGCTGATATATAAGTTGGGAAGAGTCATCGTATAAGAAACGCCAACTAGTAAAGGGATAAAACACATAGATGCTAGAGGATGCACGATCGGGGAGGGTGTGTGTGGTCTTGCCCCTTGTAGGGGATGGTACTTCTGGGAGTGAATGGAGGTCCTATTTATGATTGTGCCAGGACAACAGGTGTAGATCAGATTATCCCCAACAACCCAACAAGTATGTTCACCAAATTTTAAGTGGTAACCAAGGGTGACAAGAATCAGAGGCTGGTGACCAATATTCCACATTTGGCACAATTCACTCTGGTTCCCAAGCTGGCCCAGCATCCTGGGCCATATTTGGCCTGATTTCTATGAGAGCTACCGGGAGATGGGGTTGGAGAGCCCTGATCCCAGGCAGGGCCTGTCCAATGGGTGAATGTTGATGAGGGCTAGGGTCTCAGCAGGGACTGTCCAGCATAGGTAGAGCAGTATGGAGGGCCTTGGTCCAGGGCAGCAAGCCCTGGCCTGTGTGGGAGCGTGTCCCAGAGTCTGTGAGCCTGTGCTGAGGGCTGGTTCTCAGCCATCTTCCTGTATATAATCTTTAAGAATTACAAATTTAAGGTTACCTTTTTCAAATGAGGTCCTCCAGGGAATCAGGGTAGCTGATTGCACCCTGCAAGGGTGTGACTGGCCTCCTGCAGGGCTTCCATTGAATTGAAGTAATAGGTGAGACAACCAGATAAACAGAGAAAAATGTAGAAAGATGTATGTGGCACTGAATACACCGTCCTGATGTAGAAGTCATGGCATGAAAACAAGGGCAAGTGCTCTTGAACCTCGCCTATGGAATCTTATAGTAAATGCAGGAGAACTGGGTAGATTTGGAAAAATCAGAGAGTTGTGGAAAGAACCTTGGATAGGAGTTGGATTTTAGGCTTCTTTATGACACTAGATTTTACCCAGGCACTAAGCTAAAACCAGGTTTTAGTCTTGGTTAATTTGCCATGAGATACAGAAAAACAGCAACAACAATAATAGCCAACAATATTGAGCATTTACGATTAACCTATTTAACTCTCCACACAACCCTAAGAGGTTGATACTCCATCCGCATTTCACCAAGAGGAAGCTGACAGGTTGAGTAATCTGCCCAAGGTCACACAGCCATTTTGCACCAGAAGACAAATCCAGCTCTTGAGTGTATCCTCTTAACTTTAGCATGTGTGTTATTGGGCTCCAACGGCAGCTGCTCTGGAGTCAATGAGAGCAACACTCTAATGGTATGGAGTCTTAAAACACACACTCACACTTCCAATAACAGTTAAAAGAAGAAATCAAGCTAATGTAAGCCTATAGTTTAGCTGAGAAAGCAATTTTTTCCAACCAAAAGTGAACTGACAGTAGTGTCTTGGTTTCCACCCTGTCTCCTTTTTTCAAATGGAAGGGAGAGAAAGGGATAGACACCTCGACACCTGTATGGTGTAGGCCCAGTGGGTCTTCCGTAGCCCCATTTTTCCTGGGATCTTTCTCATGTACTCTCTCCTTACTTCTCTTTCCAACGCTGCCCTTTCCTCTTGCAGGGGAAAAAAATGACCAGGAAAGCTCAAAGCATTGCCTCTCCAGGCAACATCCCCCCCTAGGACCTTAGCCCTCAACTAAGCTCTGGGTGGAATTTCATCTATTCAGACGGAGATAGAGAAATGCACGGAGGATCATGAAAAAGAAAACAGGGGTACCAGTGCCTCTCTGGGGCAGTGAAGAACCAGGGAAAGTTCCAAGGGTAAAGTGACCCCTTTGCCTAGCAGCAGTGGAGGAGGAGGAGCAGGCACGGCAGGAGTGGAGGAGGGCATGCCAGGCAGAAGGGAAACCATGGACAAAGCACAGGAGCTAAAAGCACCCTGCTGAGGGTCCATAACGTGCCCTCCAGGGTGGTGCTGACAGGAGGTGCAGCTGATGAGGAGAGGAGGAGCCCAAGCACAGGGCTTCTCTGCCTTTATCACACGGGATGTGAAGTTACTGAGGGATGTTACAGGGAATTGGCAGTGTCCGACTTGGGTTTACGGAGGTCGTCTGGCTGATACAACAGATCTGAGGTTTCCCAGACCAGAAGATAGGTAACAGACAGTGAAGTAAGGGCTCAGATTCTAAGCATGCTAAATATTTAGGATATAAAACAAGCAGAATTTGAGATGTGGAAGATGCAAGTGGCCCCTAGATTTCCCTCTTGGGTGAAAAAGACTGTCAGATGCTCACGCAGATCTCCAGCTTCCTGCAACATTCCTAGAGCCTTAGTCTATGACTCCTCAAGTCCCCGCAGGAAGGTCTAACACTGTGGTACCTAGATCTAGACGTCTATCTCATATATCTCTATTTTCTTTGTTTTACAGTGAAGGTGTATTACTTTATAATTTAAAAAACATACAAATACCTTGAAAATATGCTCATCAAAACTGTTTGAGGAAAATCCCAACCTTCCACAGTTAGAGCCATAACCATCTCTGGATTACAGAAAGTCATTCCAAAAGCAAGAAGATGCACAACAGATACTAGGGTACTTTAAAATAAGTACAGTTGACACATTAAACTAAATTCTGAGGGAACTGTTCTTACAGTTCAGGGTGTCCTGAATAGAAAAGCCGGTTAGGGGATGTTTGAATTATCCAACACGTGTTTCGGCCCCATGTAGAAAAGTAGGCAAATCTTTAGCAGTAGGACCAAGCATTTGTCTTATGGCCACTGGGAGATAAACGGCTTACAATAAAATAAGCTGTATTTGGTAATTAAGATGATGTGCGTCGATTCCTACCACTTCTCTCCTTTGAAACATCCTTGTAAGAAAGATCAGACAATCATGCTGCTGAGCTGTCAAAAGGGTGTGTGTGGGCTGGGAAGGAGGACGGCAGGGAGCAAGGGGAGAGGTGTTTTTTCTTAAAGCGCTGCTAAAATTAACGGTGCTATTTCCACACTTGTAAAGTAGGCAGCGTGATTATAGTGCAAGCAAGGCTGCTTCCTCTCCCCAGAGACCAGCAACTGGACAAAGGCGAAGGTATAAATGATCACAGTTTATTCTTATGGAAGGAGTCAACAGCCTTCTCCGGAAGGACTGTGTCCTGATGAATTCATGCAGGTGTGCTGTGTTTGTAAGAAACTTCAGGTCCTGATGGAGATTTTCCACGCAGAGAAGCCCTACCACCATCCCTGTTCACCGCTGGGCCTCCGGGTGACAAGGCTTGAGTTGGGTCCAGCAAGTGGCCCAAGGATGATGCTGAATCAGTGAGGCGCCTGGTGATGCTAGAGGAGCTGGTTTTTCAGTCCTCCCTTTCATCCCTAACATCTATTTGGTTGCAATGTTCAACTCACAGGAAAAAAAAATTTGCAGTCTTGTTTAAATCAGGGCTTTAGAGAATATTTAAAAGGAAAAAGCCAAAATTTCCATCATGGAAACATTACTTTTTACTGTAAGCACAATTCTCAGATTTGGGGAGGGTTAGATCTGATTTCTGAGCATTATATCTATTGATATTTTGGGGTCCCAAAATGTAAGAACATTTATACTTGCATTTAAAATCTGAACACAAAAACAACATCCAGGGACTTCCCTGGTGGTGCAGTGGCTAAGAATCCGCTTGCCAATGCAGGGGACACTGGTTTGAGCCCTGGTCTATGAAGATCCCACATGCTGCAGAGCAAATAAGCCCATGCACCACAACTACTGAGCCTGTGTGCTGCAACTACCAAAGCCTGCATGCCTAGAGCCTGTGCTCTGCAACAAGAGAAGCCACTGCAATGAAAAGCCCGTGCACCGCAATGAAGAGTAGCCTCTGCTTGCCACAACTAGAGGAAAGCCTGCACGCAGCAACAAAGACCCAACACAGCCAAATGAATAAATAAATAAACTTTTTAAAAATTCATAAAACTAGTATAGTTTAAAATCTAAGTTGGAGATAAGATCAAATTTATTCAAGGACAGTAGCTGTGACCAAAAAAAAAAAAAAAAAAAAAAAAAGCAGGGTCCAGTGCCTCACACTGGAAATGATCAAAAATAGCATGCAAATCCAATGACCTGAATACTGACAAAATGCAACAGCTATTCTGCCTTATTCATTCTTTAATTACTCATCTGCTTTAGAGGAGATGATCTTAAAGGATAGGAAAAGAATGCGTGGAGAACCAAAGGCAACACAATGACGTGGTCTGAGTAGACAGCTCCAGGGGAGAAGGAAGAGTCAGTTTCCTAACTGGATAAAAATGAACTAAATTCAGAATCAAATGGAAATCCAGAGGCATATATATTTTCCCTACCTTGTTAATGCCCTCCTGTAAACAGGTGTTGCTCTCACTCATTTCACTGGTCTCTGACTAATCAATTCTTTCTTTTGGCAGCCTATGAAGAGCAAATCCATCTTTCTCATCTTCCTTCTTAAACCAAAGCACCTCTCTGAATTGTTTTCCGTGTGAGTTGGCATCATGGGTGGGGAGAGGGGCCAGGTGGAGATTGTTGGGAGAATTGAGAGGAGATGGGTGTGGAGTTTCAGAGACCACAAAACCTGCTCTCTCCACGATGCCTCCTTGCCCTGTAGCATCTCCAACCTTACAGTTATTACCCTGTGTGGCTGATCAGATTAAGTTTTCAAGACAACTCTTTGATCCCCTGTCAAACAAAGGTATGCAAGAAAACAATGAAAAAGTGGGAAGACCTTAGCGTTGCACCTGCGTTGGTTAAAAGAAGCAAATATGACCATACTGTGCGTCCAGATACCTCAGAGACCTCCCTCTACCTGTCAGAGGGCTTGTGGCCCTGGCAATGGGATTGAATTTAGGCTTGGGGTAATTAGTAAGCAAAACAGCACTGAGGGTCTCTGGCCATAGACTGCATCCAAGGAAACAAAAGTACTGCAATGACAAGGTTCTCTGAGTGATGTGTTGATAACTAACTACCACAGGGCAGCCCAGCTGTGGAAGGCCTGATAGCATTGGTGACATCACAAAATACAGTCTGAGCTGTCCTTTTGTGCAGCACTAAGTGTATAGAGAACAGGGTCTGTCTATCACCTGAACACAGAGGGCATTGAGCCCAAAGCCCCATAAACATTAAAAATATAAAGGGAGAGATTTTTATCTGCCATGAATATTTAATTCTCCTGAAAGCTCACCATCTGCATATCACAAGGCCCCAGTGCATGCGTGTGATTTTCTCTGTTGTCTTTCAAAAGAAAGCAGACCATTTCCTGTGATGCCTTGAAAGTTGCTTCAATGTGCATTGATCCCTTTGATCTAATGAGTGTGTGTATTTTAAAACCAAGTCGGCTCTGCCACTCTCATCTATTTGCAGGGAGGAACCAGAACAATGAGGGGAGACGAGGTTGGTTTCCATTGTTTTCCTGGTGGCCTATATCCCTAGTCACTGACGTTTTAGATGCTGTTTAATTTTTGCTGATGTCTTTTTATCTTAGGCTTCATGTGAATTTAAAAAGATTTCCATTGATATGCAACCTACTGTGTATTCTGATACCCTGCCCGCCCTGTTGCACTGCAGAAGCCTGCAGCTGCCTGAAGCTTAATTATGCATGCATGCATGCAAAGCCCAGATGCTCGGCCAAGAGTGCCTCAACGACTACAGTTTCTCACTTGTTTTTGTTTGAATTATAATTGGGCAGATCTCTATTTCTCAGCCCATTTCGTAGCTTTAGCATGCTCCCCTTTGCCTATGTCGCTACCTCTGCTTGACTTGGCTTCTTCCAGAAGGAGCCCTTTGCCAATCTGCTGTGTCTCTGAAATCCAAGAAGGGTCATTCATGGGTTTGACAAATCCTTTTACCTACATGGCAATTTTAAAAGGTACAAAAATGACCCTAGCCCCAATCAGTTTTCCTCCAGATGGTTGGTAGCTTAGGGGAAAAAAAAAAATAGTTAACTAGAAGCCGGCATCTGGGTGGAAACAAAGGAGGCTTAGAGCCAGGCATCTACAATGGAAAGGAATATCAGTTATAAAGCTTCACACCTGCTGAAAGAAGGTAACGGAGACCAGCAAAAGCAGACTTGTTAAGCATGCACATCCTCCTTTCAGAGCCTTTTGTGAACAGTTTCCAGCCTACCTAAGGGATCTCCGTCTTCAAGAAGAACAAAGCTTCATCTCAGAGTATGAAACTGGGTATGGCATTGCACAATATATTACCGTGTTAGTGTTACCCTGACTTCATCAGGAGATGGGCAGATAGAGTAACTCGCTCATGGAGGATGACAGCTGCTGGTTATACCTATTTCTGAAGAACAGTCAGAGACCTTGGTATTGTTAAGTGAAACATTAAGCGCCCAGATTTATCTTGTTGAAAGTCATGGGCTATCTTGTGCTCCTAAAGCTTCAAAGAAAAATGTTATGGAAATGTACTGACGCTTCAAAAGTAAGCAAGAATCTAAAATAGGATAATTAACCATGATAATTTTAAGATATAAAAGTCAGTGGGTGAGCATTTTTTGTTCAATCAGATGATTCCTATGTGAATAGCAACTCTTAACTAAAATTTTCATCTAAGACATCTTACTAGCTTGTGCCCCCACAATTACTTGAGGCAGATATTATTACTATTCCCATTTTACAGATAAGGACACTGAGAGGTAAGGAGACATTCCCAAGACCAGTGTCTTCCATGTGGCAGAGCTGGGATTTGAATTGTTTCAGTCCAAACCCATGCAGCTAACAGCTACTATATTTTGCTTACATAAGAACATTTGTCAAGTGTATATTAAGTGTCAAACATTGTTATAAGCTCTTTACAACTACCCAACAAGATAGGTGTATTTTTTACCCCATTTTCTAGAAGAGGTCACAATTAACCACTCTGCCCAACAGTCTCCAAACTTCAGCAAGCTTCAGAATCACCTGGTGGGCTTGTTAAAACATAGGTTGCCAAGCCCTATCTCCAGGTTTCTGACTCAGTAAGTTTGGGTTAGGGTCCAAGTATTTGCCTTTTCACACATGATACTGACATTGCTGGTCTGAGGACCACACTTTGAGAACTACTACACTAGTCTCTACTAATATTACTTATAAATAATAGGTAGAATTTATTATCCCAGATCCCTCACATCCATGTTACACAATTCTAGTCCTTAGAAGACAGGTGTTATCCCCATTTTATACCTGAAGAATATTAGGTTGTGAAAAATTAGGTAAGTTGTACAGCATCACACTGATCAGCAGCAGCAGAGCCAGGACCCAAATCCACAGCTGACCTTCAATGCCCAAGCTATTCTCAACAGCCCACCCAGCCTTCCAGCCAAGTGGTCTACCAACTGACTAGGTATACTGTAGCCCTGTAGTATAAGGGCTGTAGTATAGGGATGTGCCTTATACTAAACATCATTGTCATAAAATACAAATAATTATGATTCCCTGGGATGTGCAGAGTAGTACCACTGTCTAGATACATTGCTTAGAAAATAAAATTGTTTTGTGCATGTCATCAATGTGTAAAATGACTGCTACATCATACAGATAAGAAGATTTTCTTGACCAAACATGCTATCATCATTAAGAAAAAATTTTAAGTCAAGACGTTAAAAACATCTTTCCTCTACTAATAGACAGTGACATGGAGAAGAGTAGGGATGAATGTGGAACTCCCAGGGAATAGATATTTATGGGTATATAGGCTTGTAAGTTTAATTTTCTAAATTGGATAGCTCTAATATTAAGAAGCAAAGATTAAAAGATCACAAGCTTTTTCACCTCTCAACACCAAGTTAGCAACAATATCTAAATTATAGTATTACTCCACTCAAAGATGAGTCTGTGCCCTAAAGCCCAAAGAGCACCAGAAAATGGATTTGCACAGTTCATTTTCTTATATTCTATACTGAAGAGGAAAAAAAAAGTCAAACTGCCTGAGCAAGATTTTTATCTACTACATCTGCTAACTTCCTTCCCTTTCTCCCAATTGGAAATTAAATTTATAAGCATCCCTTTTTATTTGCTTAAGTGTGTCGATGTAACATAAATGCTAACCTATGATCCACTAATATTTGAAGCAATTATATTAAACACCATTTTTGAAATCAAAATTTTATGCAACTTTACAGAAAAGAATAACCAAAGGAATATTAAATTATTCTGTGTAATGGAGAGAGTTTGGTTTGGTTTTGACTTCAAATAAAAATGCATTGGAATACTCACTTTGTCTCTTCCTCCTAGTTTTTCCTTGGATATATGTGATTTAATCTCTCTGAAGGTCAGCATCTCTCTGTGTAACATCGTGATGCTATTACCTATTGCATAAACTTGTCATGAGAACATCTGTGAAGGTCTTGGGAAATAATGTTTATTCGGTTTTCCCCAGATTTTCTTCTAGGAAAATTGAAGAATGTCCAAAGGGTATGAGGAATATCCTTTGACTATTTTGGTAGAGTTCATTTTCCTCATGTCTTTCTCACCTTTTTGTCTGGGAAGCAGTGGAAATAGAATACCAGATCAAATGATAGACATAGAAGGGAGACAGGAATTTTCAAAGCCAAGCATAGAATATTTAGAATAGCAGAGGTCTGAACAAGTTATGGAATTAAGGATGATGCCCTGTTTTGTAATTGCATGGGCCACTGCTCCACATCTACCTTTCCATTCTTCTCCAATGAGGGCTTTTCCAAGCCAGTCTCATGCTTGGTTCATATCAGATGCTGTTCTTTTTGAGGGCACATAATACTCCAGATCACTGGGAAGGAGTTAACCAGCTCAGAAACCAACCTGACTAAGAGATCCTGCTCAAAAAGATCCAGTCATCATCTATTCACTCAAATAGACTCCAGTTTACCCTAGGCTGCCAACAACTATCTATTAATGGAGATGTGGATCAGAACCTAGTCTACATATAAAGTGCTGGTCTCCTCAGTAGTAGATGCCTAATGCCCCTGTGATGAAATAAGCCAAGAGTAAAGAACATTGGTAATAACATGTAACGAGTTGCTCTTTTCTGAGAAGTCAATGCAAATTGAAGTAGTATAAACCAGTAATTCATTCATTCAATAAATATATGTTGGGGGGGACTTCCTAGGTTGCTCAGTGGTTAAGAATCCACCTGCCAATGCAGGGGACACAGGTACGAGCGCTGGTCCAGGAAGATCCCGTAAGTCCATGCACCACAACTATTGAGCCTGCATTCTAGAGTGCATGAGCCACAACTATTGACCCGTGTGCTGCAACTACCGAAGCCCATGCACCTAGAGCCCATGCTCCTCAACAAGAGAAGCCACTACAATGAGGAGCCCACACAACACAATGAAGCATAGCCCCCACTCGCTGCAACTAGAGAAAGCCTGTGTGCAGCAACAAAGACCCAATGTAGCCAATAAATTAATTTAAAAAATATTCATTGGGTGCTTATTAGGTGCTCACTAGGTGCTCATACTGTGCTAGAAGCTGGAGATATAACAATGAACAAAATACCAGCATATATACCTTCATGAAGCTTATGTTCTGGTGACATTTGGGTGAGTTGTAAAGAACAAAAGAAAAACATGTTTAATTTCCAAGAAGAAACATCAAACATTTGATCCATAATTTAGCTAATTGACTTACATTTCTAAATGTCAGACCTCGGAGGCAGTTCAAGACGGCAGAATAGGAAGATCCTGAACTCATCTCCTCCCACTGAGGCAATGAATCTATACCTATATATGGATCAATTCCCTCTAAAAAAGACCTGCAAACTAGCTGAATAGCTCCTCCACAACAAAGGGTAACTTCACTAAAAAAAACACCACAGAGGTTCAACAGCAGACCAGATGAAGCAAAGAAAGAATCAGTGATCTGGAGGACAAGGTACTGGAACTCATCCAAAAAGAGCAGGAAAAAGAAAAAAAGAATTTTAAAAAGTGAAAATAGCTTAGGGGCCTATGGGACAATATCAAGCAGAATAACATTAGCATTATAGGAGTTCCACGGAAGAGAGAGAGAATGGGGCAGAAAATTTATTCCCCTAATCTGCAGAAGGAAACAGACATCCAGATCTAGGGGGCCCAGGGAGTTCCAAACTATGAATCCAAAGAGACTCATATCAAGTCACATTATGTTTAACTTTTGACATTTTAATTATAGAGAGAGAATTTTAAAAATAGTAGGAGAAAAACAACCTGTTGCATACAAGGGAACTCTCAGAATACTATTAGCATATTTCTCAGTAGAAACTTTTCAAGCCACAAGGGAGTAGCATGATATATTTGAAGTGCTAAAAGGAAAAAAATTCCAACAAAGAATACTCTACCCTGCAAGGTTATCATTA
Source organism: Hippopotamus amphibius kiboko (assembly GCF_030028045.1). Lineage (NCBI taxonomy): Eukaryota > Metazoa > Chordata > Mammalia > Artiodactyla > Hippopotamidae > Hippopotamus > Hippopotamus amphibius. Next base: position 174,905,950 of record NC_080186.1, on the reverse strand, counting down.
ACAACTGAAGGAGAGATAAAGAGCTCTTCCAAAAAGTGAAAGCTAAAGGAATTCATCACAACTAAACTGGCCTCACAAGAAATGCTATAAGAGTTTCTTTAAGTTGAAAAGGTCACTAATTAGTAACAAGAAAATACATTAAAATAAAAATCTCATTGGCAATGGTAAATATATAGTAAAGGTAGTACATGAATTGCTTATAAAGCTAGTATGAAGGCTAAAAGACAAAAATAAAAAAAAATAGAACTGCAATAGCTAGTTAAAGCATACACAAAATTAAAAAGATGTAAAATGTGACATCAAAAATATAAAAACATAGAAGGAAGTGTAAAAATGTAGAGTTTTAGAGTATATTCAAGCTTAACTTGCTATCAATTTAAAATAGACTGTTATAAATATAAGCTATTATATTTGAGCCTCACGGTAACCACAAAGCAAGAACCTATTGCAGATATACAAAAAACAATGAAAAAGAAATCTAAGTATAACATTATAGAAAGTCATCAAAACGTAAGGGAAGAAAGCAAGATAAGAATAAAGGGACAGAGAGAGGATCAAGATGGCAGAGTAGGAGGACATGCACTCACTCCCTCTTGCAAGAGCACCAGGATTACAACTAACTGCTGAACAATCATTGACAGAGAGACACTAGAATTCACCAAAAAAGACACCCCACATCCAGAGACAAAGGAGAAACAGCAATGAGACGGTAGGAGGGGCGCAATCGCGTTAAAATCAAATCCCATAAATACTGGGTGGGTGACTCAAAAGCTGGAGAACAGTTATACTGCAGAAGTCCACCCACTAAAGTGAGGATTCTGAGCCCCCTGTCAGGCTTCCCAATCTAGGAGTCCAGCAACGGGAGGAGGACTCTCGAGAGAATCAGACTTTGAAAGCCAGCGGGATTTGATTGCAGGACCTCCACAGGACTAGGGGAAACAGAGACTCCACTCTTGGAGGGCACACAAAAAATTGTGTTCAACAGGACCCGGGGGAAGGAGCAGTGACCCCATAGGAGACTGAACCAGACCTACCTGCTGCTATTGGAGGGTTGCCTGCAAACATGGGGGACAGCTGTGTCTCACCAAGGAGACAGGGGCACTGGTGACAGGGATTCTGGGAAGTGCTCATTGGCATGAATTCTCCCAGAGTCTGCCATTAGCCCTACCAAAGAGCCTGTAAGCTCTAGTGCTGGTTAGCCTCAGGCCAAACAACCAACAAGGTGGGAACACAGGCCCACCCATTGTCAGACAAGCAGATTAAAGTTTTACTGAGCTCCACTTACCAAATTGGAATAAAGTCTTACTGAACTTCACCCACCGAGCCCTACCCACCACCAGTCCCCCCCATCAGGAAGCACTCATGAGCCTCCTGGATAGCTTTCTCCACAAGAGGACAGACAGCAGTATCAAGCAGTATCAGCATTATTTCGTCTTGTGGAACTGAAAACCACAGCCACTGAAAGATAGAAAAAATGAAAAGGATAACACTTTGTACCAGATGAAGGGACAAGATAAAACCCCAGAAAAACAACTAAATGAAGAGGAGATAGGCACCCTTCCAGAAAAAGAATTCAGAATAACGATAGTGAAGATGATCCAGGACTTTGAAAAAAGATTGGTTGCAAAGATCGAAGTTGCAACAAAAGTTTACCAAAGACCTGGAAGAATTAAAGAGCAAACAAACAGAGATATGCAACACAATAACTGAAATCAAAAATACACTAGAAGGAACCAATAGAAGATTAATTGAGGCAGAAGGGCGAATGAGTGACCTGGAAGACAGAATGGTGATCATCACTGATGCAGAAAAGAATAAAGAATGAAAAGAACTGAAGACAGCCTAAGAGACCTCTGGGACAATGTTAAATGCACTTATAGGGGTCGCATTATAGGGGCCCCAGAAGGAGAAGAGAGAGAGAAAGGACCCAAGAAAAAACTGGAAGAGATTATAGTTGAAAACTTCCCTAACAGGAAATAGCCATCCAAGTCCAGGAAGCACAGAGAGTTCCAAGCAGGATAAACCCAAGGAGAAACATGCCAAGACACACAGTAATCAAATTGACAAAAATTAAAGACAGAGAAAAGTTATTAAAAGCAACAAGGGAAAAATGACAAATAACACATAAGGGAACTCCCATAAGATTAACAGCTGATTTCTCAGCAGAAACTCTGCAAGCCAGAAGGGAGTGGCATGATATATTTCAAGTGATGAAACGGAAGAACCTACAACCAAGAATACTCTACCCAGCAAGGATCTCATTCAGATTCGATGGAGAAATCAAAAGCTTTACAGACAAGCAACAGCTAAGAGAATTCAGCACCACCAAACCAGCCCTACAACAAATGCTAAAGGAACTTCTCTAAGCAGGAAATATAAGAGAAGAAAAGGACCTACAGAAACAAAAACAAAACAGTTAAGAAAATGGTAATAGGAACACACATATTGATGATTACCTTGAATGTAAATGGACTAAATGCACCAACCAAAAGACAGAGACTGGCTGAATGGATACAAAAACAAGACCCACATATATGCTGTCTACAAGAGACCGACTTCAGACCTAGGGACACATACAGACTGAAAGTGAGGGGATGGATAAAGATAATCCATGCAAATGGAAATCAAAAGAAAGCTGGAGAAGCGATACTCATATCAGATAAAATAGACTTTAAAATAAAAAATGTTACAAGAGACAAGAAAGAACACTACATAAAGATTGAGGGATCAATCCAAGAAGAAGAGATAAAAATGATAAATATATATGCACCCAATATAGGAGCACCTCAATACATAAGGCAAATGCTAACAAGTATGAAAGAGGAAATGGACAGTAACACAATCATAGTGGGGGACTTTAACACCCCACTTACACCAAGGGACAGATCATCCACACAGAAAAATTAATAAGGAAACACAAGCTTTAAATGACACAATAAATCAGCTTGAGTTAATACATATCTATAGGACATTACATCCAAAAACAGCAGATTACATGTTCTTCTTAAGTGCACATGGAACATTCTTCAGGATAGATCACATTTTGGGTCATAAATCAAGCTTTGGTAAATTCAAGAAAATTGAAATCATATCAAGCATCTTTGCCAACCACAACGCTATGAGATTAGAAACCAATTACAGGAAAAAAAAAAACTGTACAAAACACAAACACATGGAGGTTAAACAATACACTACTAAATAACCAAGAGATCACTGAAGAAATCAAAGAGGAAATCAGAAAATACCTAGAGACAAATGACAATGAAAACAACCATCCAAAACCTATGGGATGCAGCAAAGGCAGTTCTAAGAGGGAAGTTTATAGCAATACAATCCTACCTCAAGAAACAAGAAAAATCCCAAATAAACAATTTAACCTTACACCTAAAGAAACTAGAGAAAGAAGAGCAAACAAAACCCAAAGTGAGTAGACGGAGAGAAATCATAAAGATCAGAGCAGAAATAAATGAAATAGAGACAAAGAAAACAATAGCAAAAATCAATAAAACTAAAAGCTGGTTCTTTGAGAAGATAAACAAAATTGATAAACCTCTAGGAAGACTCATCAAGAAAAAGAGGGAGAGGACTCAAATCAATAAAATTAGAAATGAAACAGGAGAAGTTACAACAGACACCGCAGAAATAAAAAGAACCATAAGAGATTACTACAAACAACTATACGCCAATAAAATGGACAACCTGGATGAAATGGACAGATTCTTAGAAAGGTATAACCTTCCAAGACTGAATCAGGAAGACATAGAAAATACGAACAGACCAATCACAAGGAATGAAATTGAAACTGTGATTTAAACTATTCCAGCAAACAAAAGTCCAGGACCAGATGGGTTCACAGGTGAATTTTATCAAACATTTAGAGAAGAGCTAACACCCATCCTTCTCAAGCACTTCCAAAAAATTGCTGAGGAAGGAACACTCCCAAACTCATTTTATGAGGCCACCATCACCCTGATACCAAAACAAAAGATACTACAAAAAAAAGAAAACTACAGACCAATATCACTGATGAATGTAGATGCAAAAATCCTCAACAAAATACTAGCCAACAGAATCCAACAACACTTTAAAAGGATCATACACCATGATCAAGTGGGGTTTATCCCTGGAATGCAAGGATTCTTCAATATATGCAAATCAATGTGATACACCATATTAATAAATTGAAGGATAAAAACTACATGATCATCTCAATAGATGCAGAAAAAGCTTTTGACAAAATTCAACACCCGTTTATGATAAAAACTCTCCAGAAGGTGGGCATAGAGGGAAACTACCTCAACATAATAAAGGCCATATACAACCAACCCACAGCAAACATCCTTCTCAATGGTGAAAAACTGAAAGCATTCCCTCTAAGATCAGGAACAAGACAAAGATGTCCACTCTCTCCACTACTATTCAGCATAGTTTTGGAAGTCCTTGCCACAGCAATCAGAGAAGAAAAAGAAATAAAAGGAATCCAAACTGGAAAAGACATAAAACTGTCACTGTTTGCAGGTGACATGATACTATACATAGAAAATCCTAAAGATGCCACCAGAAAACTACTTGAGCTAATCAGTGAATTCAGTAAATTTGCAGGATACAAAATTAACACACAGAAATCTCTTGCATTTCTATACATTAACAATGAAAGATCAGAAAGAGAAATTAAGGAAACAATCCCATTCACCATTGCAACAAAAAGAATAAAATACCTAGGAATAAACCTAACCAAGGAGTTAAAAGACCTGTACTCAGAAAACTACAAGACAATAATGAAAGAAATCAAAGATGACACAAACAGATAGAGGGACATACCATGTTCTTGGATTGGAAGAATCAACATTGTGAAAATGACTATCCTACCCAAAGCAATCTACAGATTCAATGCAATCCCTATCAAATTACCAATGGCATTTTTCACAGAACAAGAACAAGAAATTTTAAGATTTGTATGGAAACGCAAAAGACCCTGAATAGCCAAAGCAATCTTGAGAAGGAAAGATGGAGTTGGTGGAATCAGGCTTCCTGACTTCAGGCTATATTACAAGGCTACAGTGATCAAGACAGTATGGTACTGGCACAAAAGTAGAAAGGAAGATCAATGGAAAAGAATAGGGAACTCAGAGGTAAGCCCGAGCACATATGGGCACCTTATCTTTAACAAAGGAGGCAAGAATATGCAATGGAAAAAAGACAGCCTCTTCAATAAGTGGTGCTGGGAAAACTGGACAGCTAAGGTAAAAGAATGAAATTAGAACACTCCTTAACACCATACACAAAAATAAACTCCAAATGGATTAAAGATCTAAATGTAAGGCTGGACAGTATAAAACTCCTAGAGGAAAACATAGGAAGAACACTCTTCGACATAAATCACAGTGAGATCTTTTTTGATCCACCCCCTAGAGTAATGGAGATAAAAACAAAAATAAATAAGTGGGACATAATGAAACTTCAAAGCTTCTGCACAGCAAAGGAAATTATAAGCAAGACAAAAAGACAACCCTCAGAATGGGAGAAAATATTTGCAAAAGAATCAACAGACAAAGATTAATCTCCAAAATATATAAACAGTTTATCCAGCTCAATATCAAAAAAACAAAGAACCCAGTTTAAAAAATGGGCGGAAGATCTAAATAGGCATTTCTCCAAAGAAGACATATGGATAGCCAAGAGGCACATGAAGAGCTGCTCAACATCGCTAATTATTAGAGAAATGCAAATCAAAACTACAATGAGGTATCACCTCACACCAGTTAGAATGGGCATCATCAGAAAATCTACAAACAGTAAATGCTGGAGAGGGTGTGGAGAAAAGGGAACCCTCGTGCACTGTTGGTGGGAATGTAAATTGATACAGCCACTATGGAGAACAATATGGAGGTTCCTTGCAAAACTAAAAATAGAGTTAGCAAAGGACCCAGCAATCCCACTGCTGGGCATATACCCAGAGAACACCGTAATTCAAAAAGACACATGCACTCCAATGTTCACTGCAGCACTATTTACAATAGCCAGGACATGGAAGCAACCTAAATGTCCATCAACAGATGAATGGACAAAAAAGATGTGGTACATACATACAATGGAATATTACTCAGCTGCAAAAAGCAATGAAGCTGGGACACTTGTAGAGACATGGATGGAGCTAGAGACTGTCATACACAGTGAAGCGAGTCAGAAAGAGAAGAACAAATATCGTATATTAACACATATATGCGAACTATAGAAAAATGGTACAGATCAACCAGTTTGCAAGGCAGAAACAGAGACACAGATGTAGAGAACAAACATATGGACACCAAGTGGGGAAAGCAGGGAGGGTTGAGGGGGGAATGAATTGGGAGATTAGAATACCAAATTGTACACTCTAAATATATGCAGTTTATTGTCTGTTAACTCTATCTCAATAAAAGTTCTTAAAAAAAAAAAAAAGAATAAAGGGACAGAGAGAAACTAAAAAACAGCCAGAACACAATGAACAAAATGGCAATATTATACATAACTATCAATAATTACTTTAAATATAAATGAACTTAATGCTCCAATAAAAAGACAGAGTGGCTGAAAGGATTAAAAAAAACAAGACCCATCTACATGTTAACTAATGGACTCACTTCCAATATAAGGACACACACAGACTGAAACTGAAGGGATAGAAAAATATGTTTTATGCAAATGGAAGCCAAAAAAATGCTGGGGTGGCTATACTTATATCAAACAAAACAAACTTTAAAACAAAGTCTGTAAGAAAAGAAATAAATGGAAGTTGCATAATGATAAAGGAGTCATTCCAAAAAAAGATGTAACACTTGTAATATCTATGATCCAACATGGGAGTATCTCAGGATATAAAGCAAATATTAACAGACTTATAAAGAAAAAATGACAGTAATACAAAATAGTGAGGGACTTAATACCCACTTATATCAATAGATATATCACTGAGATAGAAAATCAATAAGGAAACATTGCCCTACAACCACACATTACACTGGATAAACTTAATAGATAGCTATATGACATTCCCACCAAAAACAGCAGAATACACATTCTTTCAAATTGCACGTAGAACTTTCTCCAGGACAGATCACATATGAGGCCACAAAACAAGTCTTAATAAATTTAAGAAAAATGAAATTACACCAAGCATTTTATATTAAGCATCTTTTCTGACCACAATGGTATGAAACTAGCAGTTACAAGGAAAAACTTGGAAAAATTACAAATAGGTGGAGATTAAACAACATGCTATTTAACAATCAATGGTCAATGAAGAAATCAAAGCAGACATTTTAAAGCTACCTAGGGACAAATGAAAAGGGAAATACAACATGTATGGGATGCAGAGAAAGCAGTTCTAAGATGCAAGTTTATAGCAATATAGGCCTTCCTCAAGAAACAGGAAAAATCTGAAATAAACAATCTAACTTTATACCTAAAGGAACTAGAAAAACAAGAACAAACAAAGCTAGTAGAAAGAAGTTAGTAGAGAGAAGGAAATAATCAAGATCATGTGGAAATAGATACTGAAAAGAAATAGAAAAGATCAATGCAACCAAGAGATCTTTTTTTGAAAAGATAAGTAAAATTGACATATCTTTATCTAGACTTTGAGAAAAAAGAGAAGACAAAGAAGATCAGAAATTAGAGAAGTTACAAATGACATCAAAGAAATACAAAGGATTGTAATAGACTACTATTAACACTTATATGCCAACAAATTGAACAATCGGGTAGAAGTGGATAAATTCCTAGAAACATATATCTTCTGAGTCAGGAAGAAATAGAAAATCTGAAGAGATCGATTACTAGTAAAGAGATTGAATAAGTAATCAAACCCAAAATCAAATCCCAAAAGACAAAGTCCAGGACCAGACAGCTTCTATAAAACACTCAAAGATGTAACACCTATCCTTCTCAAACTCTTCGAAAAAGATGAAGAGGAGGAAATGCTCCCAAACTCATTTTATGATATTAACATTACCCTGATACCAAAACCAGATAAGGACCTCATCCCCCCCAAAAAATTGCAGACCAATATCCCTGATGAACATAGATGCAAAAGTCCTCAAAATATGAGCAAATGGAATTAAACAACACATTAAAAGGATCACACACCACAATCAAGTGGGATTTATTCCAGGGATGCAAAGATGGTTCAACATTAAAAAAAAAATCAACACCATACCTTGAATTAACAAAATGAAGAATAAAAAACCATATGATCATTTCGATACAGAAAAGCCTTTGACAAAAATCAACACACACTCATGATAAAAATGGCATTTTTTCTTACAGAAGTAGAATAAATATTTCTAAAATTTGTATGGACCCACAAAAGACCCTGTATAGCCAAAACAATCTTGAGAAAGAAGAATAAAGCTGGAGGTATCATGTGCCCTGAGTTTACAATATGCTACAAACTATAGTAATCAAGACAGCATGGTATTGGCCTAACAACAGACACATAGAACGATGGAACAGAAGAGAGGGCTCAGATATAAACCCATGCACATACAGTCGATCAATCTATAGCAAAGGAGGTAAGAATATACAATGGGGAAAGAACGGTCCCTTCAATAAATGGTGTCAGGAAAATTGAACAGTCACATGCCAAAGAATGAAACTGGATCACTATCTTACACCATACACAAAAATTTAATCAAAAATGGATTAAAGACTTGAATATAAGACCAGAAACCATAAAACTCTTAGAAGAAAACATAACTGGAAAGCTCTTTGGTGTAAGTCTAGTGATATATTTTTTGGATCTGACTCCAAAGACAATGGCAGCAAAAGGAAAAATAAACAAATGTGACTACATCAAACTAAAAGCCCCTCCACAGGAAAGAAAACCATCAACAACAAGAAAGGTAATCTATACAATTGGCAGATGATATTTGCAAATCATACATCCAATAAAGGGTTAATATCCAAAATATATGGTTGACACTTGAACAACATGGGTTTGAACTTCACGGGTCCTCTTCTACACGAAGCTTTTTCAATTAGTACATAGTACAGGACTACACAATCTGCAGTTGGTTGAATCTGCAGATGGGGAACAGTGGATATGGAAGGCCAATTCCGAAGTTATATGCCAATTTACAACTGCATGGAGGACTGGCACCCCAACCTGAGTTGTCCAAGTTGAAGATGATCAAGAGGTACAAACTTCCAGTTATAAAATAAATAAGTTATGGTGATGTAAGTACAGCATGGTGACTATATTCAATGATATCATGCTGTAAATTTGAAAATTACTAGGAAATTAAATCTTAAAAGTTCTTATCACAAGAATTCATACAACTCAATCACAAAAAACAAACAATGCGATGAAAAAATGGGCAGAGGATCTGAATAAACATTTTCCAGAGAAGACATCCAAATGGTCAATGGGCACATGAAGAGATGCCCAACATCATTAATTATCAGGGAAATGCAAATCAAAACCACAACAAAGTATTACCTTACACTTGTAAGAATGGCTATTATCAAAAGGACAAGAAATAACAAGTGTTGGCAAAGACGAAGAGAAAAAGGAACCCTCGTGCAGTGTTGGTAGGAATGTAAATCAGTGCAGTCACTATGGAAATGTGACTGTATGGAGGTTCCTGAAAAAATTAAAAATAGAACTACCATATGATTCAGCAATTCCACTTCTGGATATTTAACTGAAGAAAACAAAAACACTTCTTCAGGGCTTCCTAGGTGGCGCAATGGTTGAGAATCTGCCTGCCAATGCAGCAGACACAGGTTCGATCCCTGCTCCAGGAAGATCCCACATGCCGTGGAGCAACTAAGCCCGTGCGCCACAACTATTGAGCCTGCGCTTTAGAGCCCGTGAGCCACAACTATTGAACCCATGTGCTGTAATTACTGAAGCCCACGCACCTAGAGCCCATGCTCCGCAGCAAGAGAAACCACAGCAATGAGGAGCCCGCGCACCACAACGAAGAGTAGCCCCCACTCACTGCAACTAAAGAAAGCCCATGCACAGCAAAAAGACCCAACATAGCCAGTAAAATAAATTAAAAAAAAAAAAACACTTCTTCAAAAAAATATATATGTACCCGTGTTCACTGCAGCATTATTTACAATATCCAAGATATGAAAACAACCTAATGTCCATCAATGGAATGTTAATCAGCCATAAAAAAAATGAAATCCTGCCATTAGCGACAACATGGGTGGACTTTGAAAGTACTGAGCTAAGTGAAATAAGTCAAAGACAAATTCCATATGATTTCACATATATGTGGAATCTAAAAAGCAAAACAAACAAACAAAATAAAACCCATAGGTCCAGAGAGCAGATTGGCGGTTACCAGAGGGGAGGTGGGTCAGTGGGTAAAATGGGTGAAGATGATCAAGAGGTACAAACTTCCAGTTATAAAATAAATAAGTTATGGTGACATAAGTACAGCATGGTGACTATGTTCAATGATATCATACTGTAAATTTGAAAGTTACTAAGAAATTAAATCTTAAAAGTTCTTATCACAAGAAAAGAAAATTTTGTAACTGTATGGTGACAGATGGTAACTAAACTTACCGTGGTGATCATTTCACAATGTATACAAATGCCAAATCATTATGTTGTACACCTGAAACTAATGTCATGTTGTATGTCAATTATATTTCAATTAAAAAAAAATTTCAGACCTTGTCAGCCTCATAAATCACATCTTCCCTGTTCTCTTCTGATATTCATCACCCAGTCTATTTCAATACTTGAGTGACTCAGAGCTTTATACTTTACAGTACAGGCCATTACATTTCTGTGTATCCCAAATTAATTAGAAAATCCTTTTTAAAAAAGGGTCAAAAATTTCCTTCACCCTAGATTTCCCTCCGAAGCTACTAGCATTACCACATGATGAAAGATGGAGATGCCGTGAGTGCCAGTCAGTTGGCGTCATTCCTGCGGTAGTGGAAGAGAGAAGCCTATCTTTACAGAGTTAAGTGGGCAGCATAGGGGCCCCCAGCGTTCCTTCATTCTATAGGAGATACTCTTTCATTTTTAAGTATACTTTCTAAGAATCTTGCCAACAAAAGCACTTTTTGTCTTCCACCAATTTCAGAGACTTAAAAAACACTGTGAAGAGAAGCAGAAGGATAGGTACCAGCCTTCCGTAGGTAGTTTTCACAGTGTCTTTTTACGGCATCTAAGAGAATCATTTTTTATTGTACAATGCAGTTCATGACAGTTTTGAAATATAACCATTCAACACTTGTACTTTAGGAGAGTGTATGGTAACAATAAAGAAACACACACACACACACTATACAGACGGGGTCGATCAAGATTGAATATCCCCCCCAAGAATGAAAGTGAGATATTTGTGTGGAAACAGGCAGGTCCCTGCCCCTAACAACTCCACAGTTAGAAGACAGAGCTTTATCTTTGCTTCAAAAGGCTGCTGTTCATTACAGCATCCATGTCAGAGACCAAAAAAAAAAAGCACCAGGGAGAGTGATTACTGTGTTCCTCCAACACAAACAAGTTTGTTTTCCACTAAAGATGAACACAAAGTTTTGTATCCACTAAATTAAGCACGTTAACTATGACCCTTTCTCTGGGCCACGCTGAAGAAGAAAAGGAAGAACAAGAGATTATATACACAACCTACATATAATATATATATAATTAATATACCCCACAGTAAGGTTAATTGTGGCTTCTCTGAACACTTAATCTGCAAGCCGTTGATAAATCCCACCCTGAATAGAAGTGGTTCGTATTTAGGTCACACAAAGTCATTGCCGTTTTTTAATTTAAACCGCGCACTAGATTAAAACACAAGAGTATTTCAGGAGGACAATTCCAAAGCGGCGGCAATAGGCTGTCATTTGGCGTAAAAAGTTTCCACAGCACACCCCAGGGACATGTTAATCAAAGCTTTTTAATGGATTCAGTCTGATCTGTGACAGGCTTTGTTCCAGAGATGGCATTTGCTGGATGGAGCTGCAAGTTATCAATAAGACACAGTAATTGCGGGGAGTGATGGTGCTGCGTTTCTGGGGCTTTCTACCATCCAGCTCTTTTTTTTGTTATCAGGTGAGGCAGAACTGTCTTGCTGTAGAAGTCAAGACATGACTTGTTTTTTCCTTTAATCTCCCAACATAGAATGAAGGGAAATTAAGCAACAACAACAACAAAACCTGAACTTATTAAAAAAAAAAAAAAAAAAAAAACCAGAAAAAAAACCCAAACCCTCACATCACCTTCTCCTGTTTCCCCTCCTTGTTAAATCTTTGTCTTAGACTTTTAAGCCAAGGCTGGGCAGTGAGTCTTTTAATCTGATCAAATAAATCTATTTTAACCAGAGGCAGGCCTGGGAAGCTCCTCTGTGGGCTAGAACAGAACTTTCTCCACCAAGTTCTCTGTCATGACTGAAATCAAAGCAGCCAGAGGCTAAACTAATGACTGAGGATCACGCTGATCACCTACCAGGGATAGTTAGCTTTTCAGCCACTTAAGAAGGTTAACGTTTCCCACCAGATGGAAAATGTCTCAGTGCCCGCTCAAAACAGTCATGTCGTAGGAACCGAGCAGTTGTTCTCTTTGGTCAGTCACAATCCTCACTCTGGAAGATCAAAATCATTCTGCGAGTGAGAGATGTGAAGGTGGATCAGCAGGGGCAGCGGGGGGACCGTGTTCAAGAAGGAACCAGCCTCATTTAAGGCACTTTTTCACAACCACGTGGACGCCTTCGGCTCCCATGTCCCTGAGCTCATATGTCACCGCTGAAGACTCCCACACCTGGAAAGCCAGTGTCAACACCTCAGAAAGCAAGGAAAGAACAGTTAGACATCTGCAGCTCCGTCTAAGCGGGTCTCTTATGGTTTCCCAGTGTGTTAATGTCTATGCAGCTGTTACCTCGGTTCCCCAGGCAGGAGGTCGGGCAGATTTATCAGCCTATTCAGCTCAGCTCTAAATCAACCTAGACACACACTGTATGCCTTTCCCTGTCTTTGGCCAGGAAATAAAATGGCCTAGAGATACAAACATGGGATAGAATACTTCTGACACTGTGCCTCTCATTCACTCCATGTCTCCCGAATAAAGTCTGTATTCCTGAGTGGCTTTTTAGGACTGATGACAAATGACTTTTTCAGTCTCGTTTCTTCTTCTCAGCCCTACTGTTTGACTTTTTTGGTCACATGTCTTGTAATTTCATCCCTCTTGTCTTTGTAACATTCCTTCAGTCTGAAATATCCTTCCCCTCATCCTCCACTTACCAAATTCTTAACCCTCAGGCCCCACTCCAATGCCATCACCCCAGTGAGGTCAGAATGAACTGAGACAAGGGACAGAGCCACAGAAGGTTGGGGCACAAGGGTCATGCTACCAGGGACCTGTGCTGTCATAAAGCTTTAGGGAGACAACTCAGCCCCCAGGCAACAGGTCATTTGTTCTCACAACTCCATAGCCGGTTGCTTGAAAGCAAAAGCGAAACTCAGTGAAGAAAACTAAGAAAGAAAACAAACTAACCTGGGTTCTGCCGCTATGATAGCCAAGCACGGAGCACACTCAAGAAACCGGATGCCTGGTTGTGGGCTAGCATCTAGGGATGCAACACTGAAAATGAGGTCCTTGCGGAGCCTGCGGGAGACGCGGCTTTGCCTTCCAGCGTCCATTTCTCATCTTTGGTTAATAGCTCCTTGATTATACTTGAAGACAGTGGTATTCAAACTTTAGATCATCAGAATCACCTGGAGGGCTTGTTGAGCATGTTGACGGGCCCACTGCCCAGTTCTCCTAACCAGCAGGCCTGGGGTGGGGCTAGATAATTTGCATTTCTGACAAGTCTCAGGTGGTGCTGATGCTGCTGGTCCCACCAGAGCACAGGCTGAGAACCGCTGCTTTAGGAAACCACCTGCTCCCCCTTTTCTCTGCTGTGTGGAATATGGATTTAAGGGCAGCAGAAGAGGCAAGAAAGAAGACTGTTTAAGAGGTGAGTGCTATGGTCTTCAATAGAGATGATGAGGGTCCAAATTAAGGAAGTGGCTGGAGGAATGGAGAAAGAAAAGAGAGAGTGAGCACTAATTGATTAAGCATATTTAGGAATCAGAGAGAAAAGAAGAATCTATAATGTTCCTACATCCTGCACTTAAAAAACTAAGAGACATATCCAAGAGAGGGTCTGTTTTATAAGCAGAAAAGACTTGTGCTGGATAACTGCTAAGGGGAAGGAGACACTGAAGCTGAAAAGTTGTTGCAGGAACCATGGGGATAAATGTTAAGCAAGGAAGTTGGGGGAGTTCACACTCGATTTTTTTTTTTTAAATGAGATAGAAGTTTCTGGGATTTGACATGTAAGGCGAGAAGTTGGTAAGGGAAGCAGAAGATCAAACACACTAGAGACAAGTAATATTTCTGAGAAGCACTGATAGACTCAAATGACAATCCAAAATTTTATATCCCAGGCTGCTAGGCTCATTTAAGGTTTATAACAACCCTCCAAGCTTCCCGTGGAATTTGGGCTCAAGGTCTCATAGCTATTAAATTGTGGACCCAGGTACTGAATCCAAGTCTATTGATTTTCATAAGTTAATCCTGTGTATGACAGCTAGTCATTCCCTAAAACAAGAAGATGTGTATTTCTGGGAGGAAGAGAGAGGATTTGGATTCTCTCTTACTCTTTCTTCCCACAGGTGCTCAGAGCCTGCCATGGTCTGAATGTTTTCACCCCACCCCTCCTCACACCCCCCATCCCCCCCACCATCACCAAATTTGTATGTTGAGATCCTAATCCCCAAAGATAATAGTATTAGTAGGTGGGGCCTCTGGGTGGTAAAATGGTCCTGAGACTGGAGCCCTGGGGAATGGGATAAATGATTTTATAAAAGAGACCCCGCAGAGCTTCCTGGCCCCCTCTTCCATGTGGGGGCACAAGGAAAGGTCTGTGACAGGGCACAGGGCCCTTGCCTGACCACACGGGCACCCTGATCTTGGACTTCCAGCCTCCAGAACTGTGAGAATTAAATGTCTGTTGTTTATAAACCACTATGTTATTTTCCTGAAGCAGCTGAACCTGAGTCCCAGTGAAGCAGCCTCTCCACAGATGTTTCTTGTAGCCCTTTGCAAGCACGACATCCCGTTTCAGAAGTGTGAGCCCTGGCCTCATGGACTAAATAACTAACAACCCACCACCAGGGTGCTTCTAGTTTAGTCAATGCCTATCATAAAAGTCTCCAAAACAAAATTAATTTTAGCTAATATTTAAAGTTTAAGCAACAGAGCCTCTCTGTGAAAACCTTTTCTTCCACATAGTAAGACGTTACATTTCCCCAGAGGTAGAAATCATTGCTCTAGTCCATCTTAGATGCAGAGGGATCCCATTTCAAAGCGCTTTTCATGATGGCTGTTGGAACAAATAAAGGCCCCTCACAGCACACGTATTCTCAGCAGCCTGGATGTGCCTGCCATCATGGAGAGTACAAGAACATACTGAGAATAGGATTACACAGCCCTGATATAGAAAAGCTTCCTGAACAGGTAACCTGAGAAGATAACATATATAGAAACACTCGCCTGTCCTCAGAACCAGCCGGATCTGTTTTTGTGCATAGGTGGAAAGAAGTGATGCTAGGAACAGGTGTTTTCATTTTCCCAAAGTGAAAACAAGCAGCCCCACCCACCCTCCCACCCATACACACTCTCGCACAGATATGTGCATACTTAATAAACTTCCACATACACATTCTCACAAAACTGGGAGTGATTAGGAAATGTAAAGAAAATTAAAAGCAATGTTAGTCAGTTTGCCAAAACTGATTTTCAGTCTGTAAGAAAACTAGTGTGGAACTATCTGATTTGGGGGACTTCTTGCCATCTTCAATATATATAGTATGTTGGCCTCCCTCGGAGCAGTGGGACCATTTCTATGACAGTTGCTAGAAGCACTATGTCTCCTCAGCACGCTACCTTATTATGCAAAGACCTGTGGGCCCAATCTTCTACTTGCTCAGAGTAAGTCACAAATAGGCACTTTGTCTCTAATTCCCACTTGGGGTCTATTTCATTTTGCAACTGGCTAGTACAGTAGTCTAATAGGACCAAAGGATAGTCAGTTCTTCCTTAAATTTTAAGAGTGGTTTCCATTAATGCAACTACCACCATGAGACTAACAGAGTCTTACTTCTAATTCAATCCCTAAGCTTAAAGTCTACAAGAATATCCTTAAATTTAATAATTTAAGATTTCCAGCAACCGAATACGGCAAGAGAAGATGGTGCAATTAAATACACTGGTCAGATTTTCAATTCAGGATTTCAAACCTCAGGTGGGGACCCCGTCTCCTTGCCTCAAGCCTCCCATACCTCCTTGGCCCTCACTCGCAGCTAACAGCTTTACTGCATACTTCATTAAGAAAACAGAAATGAAACACTAATCCTTCATTTTACAACCCCAAGCCCACAATCCTACTTTGCTGTTCTTTCTTCCTGAGCATTAAAGACCTCCTCTCACTAAAAGCTAACCTCTTTGTTCTCTGACCTTATCGCTTCTCTAGGATTTCTCTCCTGCAGTCACCTTCTACCTCTCCATCATCAACCTCCTACTTTCTAACGGAAAATCCCCACTTGAGTTTTTCCTTCATTGGAATGAAACAAACAAAACCAAATATTTCCTCCCCACGCGCCTGCCCAGCCCCTCTACAGCAGTTCCAAGTAAAACCTCTCAAGAGTTGTCTACAAATGCTGTCTCCACTTGCTCATCTCTGGTACATTTTCAACACACCACTCTGCCTTCCTCCCCCCAGCCCCATCGAGACTGTCCTCGTCAAGGTGACCAAGGAATTCTATGCCACCAAACCCAATGGATGCCTTTCCAGACCTTTCAGCATTGCTCCAAATACTGATGTTTTCTCCCTTATGCTTACCTTCTTTGGCCTTATATTCTCTCAAGGTTTTCCTCCTACCACACCAGATGCTTCTTCTTATTCTCTTTTCCTGGTTTCTTCTCCTCTGGCTGACCTCGAGCATCAGCCTTGGATCTTGCCTCTCTCCCCAGATGATATCTATCTACATGTGTTTCAAAACCATCTTTTGTCAGTGATTTGTAATTTGATGTTTGTAGTTGAGACCTCTCCTCTGAGCTCCAGACTTGTCAACAGTCTAACTGATGTCTCCACTTGTATTTCCAATGGACAATTTAAGCTATGTCAGTAACAGAACTCTTGACAGTTTCCCACCAAAACTGCACCCAACTCCTCTAACACGTCTTCCTATTTCAGTAATAGCAACAGTTGGCATGTATTCAATGCATGCTATGTGCTACTCAGCTACTGCATAACCTCCTTTAGTGCTCATAACATTCCTATGGAATAGATATTTTTATTCCTATTTTATAGAGGAGAAAACCAAGGCACAGAGAGGTCAACTTTGCCAAGGTCAAATTGCTAATAAGAATCTCAGATGGGATTAGGAGCCAGGCATTCCAGCTCAAGGGCCAATGTTCTTAAGCAACACATTATAGTGTCTTCTCCCCAGAAACTCTTAAGAGTTTTATTAATTACTCATCTCCCCACAACCCCTGCATCTCAGTCATCAGCAGGTCTGGTTAATGCCAGCTCTAAAGTATACCATGGACCTGTTCACTTCTTTTCATATCCTCTACCAGCATTTTGGTCTTGTGTGGCTCACAGTTACAGCCTCCTGATTTACCCTCCATCACTTTTTCTACCTCTGAGCCACTTACCATATTATCCAACTCAGGTTCGGCTACTCACCACTCAAAAGCCAATAATCGAGAGGCAAGTGTCAGTAGAAAGAAAAGATGCTTTAATCAGAAAAGCTGGCAAGCTGGGGAGAAGGTGGACTCATGTCTCAAGACCAACTCTGAAGATTCTGCTCAGCAATGACAGTTTTTAAAGGGAAAGAGGGGAAATAATCTCGGTGAATCATCAAGGCAGGAGGTTGGATTCTGCATCATTCTCCATTGTGTGCAGACTGACTGACTCTTCAGATTTTATCTTGCCTACATGATCTGCCTGCAGGATTACTAAAGGGGCTGTTGGGGGTAGAGAGCTGCTCATTCTTCAACTACTTAATCTTCATTCTTACTTCTTTCAATCCAGAAAAAGAATCAACAGGTTAGACAAGGCATGGTGTGCATTCAGGAGAGCGTATGTCAGGAGTTAGATGAAATTGCCTAGTGCTCTCATTCCTATAATTAGTTTCTTTTAAGGTTAGAGCAGAATAGAAATTGGGAAATAGCAAAGGGGTAAAAGAGCTGCTTTCAACCACAGATGGACAAACACATCTTGAAAAAGGAAATATATTCTCCAACTTAAAAACCATCAAAGGCATCCCACTGTAGTTAGATGGAAATCTAATGTCCTCACCATGCTTCCCAGGGCCCTGCATTTCTCTCCAACTTTATCACAAGCCACACTTCCCCACCTCACAGCTCTTCATCCCTGATTGCCTCTTTTCACTGCCACAATTTCACCAGGGATCCCCCCTCCTCCCCTATCTGGCATACCCCACACACCTGGCTGCCTCCTGACCACCTTCAGATCACTCCTGAGAAAAGGTCCCCTTCAACACTCTACCTAAAGTAAGGTTCCTATGAATGCACTACTTTACACAACTTACAACTATTCAATTTTTTTTTCCATTTTCTTGGTTTTGGGGTTGTTTTCTTTTTTAATTTATTGATTGATTGGCTGCATTGGGTCTTCGTTTCTGCGTGCAGGCTTTCTCTAGTTGTGTAGAGCGGGGGCTACTCTTCATTGCAATGCGCAGGCTTCTCACTGTGGTGGCTTCTCTTGTTGCGGACCACGGGCTCTAGGCACGTGGGCTTCAGTAGTTGTGGCACTTGGGCTCAATAGTTGTGGCTCACAGTTTCTAGAGCGCAGGCTCAGTAGTTATGGAACATGGGCTTAGTTGCTCCACAGCATGTGGGATCCTCCCGGACCAGAGATCAAACCCATGTCCCCTGCACAAGCAGATGGATTCTTAACTGCTGTGCTACCAGGGAAGCCCCTGTTTGTTTGTTTGTTTTAAAACTGTCCTCCCCCAAGAAACTCCATGAGGCCTGACCCAGGTTTTTCATGTTCTTTAGGAAAATGCCAGAGTCTGGGACAGCACCCAGCAGAGCTGAGCCCCTCAGTGAATCTTAATTAATTAATATACTCATTCTGTTTTTTTAAAGTATCTTAAATGGGGCAGGAATCTCAAAATTTAAGGTTCAATTGTTTCTGAAAGGGAAACTGATTATTGTGAATCACAAGAAATTTAGAAGTACTCATTCCTGAAAGAACTAAAAGTAAAAGGGGAAAAAAAAGATTTCCCTGGATAAACAAGAACGTAAATTGTGGAGGGAAACTTAGGTTGGCAGAAAAAATATTTTGTGGTCATTGCTTTTATGAGCTAATGGGGCATACAGGATCCTCTCAACCTGCAAAGTGAATAAGAAATTTAATTTAATAAAAATGTTCTAAATCCTGGTCAAAAGAACCAAGATTATAAATTCTCTAATACAGGAACTGTGTGGAGAGTTAAATAGTGTAGCATGAAGAAAACATAAATGCATCACCTAAACTGTTAGACTTTCCTAAAAAAGCATGAAATTGACTTTGTCCCTGAGATTTCTGAGATTCTCACCGCAAACAAGAGCATTTGTTGCCATTTATCAAGAACTCCAGTTTAGACTTCCTAACAGGCAGTGAGGACAGCACTGTTGAAATGCTAGGTTCAACGACGACTTTGCTCCGTGTCATCCGGGGCCAGTAATTTCAGCCAAGACAGCATAAAGACATAATGTGATGCTCTGTTACGAAACGGCACGTATCTTGGCCAGCGCCCTGGACTGCCTTGTCTATTTGCTACATTCCAGCCTCTGGTTATGAGGTTATGCTTTATACTGCACACCCAAAACACTCCACTCACTCATTCATTCAGAAAATGTGTCTCGAGAGTCTAAACTATGCTGAGCACTGTTCCAGGGGCTGGTGTTCGAACAGGGAACAAGACAGACAAGGCCCTCGGCTCATACAGAGCTTTGACCTCACAGGGGATGATGAGGATACATACAGGAACAACCTAAGAAACTCTGAGGAATGTGAAGAAAGTAAAACAAGGTAACAAAAGAAATGAGTGAGTGGGGTCCTGTGGAGGTGAGAACTGTGAACACAGGTAGAACGGAAGCTGGGGTGCACAAAGGCGGCCTCTCTGAGCAGGCTGCATTTGATCTGAGGGAGAATGATGCCACGCAGAGCACAGCACCACCAAAGATTCAAAACCGAGTCAGGCTCAACTGTGCACATCCTTGTAAAATCGGGTTTCAGCAAGTCAGTTTAACCAGAACCCCCTACCCTTGATCTCTGATCACCCTCAGTATCTGATCACTTAGCTGCCACCATCCCCCAGGGGATATCTGATCACCCTGGCCTGTCTTCAGTGAAGAATCCTGTTAGGTCAGTTGAGCCAGAATTCCCCTTTCCCCTGATTCCTCTGAGTAATTTTCCACCTTCGGACCCCCACTCTGCTCCTTAGCTATACATTCCCACTTGCCCACGCTCCATCTCTCACCCCCACTGTAAAATTCCATTGTAGTCAGCCCTATACTTAATGAGATGGTCCTGAATAAAGTTGGCCCTACCAACGTTAACAAGCGTCACTGGATATTTTCTTTCTTTACCAGCACAAATGGCCAATGGCCTGAGGTCATTGTGGCTGAGCCCCGTGAGTGGTGTATAGAGATTCCTTGGTTGGGGAAGCTGCCCCATCCTTAGCTGCTTTTTCGAAACCCTGTCTAGGACCTCCTAGAAATTCTCAGCAAACACCCAGCCTGAGAGTGATGTTCTTGCCAGGACCTTGACTGAGAAATTGTAATCTAAAAACACTGCCCCAGCCACTTTCTCCCTTTCAGCAGTTACCTTTTGTTCCCTCCTTATCCTTGGTAAGCCACCTGCTAGAAGCTGGTTCCTCTAAGTGGCACATAACTCCATATATCATCACTTTGGAATTTTCAGAAGTTTCAGGGTCGATTACATGTCATTCAGCTCCTATGGTTCCCTTTTTTCACACAAAGCTTCCCTGAGATCAGAGCTCTCTTTAGGGTGATGCAAGTCATTCCGATAAAATGATTCAAGATGGTATTTTGAAAGTGAAAGGCAGTGTAGTACAAAAAGAGCACTAGATTTGTCAAGTTTAACTGTGTGACTCTTGGCACATTGATTTCCTCATCTTTAAGACAGTGATGATAACAATGTGCAGTGATAGACTTATTCATCAACACTTAGCATAAGAAGAGAGAATGGACCAACCAAGCAGCAGTGAGTAACTCCATTCCATTCTGAGGAAGAGCAGGTGAATAATAGCAGATCAATGAGGCATTAAAGTCTTCACTTCATTGATTCTGAGACACAGACTATAAACAAAACCCAGGAAGACTCTGTTTTGGTCACTCCTTAAAATGACTATGGTTAAAGTTGTAGCAAAGCCATGGCAACATTTGATATTTAGATTTTTTAGATATCACGAAGTTGCATAAACCAAAAAGCCAGTCTTCAATTTATGCAACTACGTGATATCTAAAAATCTAAGTATCAAAGGTTGCCATGGCTTTGCTACAACTTTAACCAAAAATCTTGACCAGTATGAGAAGTATTTTTGCCATGTTTTTCTGTCATGCACATTCACACTGTAGTAAGCGATTAACATTTTTTAACTATTAAAAAAATGCGAGAAACTTGAGAATTGTAACAGAATACTTTGCAGCAGCTTTTAAGTTAACCAGATCTACATGTTTTGATGTGAATAAATCTCAAAAACAAATATGGAATAAAAAAAAGATTTCAGAAGGATATATTATATCTGTATTCCCTTTCCCTGACCTTCTTTTCTGCCTTGAAGATTAAGGTCTAAGACAAATGTTACAACTTAACACTCTGTGAAACCCAAATGGCATGTTGATGGAGGTTACCATTATTTTCTGAACTTTTCTGAATTTTCAAAATATTCAAAATTAAAAATAAAACATTTTAAGAATAACGAAAGTAATATACATCAAGACAATAATGCAAATGAAAACAACAAGATACAGAATTATATTTGGGTAAATGTAAAAATTACATTTGTGGAAAACCCAAAATACCTCCTTAGTATATCCTTAGTATATCAGGATACCAGTCTTTAACCTAATAAGTTTGGGAAAAAAGGGTGAACAGAGTTTCACGGATTTCTTTCTTATTGTCTGCAGGATGTTAATGTGTTTTTGTAACTTCAAGGATGGTAGGAACTGAGGATGAATGTTGGACAAGATAGAGTATGACATTTCTCAGTTCACATGCGTTCTAGGAATGAATACCTTTGCCCCCAATGGATCAGACTATGGAGTGGAAATGATACTTGCCAAAAACAAATACTTTTGTTGACATTTTCAACTCTTTGCTTTATTATCTAGCATAGTAGTTTTCAGTCTTTCTGGTCTCAGGATCCTTTACACTCTGAAAGAATTAAGGACCCCAGAGAGCTTTTGCTTATATGGGTTATACCTGTCAATATTTACCCTACTGGAAATGAAATCCACCCATTACATGTCAACATTTTTTAAGTGAATATAACTACATTTTCAAAAACAATGAGAAGAGTGGCATTGTTTTATATTTTTGCAAATCTCTTTCATGTCTGGTTTAATAGAAGACAGCTGTAACTTCATGTCTGTTTCTATTTCTGTTGCAATTTGATTTTTTGGTTGAAATACATGAAGAAAATCTGGCTTTACACAGATATTTACTTGGAAAAGAGAGAAGTATTTTAAAGGCTTTCAGATAATTATAAATATTCTTTAATACTACACCAAAACTCAACAAATAGCAGTTCTTACAAATTAGTTGCAATAAGCAATCTGAAACAATGTCAGTGAACTTTCTACACTGTTCTTTAAAATCCACGGGTCTACCTTATACTTTGAATGGATCTTTAACCCATTCATAATTTTGTAATATGCATTGGTCATTTGGAAATGTTTTGCTCCCTGAGGTATGTGAATCTTCCTAAGGTTGACTTATTTCATTATGCAATGTCAAGTAATCACATTTGTTAATATCACCATTGATCTCATCAAAAACTGCTTAAGTATATAGAAGCTGTCAAGCTCACAGTGGCAAATACACATTTTTCCAAATTCTGATTTTTCTTGAAAGCTCAAATTTTATCATTGGCAATAAATACTGGCAGACGTTTTTCCTGAAGTAACGAGCTCATTTTGTTCATTTTTGAGAAAATGTCTGCCAAAAGCCCAAGCCTGAATAACTGTGGTTTGTCTGTCACTCATTCTCTCACGTAAAAATGAGGCTCCAGGGAAAAAGCAAATAGCTCAGCTCACAACTCAATCACACAAGTGCTTTTGCTCAAGACAACCATCATACTTCCATCAGCTGCAGAAGTGCTTTATGCAAATGTTTTTCACACAGAACATTAAAAGATGTGTTTTCAGAGTCAAAATTTAATAACAATTAGTAATTTTATGCTTTATCAAAGACATTCTCAAGAG